>NC_090725.1:169743776-169914564 GCF_036898095.1 Palaemon carinicauda
TGGGATTTTCTCTCTTCCGAGAAGCCTCCGAAGGAGAAAGATCCCTTTTAGCCTTCTTCTTACGTCGCCGGGCAAACCTCTCCCACTGGGAGGTAGACCACTCCCTACACTGAATACACACGTTAGACCTATCACACCGTTGGCCCCTACACTGAGGGCATAAGGAGTGAGGATCCGTGTCCGACGGCCGACATAAAGGTACCACAAGGGCGGCCAGGAAGTCCAGGGCACGTACGCATGATGAGTAATAGAGGCCAACATCACACACACACTGAAAAGAGAAAGCAAACAAAATTATGGCAGTCAACAAAGAGGAGAGCGCTGACAGGTCTGTCGTCTCTCCGAGCCAAAAGTAAATTAAGCTATTCACCGGTGTGTGTGAGGGGGGAGGGGTAGCTAGCTATCACTCCCTACCCCCCTGCTAAATAGCGGTGGGGTAGGAAACCCTCGTTAAAACTTTATGGCTCGTCATTCAGCTACGCCGAAGTAATTACCCCATGTAAATAGCGTGGTTTGTATTTCAGTTACAGAACAAATATATATATATATATATATATATATATATATATATATATATATATATATATATATATATATATATATATATATACAGTGAGCCCTCGCTACTTCGCGGTTCGACCATCACGGATTCACCACTTCGCAGATTTTTTTCATAACCCATGTATATACATATATCGCGGATTTTCCGGAAATTTCGAAAATACCGCGATGTGACCGATGGTGCGAGATTAGAGAAAGTAAGGAAAATTGAATCATGATTGATTTTCAATATAAATGAAACTTTGAGGAACAACAAAGATATCATTTGTTAGAGAGATAGAGAGAGGTAAGGAATGGGAGGTAGTGAAAAGTAGCCCACAGAGAGAGAGAGAGAGAGAGAGAGAGAGAGAGAGAGAGAGAGAGAGAGAGGAGAGAGAGAGAGAGAGAGAGAGGGGGGGGTTTAAATGTAATAAAAAAAAAATTTGATAGGTTATAACACATTGGTGCTTATGTAATATCAACTGTATACTGTAGACGGTTTGAATAAGTTAAGAAATTGTATAAACGATACTTTGTTAGTGTATTCGTACACTCTCAAGAGCGGCAGCTAGATGTCAGCTGATCTAATCACAGCCAAAAGTAAAACAAAAAGAAAGTCAACAATACTCGATTTTTAAAACACACCCGAAATTTAAAAACAAAAGTACACGCTTTATTAATGTGCAATTAACTATTTAAAGAGTAGCAATTTTCTAGAATAAAATGATGTTTCCCAAAAAATAGTGGTTTGCTGATGAAATCGGATGCCGTATTTTTAGCTATGATTGAAATGGATGTAGACTCGGCATAATTTTTTCGTTTCGTATTTAATTGACACTAAGAAAACTAATTTTAGTTTCTTCATCTAAATGTAAGTATTGTATAACACGAAGAGAGAGAGAGAAAGAGAGAGAGAGAGAGAGAGAGAGAGAGAGAGAGAGAGGAGGAGAGAGAGAGAGAGAGAGAGAGAGAGAATGAATCAGCTGTTGTAATCAAATGGCGTGTTTTTGTTTCGTGAGAATTTCATCGCCCCGACTATAACAACAACATACTGTACTAAACTTTACAGTATTATACAGACTACTGTAATATGATAAAGTAAAATATTGTAATCTATTTTATATGAAATGGGGCTATTTTGTTTTTTGTTTAAAATTTACATTTACGTATGTAAAACAACTCTCTCTCTCTCTCCTCCTCTCTCTCTCTCTCTCGTAGATTGTTTTCCTGCTTTGCTACGTATGTATGATTTTATATAGATACGGTATATAATATTTGTAATAACATATTTTCTAAAAGCTTTTACTGTAATATCATTATTTATCACTTTCATCATGCGCGTTAAATGCCTTCCTTTGTTTACTGATGTACTTTATGACGCCGTCGTTTCAGGCGGCGTCATAAAGAAAAACATTTCATTTGGAAGTCCTAAGAAAATTTAAGTAAATCATTGGTAATAACAAAATCAACATACTGTACTGAATAATCAATATAATCGATTGCAAAAACTAACCTATACACAGATGTGTAAATGCGTTTGTTTCTTCATTATGATCAGAGATAAACGTAAACAAACATTTGCCATTTTTTATCGTGCTTTTTGGCGTGTTTAGGAAACGCATGGTATAAAGTCGCCTTTAATATTTGTGCCTGTTTTAGTTTAGGGTACTGTAGTACATGCATTAAGTGTTCTGTACATTAAAGGGTACAGTGAGCCCTCGCTACTTCGCGGTTCGACCATCGCGGATTCACCACTTCGCGGGTTTTTTTCATAACCCATGTATATACATATATCGCGGATTTTCCGGAAATTTCGAAAATACTGCGATGTGACCGATGGTGCAAGATTGGAGAAAGTAAGGAAAATTGAATCATGATTGATTTTCAATATAAATGAAACTTTGAGGAGCAACAAAGATATCATTTGTTAGAGAGATAGAGAAAGGTAAGGAATGGGAGGTAGAGAGAGAGAGAGAGGAGAGAGAGAGAGAGAGAGAGAGAGAGAGGAGAGAGAGAGAGAGAGAGAGAGAGAGAGGAGAGAGAGAGAGAGAGGGGGGGGGGGTTTAAATGTAATAAACAAAAAAAATTGATAGGTTATAACACATTGGTGCTTATGTAATATCAACTGTATACTGTAGACGGTTTGAATGAGTTAAGAAATGG
Source organism: Palaemon carinicauda (assembly GCF_036898095.1). Classification (NCBI taxonomy): domain Eukaryota; kingdom Metazoa; phylum Arthropoda; class Malacostraca; order Decapoda; family Palaemonidae; genus Palaemon; species Palaemon carinicauda. The sequence goes on from NC_090725.1 coordinate 169,746,480, forward strand.
TATAAACGATACTTTGTTAGTGTATTCGTACACTCTCAGGAGCGGCAGCTAGATGTCAGCTGATCTAATCACAGCCAAAAGTAAAACAAAAAGAAGTCAACAATACTCGATTTTTAAAACACCCGAAATTTAAAAACAAAAGTACATGCTTTATTAATGTGCAATTAACTATTTAAAGAGTAGCAATTTTCTAGAATAAAATGATGTTTCCCAAAAAATAGTGGTTTTGCTGATGAAATCGGATGCCGTATTTTTAGCTATGATTGAAATGGATGTAGACTCGGCATAATTTTTACGTTTCGTATTTAATTGACACTAAGAAAACTAATTTTAGTTTCTTCATCTAAATGTAAGTATTGTATAACACGAAGAGAGAGAGAGGAGAGAGAGAGAGATGAGAGGAGAGAGAGAGAGAGGAGAGAGAGAGAGAGAGAGAGAGAGAGAGAGAGAGAATGAATCAGCTGTTGTAATCAAATGGCGTGTTTTTGTTTCGTGAGAATTTCATCGCCACAACTATAACAACAACATACTGTACTGAACTTTACAGTATTATACAGACTACTGTAATATGATAAAGTAAAATATTTATCTATTTTATATGAAATGGGGCTATTTTGTTTTTGTTTAAAATTTACATTTACGTATGTAAAACAACTCTCTCTCTCTCTCTCTCTCTCTCTCTCTCTCTCTCTCTCTCTCTCTCTCTCGTAGATTGTTTTCCTGCTTTGCTACGTATGTATGATTTTATATAGATACGGGTATATTATATTTGTAATAACATATTTCTAAAAGCTTTTACTGTAATATCATTATTTATCACTTTCATCATGCGCGTAAATGCCTTCCTTTGTTTTACTGAGTGTACTTTATGACGCCGTCGTTTCAGGCGGCGTCATAAAGAAAAACATTTCATTTGGAAGTCCTAAGAAAATTTAAGTAAATCATTGGTAATAACAAAATCAACATACTGTACTGAATAATCAATATAATCGATGCAAAAACTAACCTATACACAGATGTGTAAATGCGTTTGTTTCTTCATTATGATCAGAGATAAACGTAAACAAAACATTTGCCATTTTTTATCGTGCTTTTTGGCGTGTTTAGGAAACGCATGGTATAAAGTCGCCTTTAATATTTGTGCCTGTTTTAGTTTAGGGTACTGTAGTACATGCATTAAGTGTTCTGTACATTAAAGGGTACAGTGAGCCCTCGCTACTTCGCGGTTCGACCATCGCGGATTCACCACTTCGCGGATTTTTTTTCATAACCCATGTATATACATATATCGCGGATTTTCCGAGAATTTCGAAAATACCGCGATGTGACCGATGGTGCAAGATTGGAGAAAGTAAGGAAAATTGAATCATGATTGATTTTCAATATAAATGAAACTTTGAGGAGCAACAAAGATATCATTTGTTAGAGAGATAGAGAAAGGTAAGGAATGGGAGGTAGTGAAAAGTAGAGAGAGAGACAGGGAGAGAGAGAGAGACAGGGAGAGAGAGAGACAGGGAGAGAGAGAGAGAGAGAGAGAGAGAGAGAGAGAGAGAGGAGAGAGGAGAGGAGAGAGAGGATGAGAGAGAGAGAGAGAGAGAGGGGGGGGGTTTAAATGTAATAAACAAAAAAAAATTGATAGGTTATAACACATTGGTGCTTATGTAATATCAACTGTATACTGTAGACGGTTTGAATAAGTTAAGAAATGGTATAAACGATACTTTGTTAGTGTATTCGTACACTCTCAGGAGCGGCAGCTAGATGTCAGCTGATCTAATCACACCCAAAAGTAAAACAAAAAGAAGTCAACAATACTCGATTTTTAAAAACACACCCGAAATTTAAAAACAAAAGTACACGCGTTCTTAATGTGCAATTAACTATTTAAAGAGTAGCAATTTTCTAGAATAAAATGATGTTTCCCCAAAAATAGTGGTTTGCTGATGAAATCGGATGCCGTATTTTTAGCTATGATTGAAATGGATGTAGACTCGGCATAATTTTTTCGTTTCGTATTTAATTGACACTAAGAAAACTAATTTTAGTTTCTTCATCTAAATGTAAGTATTGTATAACACGAAGAGAGAGAGAGAGAGAGAGAGAGAGAGAGGAGAGAGAGAGAGAGAGAGAGAGAGAGAGAGAGAATGAATCAGCTGTTGTAATCAAATGGCGTGTTTTTGTTTCGTGAGAATTTCATCGCCACAACTATAACAACAACATACTGTACTGAACTTTACAGTATTATACAGACTACTGTAATATGATAAAGTAAAATATTTATCTATTTTATATGAAATGGGGCTATTTTGTTTTTGTTTAAAATTTACATTTACGTATGTAAAACAACTCTCTCTCTCTCTCTCTCTCTCTCTCTCTCTCTCTCTCTCTCTCTCTCTCTCTCTCTCTCTCTCGTAGATTGTTTTCCCTGCTTTGCTACGTATGTATGATTTTATATAGATACGGTATATAATATTTGTAATAATATATTTTCTAAAAGCTTTTACTGTAATATCATTATTTATCACTTTCATCATGCGCGTTAAATGCCTTCCTTTGTTTACTGAGTGTACTTTATGACGCCGTCGTTTCAGGCGGCGTCATAAAGAAAAACATTTCATTTGGAAGTCCTAAGAAAATTTAAGTAAATCATTGGTAATAACAAAATCACATACTGTACTGAATAATCAATATAATCGATGCAAAAACTAACCTATACACAGATGTGTAAATGCGTTTGTTTCTTTATTATGATCAGAGATAAACGTAAACAAAACATTTGCCATTTTTTTATCGTGCTTTTTGGCGTGTTTAGGAAACGCATGGTATAAAGTCGCCTTTATATTTGTGCCTGTTTTAGTTTAGGGTACTGTAGTACATGCATTAAGTGTTCTGTACATTAAAGGGTACAGTGAGCCCTCGCTACTTCGCGGTTCGACCATCGCGGATTCACCACTTCGCGGATTTTTTTCATAACCCATGTATATACATATATCGCGGATTTTCCGGAAATTTCGAAAATACCGCGATGTGACCGATGGTGCAAGATTGGAGAAAGTAAGGAAAATTGAATCATGATTGATTTTCAATATAAATGAAACTTTGAGGAGCAACAAAGATATCATTTGTTAGAGAGATAGAGAAAGGTAAGGAATGGGAGGTAGTGAAAAGTAGAGAGAGAGACAGGGAGAGAGAGAGAGACAGGGAGAGAGAGAGAGAGAGAGAGATGAGAGAGAGAGAGAGAGAGAGAGAGAGAGAGAGAGAGGAGAGAGAGAGAGAGAGAGAGGGGGGGGGGTTTAAATGTAATAAACAAAAAAAATTGATAGGTTATAACACATTGGTGCTTATGTAATATCAACTGTATACTGTAGACGGTTTGAATAAGTTAAGAAATGGTATAAACGATACTTTGTTAGTGTATTTGTACACTCTCAGGAGCGGCAGCTAGATGTCAGCTGATCTAATCACACCCAAAAGTAAAACAAAAAGAAGTCAACAATACTCGATTTTTAAAACACACCCGAAATTTAAAAACAAAAGTACACGCGTCTTAATGTGCAATTAACTATTTAAAGAGTAGCAATTTTCTAGAATAAAATGATGTTTCCCCAAAAATAGTGGTTTGCTGATGAAATTGGATGCCGTATTTTTAGCTATGATTGAAATGGATGTAGACTCGGCATAATTTTTTCGTTTCGTATTTAATTGACACTAAAAAAACTAATTTTAGTTTCTTCATCTAAATGTAAGTATTGTATAACACGAAAGAGAGAGAGAGAGAGAGAGAGAGAGAGAGAGAGAGAGAGAGAGAGAGAGAGAGAGAGAGAGAGAGAGAGAGAATGAATCAGCTGTTGTTATGGAATGCCGTGTTATTGTTTCGTGAGAATTTCATCGCCACAACTATAACATTAACATACTGTACTGAACTTTACAGTATTATACAGACTACTGTAATATGATAAAATAAAATATTTGTAATCTATTTTATATGAAATGGGGCTATTTTTTTTTGTTTAAAATTTACATTTACGTATGTAAAACAAATCTCTCTCTCTCTCTCTCTCTCTCTCTCTCTCTCGTAAATTGTTTTCCTTCTTTGCTACGTATGTATGATTTTATATAGATACGGTAAATAAAATTTGTAATAACATATTTTATAAAAGCTTTTACTGTAAAATCATTATTTATCACTTTCATCATGCACGTTAAATGCCTTCCTTTGTTTACTGAGCGTACTTTATAACGCTGTCGTTTCAGGCGGCGTCATAAAGAAAAACAATTCATTTGGAAGTCCTAAGAAAAATTAAGTAAAACATTGGTAATAACAAAATCAACATACTGTACTGAATAATCAATATAATCGATGCAAAAACTAACCTATACACAGATGTGTAAATGCGTTTGTTTCTTCATTATGATCAGAGATAAACGTAAACAAAACATTGGTTGCCATTTTTTATCGTGCTTTTTGGCGTGTTTAGGAAACGCATGATATAAAGTCGCCTTTAATATTTGTGCCTGTTTTAGTTTAGGGTACTGTAGTACATGCATTAAGTGTTCTGTACATTAAAGGGTAGTTTGTTAACAGTACTACGTACAAGGGAAGGTTTTAAAATCTGAACATACATGTTAAATAAATAGGTAAATATGGTGTCACTACTTCGCGGATTTTCACCTATCGCGGTCGGGTCTGGAACCTATCTACCGCGATAAACGAGGGTTCACTGTAGTTTGTTAACAGTACTACGTACAAGGGAAGGTTTTAAAAGTCTGAATATACATGTTAAATAAATAGGTAAATATGGTGTCACTACGTCGCGGATTTTCACCTATCGCGGTCGGGTCTGGAACCTATCTACCGCGATAAACGAGGGTTCACTGTACATATATATATATAAATATAAACTTAAGAAAATAGTACTCATAGAGTTAGGACAGCAAGACAAAAGAAAGTTGATAAAATTAGGAGAAGGTCGAAGTAATATTGAGCAGAAGAAATAGAGGAAAGGGAGAGAATTTTAGATTCGAACTTGGGGAGAAATTTCCCCAAGTTCGAGAGCCCTCTTACCCGTCACAATTCTTCAACAATATGAAGAAACCATATGACAACGTCAAGGCAATCTCTCGTTAAGAGGGTGACGCTCGGAAATTTATGTTGCAGATCCGACGACGAATTTGAAGATGGTGGGTAAGTACAAAAATATTTCCAGGAAATATTTTCTCCAGAATTAGCTAAGGTTTTCAGTGCTAATGTTTTACTTGTTGCCAGAAACATTTCAGCATTGGAGATATTGTGACAGGTTCAACAGAGCCTGAACTCGTGGGACGCTTATACACAGTGTCTTTACTTTGGCCCTAGAGCAGGAGAGAAAATATTTCTTTGGTATTTTATATTGTGCTGGACTCCCTGTTCTAGACTTGCATAAAAATCCTTAAAGACCACAAGGTTCACTAAACCCAAAAATCCTCTGTATAGTGTACTTTCGAAAAGACATGGTTTTTTTTTTCACTAAAGGGGTATACAGTGTACTGTATTTTCTACGAGGGATTTTCAAACGACAATCGAGTTTACCTAGCATTGCCTGCAGAATTTTGACACTGCGGGGGTCTTTGAACATACTGGCCCCTGTGAAGGAGGTTTAACTTTACCATAAAAAAGCCACAGACAAGCAATGTATACAAACCATGCTCAAAGCCACTCACACTCAGATAATTATTATTAATAATACTTGCTAAGCTACATCCCTAGTTGGAAAAGCAGGATGCTATAAGCCCAGGGGCTCCAACAGGGAAAACAGCCCAGTGAGGAAAGGAAACAAGGAAAAATAAAATATCTTAAGAACAGTGACAATATCTCCTATATAAACTAGAAAAAATTCAACAAAACAAGAGGAAGAGAAATAAGATAGAATAGTGTGCCTGAGTGTACCCTCAAGCAAGAGTACTCTAACCCAAGACAATGGAAGACCACAGTACAGAGGCTATTGCACTATCCAAGACTTGGAGAACAATGGTTTGATTTTGAAGTGTCCTTCTCCTAGAAGAGCTGCTTTACTAAAGAGTCCCTTCTACCCTTACTAGGAGGAAAGTGGCCACTGAATAATTACAGTGCAGTAACCCCTTGGGTGAAGACGAATTATTTGGTAATGTTAGTGTTGTCAGGTGTATGAGGACAGAAAAGAATATGTAAAGAATAGGCCAGACGTGTGTGTGTGTGTGTGTGTGTGTAGGCAATGGGAGAATGAACCCTGACCAGAGAGAAGGATCCAATGTAGTACTGTCTGGCCAGTCAAAAGATAGGTGGTAAATATGTCAATACACAATACCTCGAGCTGTGGGCTCCCTTTTGGCTGTGAAAGACACAAAAGAGTGACATTAGTATACCTGATGAAGATGAACTCACTGGTTAGTGAGAGCATTTTCTAGGAAACTACAACTAATTACTAAAAGGTAAAATTTATGTATATAAGTAATTGTAGAAAGATTTCAAAGCATTCGAAATAGTATTAAATATTTACATGAAACAGATACTATACAAACATATGTAAATACATCAATTAACAAATTTCTTAAATCTGTTCTAATTAAACTTATTAACTTATTGAAATGATTTACTGGTGATTAAAACTATGGACAAAGTCACCTTGGTGCAAATAAGGACCAAGGTGAACACACTGGATTAATAACAGACTTTTTGAGTAATCTATGAAATAACTGAAAAATTATAATAGTTATGTCAAAGTTGAGACATTCTAAAGTTAAAAAATTTCAAAATAATATTTATTTCCTTAAAACTATCTCCCTAAAAATTACCATTGTAATTTAAAATGGTACCAGCACATAATAATCTCTGCTGTATTTAAACCACATTGTATTAATGAGGTTATAAACATACACCCCATTACATCATCAATGTCTACCACTTGTTTAAATAGAATCGATAACCTCTTGATTACATAAAACTCAAAAAGCATCCCCAACCCCTCGCAAAACACATTGCATTGGAGAAATTTCAATTTAAAATGCACAGCGTTCAACAAGTTACAAAATTACCTGCACACTGCACATATGGTAATACACAAATTCCACTTAATCAGGGCACAATGTTAACAAAATTCTTATTTAAAGGAAGACGGATACTGTAATATAAACCCATTCTACACAGGAAAAATCTCTAAAATAATTTCCATATCAACAAAATTGACCCTAAAAATCCCCTATTCAAAAGAGTATACAATTTACAAAGTATCATCAGTATTAGAACCCAATTTATGCACTATAAATCACACCATAGTAAACATTGATTCTAAAAGGTTTCCAACAATAAAATGAACAAGCTGTAATCCCCTTCTGCAAAACAACCATTCATTAATTAATGTCCTCACTTTTATCTAACAATTTTCGGATCTTTAAGTATCTGTTTTGATTTTTCTACAATTTCTGGACATAGATTTTCGATGGGAATTTCAACCCCTTTAATTACTTTCATTTGTTTCTTTATCTTATTAGTAGAGATATAATTTTCGTCTGTGTGGTTTGGCAAGTTTTTCTTCAGAACCCTTGAAAAAGGTTGCCCTGGTCTTATCTGCTTTTCAAGAGCTCTTTAACGAGCCTCTTTAAAAGTAACCCTTTCTATGGTCCTAATGGCCTGAATTTCTTTTTCAAAAATAAACTTAACACAGCTTTTAGATGTAGCTGGTTGTGCTTTCCCACAATGTATGCAATTAGGGTTTTCTATGCATACTCCATGACTACTTTTTCCACAGTTGGCACAAACAGCTGGCTTATTGTTCAGTTTTTCCTTACATTTCTGGCTTAAATGGCAATACATTTGGCAATGATAACATCACAATGGTGAAGGGATATATGGTTTTACCTTCAAAGATAGCCAACCAGCTTTTATAACATTTGGTAATATGGATTGATCAAATGTTATAATTAAAGTAGCAAGAGGAATACGTTGTTCTCCAACTCTCTCTCTCATTCTGACTAATTTAACTACGCCTTGGTTTTGCAGTTCATCCTCAATTTCTTTTTCCTCTATATCCAGCAACTCTGGAGCATATATCACAACCTCTACTCTGGTTGAAAGTAGGGTGCGAAACGCATTTTACACTATGATCATTCAATGTTGTGAGTGTTTTTAAACTTTCACCTTGTAATGGGAATAGTGTCTCTATCTAGAGACTTCCATTTCCCTGGGGTAGAATTTTTGGCTGCCCTCCACATAAAGTAACTATTTCCCTAATAGCTTTAAAAACGTTTACACGCTCATTTCTTCCGTTTTCAAATTCTAAGATAAAAAAATTCTCAGAATTCACTACTTCATAGTGACCAGGTAATACTTCTACTTCTCTATATCTTTCTGTACTGTCATCCACACACCAAAAAATGTAGTCATTCTATAAAATCAAAATAACTCTTAACCTTACAGGCTACCTTTTTAAACTTATGATGTAGGCTATCCCAGAATCTGGCTTAAAAACTTACATACATATACCCAGGTACTTCCCCCAATTTTGGGGGGTAGCCGACATCAAACAAATGAAAAAAAAAGGGAAATTTTCCTCTCTACGTTCCTCCCAGCCTGGCAAGGGACTCAATCGAGTTCGGCTGGTACTGCTAGGGTGCCACAGCCTACCCTCCCACGTTATCCACCACAGATGAAGCTTCATAACACTGAATCCCCTACTGCTGCTACCTTCACGGTCATCCAAGGCGACCGGAGGAAGCAGCAGGGCCTACCGGAACTGCGTCACAATCGCTCGCCATTCATTACTATTTCTAGCACGCTCTCTTGCCTCTCTCACATCTATCCTCCTATCACCCAGAGCTTTCTTCACTTAAAACGAAAATATCAAGATATATTCAAAACATGGTTCTGACAAATAAAACTGCCGACACTAAAAATGTATAAATAGACGCTAATCAAGAACTTACCTTACAGGGACCCTTGTTGATCAGTGCCATGGCCTGGAATAGATTTTAAAAATTTCATCAGACGGAGGCATAGAGATATGTTCATTTGAATATTTTCATAAATTTTCCTTTTTTAAAGTTCAATGTACATTAACAATCATTCCAAGGTAAAAAGCGTGAACTTACAGCCTAACTAAGTTGGAATAAAATTCTATAAACTCTATTTGCAGAAAGGAATAACTATTTAAGCAAGAAATATATGAAATAACTTTGGACAATGAAGCTGAAATATTTCTATTTTTCTATTCAGTAGAGCTATTTTACCCAAGTAAAAGCTAATGATGAATAACTAATAAAAAACCTTAGGGGAAAAATTAGTTAATATTCTTCTCCCTGAGCTAATTGGTGTTCTTTTACAATGCATTTATAAACCTTTCGTCCTTTAAAGTACAAAACTGTTTTCAGTTTGAAACGGCCATTGAAATGTTTTACGAGGTAGATAAGGACAGTTGGTGAGCAGAGGCAAGTAGCACTGCCCACTCTCCTGTCAACAACTCAACATTTTCTTTCTGCCACAATAAGAACAGTCATATTGTTGCATCCTATCAAAGGCAGTTCAATATCTTTCTCAGCCCTCACTCTCATAGGTCCTCTTTATAACCTGCTTCAGCCAGAAGGATATGGTGTTTTTGGAAACTGCCTTCTTGACCGAGCCTGTGGACACAAACAAACTCTTAACCACCGGTCTGAGTTTGGCCGTCCTATTAAGGTACTTCCTGATGGTCCTTACGAGACACAAGAGCAGGTCACTAGGGTTGTCCTAGCACGGAATAGCCGGAATTGAGAACTCTTCGAACCTAAGGTCCGCAACTGCAGGGTTCTGGGTCTTTGCTACGAATTCCAGCAAGAACTTAAAAGTCATGTCCTTCCACCCTTTCGAGTGGGATACCTTGAAAGATGGGCCGTGGAGCTCGCTCACTCGTTTCGCCGAGGCCAGGGCTAGTAGGAAGATGGCTTTGAGGGTGAGATCCTTGTCTAAAACATCCTTTAGAGGTTCGTACAGAGGCCGTGAAAGGGCCTTGAGGGCTTTGGCAATATCCAACTGGGGAACCCTCGAGGTGCGGGGGTCACAAGTTTGCTCAAAGCTCCTGATGAGCATCGAGATGTGACGCGAGGTCCCCAGACTGATGCCCTTAAGCTGGAACACCTGTCCTAACGCTGCTCGAACCCCTTTGATGGCTGGGATGGAGATCCCTAGATCATCCCTCAAGTGTACCAGGAAGTCTGCCATGTTGTGGACCGAAACGTCCAAGGTCCGAAGGTTCTGAGTGGCACACCATTTGACAAAGGTTGCCCATTTTGCTTGGTACACAACACAAGAGGACCTCCGCAGATACCCCGACATCCTATCCGCTGTTTTGTTCAAGAAACCTTCCTTCCTTAACAACCGCTTGATAACCTCCACGCGTGTAGCCTCAGCCCCTGAGGGTTTTCGTGCACCTTTTGGAAGTGTGGTTGACTTAACAGGTCTTCTCTCACTGGTAAGGGCCACGGCAGGAGAGTGGCTAGGTCCTGCAGATCCACGAACCACTCCCTCTCCGGCCACCAGGGTGCTACCAAAGTCATCTCTGTGGCCTTTGACTGCCTTAACCTGTTGAGCACCTGTCTGATCATCCCGAAGGGGGGTAAGGCGTATACGTCGAGGTTGTCCCAAGGGTGCTTGAAGGCGTCTTCGAAGGCTGCTGTCGGATCCGGTATCGGGGAGCAGAACACGGGGAGCTTTGTGTTTAGTCTTGTGGCGAACAAGTCAATCACTGGGGAGCCCTAACGACGGAGGACTTCCTGTGCCACTTGGGGGTGAAGGGACCACTCTGATCGCACTATCTGGCCTTTCCTGCTTAGCCTGTCCACCAGGACATCCTCTTTCCGGGGATGAATCTGGCCGATAGGAGAATGTTGTTCCTTTCGGCCCATTCTAGGACCCGAGCTGTGAGATCGCATAACTCCCTTGATCTTAGCCCTCCTTGTTTCTTGATACCGTGGCGTTGTTGCACATGAGGGCTACCGAGTTCCCCCGAAGCAGGCGGACGAAGCTTATCAATGCCCTCTGCACTGCCATGAGCTCCAGAAGATTGATGTGCCGGGCCTTTTCCTCCGCTGACCATTTCCCCTCTGCTGTTTCCTCGAGGAGATGCGCTCCCCACCCTTCCTTCGATGCGTCCGTGAAGAGCAGCATCTCCGGGGGAGGGGAGCCGAACGGAATACCTTTCAACGTATTCCTCCTGTCGGACCACCAGAGGAGAGCTTCTTTGGAGGGAAAGGACACCGGGATTATCTTCTGTGGAGAACTTCCCATTGACCAGAGGTCCTTCAGGTTCCACTGAACCAGTCTGAGTTTGAGCCTGCCCTGAGGAACCAACTTCTTCAACGAGACCAGATGACCTACTAATCTCTGCCAATCCTTGGCCTTCCTTGGGGCACCGGTCAGGAACTGGCGGATCACCTGGTCCAGGTTGTCTAGTCTCTCCTGGGACGGGAAGGCTCTCACCAGTCGGGAATCTAACACCATACCCAGGTATATCATCCTGGTGGTGGGAACCATATGGGATTTTCCGAGATTGATGGTTATCCCGAGTTCTTTGCAGAAATCGATCAGTTGACTCCCTTGTTCTTTCAAGACTACCTCTGAGGCTGAAAGCAGCAACCAGTCGTTGAGGTACCTTATCAGCCTGATGCTTTGCTTGTGTGCCCCGGTCGAGACCAGGGCGAAGACTCTCGTGAAGACTTGAGGGGATGTCGACAGACTGAAGCAGAGGGTCCTGAATTGAAGAGTCTGGGAGCCCCACTTTACCCTGAGAAACTTCCTGCTGGAGGGGTGAATGGGAATCTGGAAGTAGGCATCCTTGAGATCCAGGGACATCATGAAATCCCCTTCTCTCAAGGCTGCCAGCACAGACTTCGGCATGTCCATCTTGAAGGGTCTCTTCCTGATGAATTTGTTCAAAGCCGAGAGGTCAATTACCGGCCTCCAACCTCCCGTCGCCTTCTCCACCAGGAAGAGTCTGCTGTAGAATCTCGGTGACGGCTCGTGCACGGGTTGCAGGGCTCTTTTCTCCAGCATAGCCTCCACCTCTGCCTGTAGAGCTGCCTTCTTCTCCGAGGGAATCCTGTATCCCTCCCTGAGAACAGTAACCGTCCGTGGGTCTGCACCGTTGTCCCGCCATGCTTGCCAAAACTGTTTGAGGCATCCCCCCACCAGGGGCATAGGAAGGTGTAGGGGGCCTCTCTCCCTATCTCCTTTCAGGAAAGCGGTTTGACCAACTTCTCCTTGACCCGGAGAACTTAGGTCTATAGGAGGTTTGGGGTTGAGCACCACTCCCACTGGAGGGCCGAGGAGGCTGGTGTCATGAAGAGGTGAATGCTTCTTGCCAAGCTGGGGGCGGAGGCGGGTAGGCCCCGTCCGCCGAAGGTCTCTCCTCACATCGGGCCGCCTTGACAACTGCTGCCTGGGCTCGGCTGGCCCCTTCAACTTGCTGACTCTCTCCATCGTCTCTGCTACCGTCTGGAGAGGGAACACTGTCTTGGCCCAGACGGGAGAGTTTCTAAGGAACTTTGCCTCATGCTCGGGGAGCCTGTGGGATAGTCTGTTTAGGATAGTGTCCCTTCTCCTCAGAACCCAGTTGGCTGTCTGGGTAAGGGACTGGTGTGTCACAAACTTCATGGCCTTACCCCCCGAGCGAATCAATTCCTTCAGAAGGGCCTGATTGTTTGGCACTGAGAGGTCGTTTGAGATCTGAAAGTCCGACAGTGTACAGGCCCACCAATCCAGCCAAGAGGTCACGTTCACGATGTCCTGAGCGGTGACCTCCATCATGGCGGTCTCCGCTGGTGAGAAGACCACCGGAGCGCTAAGGCTACGCTCATCCGAGTTACCCTGATTCAGGGTAACGACCACTTCTTCTACCATGCGGGGCCCTGAATGGTGACCGTCCGGCATGTAGAACTTTCTCTGGGTCTTGAGACCCGGTAGGAGTTTGCCTGAGCCCTGTGATCTCAAGGAATTCTCTGGACCTGACATGTAAAGGTCCACATGCTCCATTCCCAGGGCAACATCGGGGCTAAAGGAAGGCTTCTTCTGCACAGGATCCTCCACCATCCTGCCCAGACCCGAGAGCCAAGTTCGCGCAGTTGTTGGTCGAGGTTCGTCCAACCTATGGTGCCGCCAGATGAGAGCAAGCACCTTACGGTAGGATGAGACCTCCTCCATAGCACACTCCCCCGAGTCAACTAAATCGTCCACTACCCGTACCTCTGCGTCGGAAGGCTCCTCGAACGCGGAGGGATCCGTGGGCACGGAGGCCTCCCTCCCCTCCTGGTAGGATGATGGAGCGGGCGCCTCCGTCACGGGTAGAGCCGTCGGGGCGGAGGTAGCCGTCATGGGTCTACCCCCTCCCGGGCTCACCCGGATGGCGCTGGATGATGGTCGTGGCAGCGGCGAATCCCGAAACTTGGCCGGGACTGCTGCGACCAAAGAGCCTGGAGTAACGTTGCTGTGCCTAACCCGCGGGATTTCTCCGCACACGGGTGGAGCCACCAACTTACTAGGCCGGGGCAGCAACGAGTGTGCCAACAGCTTCACCCGGCGAGCGGGCAGAGCCGAAGAGACACTGTACAGGGCAACGGGAGCGGCTCCAGCCACATGGGTCATATTGATGTCAGGTGTAAAAAATATACGTCTGTTTGTGTATGCTGTGAGTGAATTTATTCTTTGAGCCGGTGAAATAAAAGTTCAAGATGCCGAGATACACAAGGACTAACATAGCAGACGCTGCTGCTGCAGGAGATGAGAACGAAGGAGCAGTCGGATATAGCGTTGCCGATGAAGAAGATAGAAAGGAAATTAGAACGCAAGAATAGGTAAATAAGTTAGATAACTTACTACAGTTAATGAACAGTTTCTTGGTTGAACGAAAAGAGGAGCAACGCGCAACCACAGCATATCCGACATACATAAACAAAGTCCAAACGCACACAAGTGAAAGTACACATGCACAACCGAGTGAAGATACCCAAATCGTAGTTCAAAGGTTGCCAGCACTCAAGGCAAGTGTTAGGCCTTTTGATGATCAACGACCTAATGAAGGGTTTCAATCGATTGAAGTGTTTTTGAGAGACTTTGAAGTAGCCACACATGGATGGTCGGAAAGAGAAAAATCTATTCAAGTAATTAGATTGCTGAAAGATGCTCTGGCAATGGAAGTAATGTGTTGGCCACAAGACAGTTTAAGAAGTTATACTGAAATAAAACAACGTTTAATTGAAAAGTATGCCTTGCCTGATGCGAGAAAGGAAGACCTAAAAGAAAATTACAAATCCAAAATACGGGAAGGTGAATCCGTTCTTAGTTTTGCAACTCGCATTTTTCACGATTACGATTTGTTTGCTACCCACAGTGCCAATCTCCCAGAAGATGGCAAAAAAACAATTGCCCGTAAACATATTCGCAGATTAGTAAACCCGTATTTATGTAGTTATTTGTTTGATGACAATAGGTCGTTAGCAGACGTAGTGAGTACGATACAAAACATTTAAGACAGTTTGCCAGAAGAAAAAATGACCAGGAATAATGGGGCCGATTCTGAGAAGTTGGCTGCCATGAGAGGCAGTTGACCCCTGAAGAGAGGTAAGGGGGAATGCACACAGCAGATTAGCAAAGTCTTCAAATGTTGGCACTGTGGGGGAGAGGGGCACCGACAAGTGGAGTGCCCCACCCAAGGATCCCCCCGCTGTTATACTTGTCAGGCCTACGGTCATCTATCTCAAAAGTGCTCAGCAAAAAAACTCCCAGGGCGGGTGGGCTGTAGCACACGCACACCTCCCCCCGCCCAACATAAGAGGAAAAGGAAAAAGAGGAAGGGGGAAACAAGGGAGTTCGATGCCCCCCGCATGACATAACAAGCAGTAGCCGAGGAAGCAGTGACGACAGACCTGACAGAGCAGGCACTGGGACCTCCATCGGTACCCAGACCTCACCCCCAGAGCACTATGCGGTAGCGACATTGCAGCTGACGTCATTGGCCCGTGCTCCATATCTCGTAATGGCCGTCTAGGAATGTTAGCAGTGACGGTTGACCTACAAGATGAATTCATTCGAGCGCTGATCGACAAAGGAGCCAGTGTTTCAATGATTGAAAAAAAATTCTCCTCAAATCCACTACTGTACAGCTAGTGGCATCCATTGTTCTTGACACGCCAGGAGGAAATAAACCACACATAAACCATACAACTATCGTCAAATTCAAGGTGGGGTATGTGAAGTTTACACATGATTTTTTTGTCTTGCCCACCTTGGGAATTCCAGGAATCGAGGCTATTCTAGGAATTGATTTTATCTCTAATAATCAAATTTGCATTTTTGGGGGAAAAGATTAAAAAACGGTAAAAGCAGGAGGGTACATTTTGCCGATAGAAAGTCATGAGACAGTAAGTGCGTGTGTTAGCTCGGAGAGCCATTTAAGAAGGGTAACAGCTGTACCTGAGAGAGGTGAAGTGTTGTCTCCCCAGACCCTTACGAGCATATCTGTGACCCCGTGTCCCCCTATTGCGGAAGGAACCCAGGTAGTTGTTAAATCCCATTACAATTGAGCCCATAAGATATTAGAGGGCTTCGACAGATATCAAAGAAAACAGAGCTGATATAACGAGTTAGTTGGTCAAAATGTTATTTTCATTATGAAATATATTTTTGAACAAACTTACCTGGTAGTTATATATATAGCTTACATCCCTGATGACACGGCAGAAAATTCAAAACTCGCACCAATCGCAGATTGGATAGCCAGGTGTACCACATGTGGGCCCCTAGCAAGGTACTTTGGAACCATTCCATGATTCCTCATATCTTCCATGCCTATAGTCTCTAGAGGGGAGGAGGGTGGGAATTTAATTATATATAACTAGCAGGTAAGTATGTTCAAAAATTTATTTTATAATGAAAATAAAATTTTTATAAACATAAGACTTACCTGGTAGTTATATATATAGCTGATTAACACCTTTGGTGGAGGTTTAGAGACAGCCGATATAGTTGGAATTCTGCTTAAGAGTTAATAAAAAAACAAGCTTAAGGGTTTGTACCTGACAAAGAAGCTGACTTCAATGATTCTCTGCCATTATGTCCGTTTTCCTTATGAGATCCAGTGATCCTCTCAGGGGGCTGAAGATCTCTAGGAGCTGTCAAACCGGTGTACATACCTCTATGTGACAGAGCCTTCTCTAATACCCAGTTCCGGGCGCTCTCAAGGAACAAAATTGACCACCTGACCAAATCAATGATTGAGGAAGACTGTCGCAATCTCCACAAGACAACCATAAAAAAAAAATTAAAATTTCCAAGAAAAAAAAAGGTATTAGGATTATGGGAATGCAGAGGTAGATTCTTCCCCCACTACTGCAGTCGCTGCTACGAAGGTTCCCAGAGTGTAACAGTCCTCATAAAGAGTCTGGACACTTTTCAAATAGTGTGAAGCGAAGACAGATTTGCTCCTCCAAAAGGTTGTGTCCATAATGCTCGGCAACGATCTATTTAGTTTGAAGGCCACTGAGGTTGCTACAGCTCTAACCTCGTGAGTCTTGACGTTTAAAAGTCTAAAGTCTGTCTCACTGCAATGTGCATGAGCCTCTCTTATTAAAAGTCTGATGAGGAATAACAGGGCATTCTTTGACATCTGCAAGGAGGGCTTCTTGACCGAGCACCACAGGGCTTCCGACTTGCCTCGCAACTCCTACGTTCTGTCCAGGTAAAACTTTAGGGCTCTTACTGGGCATAGGACTCTCTCAAACTCTTTGCCAACCACATCTGAAAGATTCGGAATTTCAAAAGCCTTAGGCCAAGGTTGAGAGGGGCGTTCATTCTTGGCGAGAAAGCCCAACTGCAAAGAGCAGACAGCTTTGTTATCTCAAAAACCCACGTTTTTACTAAACGCATGGATTTCATCAACTCTCTTGGCTGTTGCCGGACTAACCAAGTAAAGGGTTTTCATCGTGAGATCCTTAACCCTTTTACCCCCAAAGGACGTACTGGTACGTTTCACAAAAGCCATCCCTTTACCCCCATGGACGTACCGGTACGTCCTTGCAAAAAAATGCTATAAAAATTTGTTTTTCATATTTTTTGATAATTTTTTGAAAAAATTCAGGCATTTTCCAAAAGAATGAGACCAACCTGACCTCTCTATGACAAAAATTAAGGCTGTTAGAGCAATTTAAAAAAAATATACTGCAAAATGTGCTAGGAAAAAAAATAACCCCTTGGGG
The DNA here is from genome assembly GCF_036898095.1 of Palaemon carinicauda. NCBI lineage: Eukaryota > Metazoa > Arthropoda > Malacostraca > Decapoda > Palaemonidae > Palaemon > Palaemon carinicauda. The sequence goes on from NC_090725.1 coordinate 169,763,712, forward strand.
GTTAAGGGTTGGAAATTTCCAAATACCCCGGGGGTAAAAGGGTTAAGAGACAGAGTGCAAGGGCTCAAACCTGTCACTCATAAGGAACTTCAGGACTATATCCAGATTCAAAGCTGGTGAATCCTGGTGATTGATTGATTGATTTAAAGTTTTCAGGCATCCTGACATCTAAGATCATCGACGCCGATATCATTTAGTCTACAGTGAGCCCTCGCTACTTCGCGGTTCGACCATCGCGGATTCACCACTTCGCGGATTTTTTTCATAACGCATATATATACACATCGCGGATTTTCCGGAAATTTTGAAAATACCGCAATATATGAAGACCCCAAATACGTATTTCGTTAATTCCATTAATACTGTAATTAGTAATATCTGCTCTTACTGATGGTTCATTGCATTACATATGACATATAATTCAGTACAGAAAGAAATAAAACACCAAAAGAGAATGTGATCATACGATAATTCAGTATACAGTACGTAGTAAAATTAAATCGAACATGAAACGCAAATCAGATGCAGTCATACCGTATTTGAATGGTGTAAGGCTGCTGATGGCTACTACTACAAATGTAATGGATGAGCATCTTTTCCATGAATCTTTTGTATGTATACGTACGTAGTACTGAATCCAATAATATTCTTTGTTGCAAAAATCACATCTCGAATAAGCGTACATATCCTACAACAAAACAAGCGTAAAATAGCGTACATAAAGCTGTATACGTAGTACCTTGTACAGTATTTGAATTGGTAACTACTACGTAGCATGTAAGACGGATTGTGATTGGTTCAAGTGCTGATAGATGACGAATCAGAACCCAAGTTTTGAAATCTAGCCTGTGATTGGTGTTTTGACCGCTTCTCCAACCTCCAGCATCTTTTCGCGGCCACTTCGTTCGCCGCTCTCTCGCCGTGTAGATGCTGCTACGTTATTGTGAACTTTAATCTGTGCTGTGCGTGACTGTTTTAAGTTGAACTTTTTGTTGAACTTTCTGTTTAACCCCTACTGTACAATGGCTCCCAAGCGTTCTGCTTCTGCTAAGGCTGGTAGTGAGCCTAAACGCCACCGAAAGATGATGACGATTGCTGAGAAGGTGACGCTTCTCGATATGTTAAAAGAAGGCAGAAGTTACGCGGCCGCAGCCCGCCATTTTGGAGTGAACGAATCCACCGTTCATTACATCAAGAAGGACGAGGCGAACATTAGAAAGACGGCTGCCATCACCTTTAGCAGATCAGCGAAGCGAGTCGTTACCACGCGTAATAAAACGATCGTACGCATGGAAGGTGCTTTAGCAGTCTGGATTGCCGACTGCCGGAAGAAGAAAATAGCCTTGGATACGAACACCATCCGAACCAAGGCTTTGGGCTTATATGAGAATTTTGCGGCAAAGGAACCTCAAGACGACGATGGCGACCATGCTGAAGAAGATGATGTAGATGAACCTCAACCAGGGACATCCACTGATTCCCAGCCTCAGAAACAACGTTTTTCTGCCAGCAAAGGATGGTTCGCGAAGTTTCAGAAACGCTTCGGCCTGAAAAGCGTTTCCCTGCATGGCGAGGCTGCTTCCGCTGACACTGCCGCTGCTGAAACTTAAGCGAACGAGACGTTCAAGAACATTATCGCTGAAGGTGGATACAAGCCGGAACAAGTGTTTAATAGGGATGAGACCGGCTTGTTTTGGAAGAGAATGCCGTCGCAAACTTTCCTGTTCAAAGAAGAAGCCAAAGCCTCTGGCTTTAAAGCATTCAAAGATCGTGTTACCCTCGTGATGTGTGGCAATGCTCCTGGATTTTTGCTAAAGCCGGGGCTTATTTACAAGTCGAAAAATCCTCATGCTTTGAAAAATAAAAATAATCTCCTTCCCGTGTACTGGATGCATAATAAAAAAGCATGGATTACAAAGATACTGACCTCCAACTGGTTCCACCAGTGTTTTATCCGCAAAGTCAGCAAATATCTCGTAGAGAAGGGCTTGCCATTTAAGATCCTTCTCCTTATGGATAACGCTGGTGGACACGCAACTGATCTGTCGCATGAGGGCATTCAGGTTGAGTTCCTGCCACCCAACACCACGTCATTAATTCAACCGAAGAATACCTTGGCGGACCTCGTTGCGTGTGTGGATGCTGCCCAAGAAGATGAAGATGAAAATTTCAATTTGAAGGCGTACTGGCGGAAGTACACAATAGCCACGTGCCTGTAGAACATCCAGAAGGCACTGCAAGAAATGAAACCTGCTACTGTTAATGCGAGCTGGAAGAAGTTGTGGCCCCAGATTGTTTACGATGACGAGGGATTTACACCGTCTGAGATTCAACACTCTGCAATACGCAAATCTGTGCAGTTGGCTGCGATAATTGGAGGTGACGGGTTTGGCGACATGACGACTGAAGACGTCGACGAGTTGTTGGACTGCCATTCCCAGCCGCTAACTGACGCAGACCTAGAAGACCTGACGAAATCAGCCAGTGAAGAAGACAGTGAAACGCAGGAAGAGACCCAAGAAAATGTCGAAGAAACGGGCTTAACATTAGAACGGCTTGCCAAGTTCTGCAACCATGTGAAGGAGGTGAAAGAAATGTCGCAAGAGTGGGACGAGGATATGGTTCGGTCTATGCAATTCTGCAACAAGATCGATGACATCATGACCCCCTACAGGATGCTCTTCGAGCGAAAAAAGAAGCAGCGGCAGCAACTTTCGATCACAATGTTCTTCCAGCCTCGCAAAAAAGAGCCAGTTCCTCCTGCCACTACGCCTTCGGAAGAAATTGAAGAAGTGTCCCAGGAAGAAGTTGAAGAGGTGTCCCAGGAAAAGACACCTCCATCTGAAGAGACGTAAAATACTATCATTGGCTGCACAGTAGAAGACATCATCAGCTTCATCATCATCATTTCTACTGTGCAGCAAATTCATCGCCATCATCATTCAAGTTTTTCTTCAACTTCTTTTGTGGTGAGTACAGTAACAATCTTTATTCTTTTTATACATGTTTTACTTTAATATTCTAACATTTTAATATTTGTGCCTGTTTTAGTTTAGTATGCATTAAGTTAACCCTTTTACCCCCAAAGGACGTACTGGTACGTTTCACAAAAGCCATCCTTTTACCCCCATGGACGTACCGGTACGTCCTTGCAAAAAAATGCTATAAAAAATTCAGGCATTTTCCAAGAGAATGAGACCAACCTGACCTTTCTATGACAAAAATTAAGGCTGTTAGAGCAATTTAAAAAAATATACTGCAAAATGTGCTGGGAAAAAATTAACCCCCTTGGGGTTAAGGGTTGGAAATTTCCAAATGGCCTGGGGGTAAAAGGGTTAAAGGGAAGGTTTTAAAAGTCTGAATATACATGTTATAACCTATCATATTTTTTTGTATAAAATTTACATTTACGTACGTAAAAACTCTCTCTCTCTCTCTCTCTCTCTCTCTCTCTCTCTCTCTCTCTCTCTCTCTCTCTCTCTCTCGTAAATTGTTTTCCTGCTTTGCTACGTATGTACTGTATGATTTTATATAGATACAGTAAATAATATTTGTGATAACATATTTTCTAAAAGCTTTTATTGTAATATCATTATTTATCACTTTCATCGTTTGTTTATTACGATCGAAGATGGAGCGTACTTGAAACGGCGGCGTCATGAAGAAAAACATTTCATTTGGAAGTCCTAAGAAAAATTAAGTAAAACATTGGTAATAACAAAATCAACATACTGTGCTGAATAATCAATATAATCGATGCAAAAACTAACCTATACACAGATGTGTAAATGCGTTTGTTTCTTCATTATGATCAGAGATAAACGTAAACAAAACATTGGTTGCCATTTTTTATCGTGCTTTTTGGCGTGTTTAGGAAACGCATGATATAAACTCGACTTTAATATTTGTGCCTGTTTTAGTTTAGGGTACTGTAGTACATGCATTAAGTGTTCTGTACATTAAAGGGTAGTTTGTTAACAGTACTACGTACAAGGGAAGGTTTTAAAAGTCTGAATATACATGTTAAATAAATACGTAAATATGGTGTCACTACTTCGCGGATTTTCACCTATCGCGGTCGGGTCTGGAACCTATCTACCACGATAAACGAGGGCTCACTGTATATGTATATAAAAAAAAATAAAAGAATATTCAATTAAAACCATAAAAGTTTAATGTCATTGTAAAAGTTAAATAGTTTTCAGAAGACCTGCTTCTGAAATAAATATAAAAATGCCACTTGCATAGTAGGAAACATCATGTCCAAGAATCTTGGCAAGGATGAACCTGCCATCCTCACCTCGAGCCTGAAATAAATATCTATTTCTTAAGTTATTATAATTGGGGCATTCGATCAACAAATGCCTCACTCTTAGAGGTACGAAACAGTCGTCACAATATGGTTGGTGTTGGCCCTTCAGCAGAAACTCGTGTGTCAATTGAGTGTGGCCAATACGGAGACGACAAAGAGACATCTCCCATTTTCGGGGCATCATGTTATACCTCCAAGGAAATATGACATTTGTTACCTCTCTCATTTTTTTGCCATCTTGACTATCCCAGTGCTGTTGCCATTTATTACAAACCAATTTCTTGATGTTAGGTAGGAAGTCATTACAAGGAATGGGATACTTTCTTGGCACCAACTCTGATGCTGCATTCTTCGCCAATGAATCTGCCTTCTCATTCCCACACACACCTACATGTGCTGGAACCCAACAAAATCGAACCATAATACCTCTCCTTCCAATAATAAAAAGCCCTTCTAAAATCTTTAAAACTAGTGTGTTACTAGAATTAAAAACTTCTAAAGCTTGAAGGACACTCCTTGCATCAATAAAAATGGTAAAATTACCCTCCTTTTCCAACGGTATTTTCTCAACAGCAGTTAGTATGACATACAGTTCGGCAATAAATATTGAAGCTGTTAGAGGTAGTCCACCTCTACAATTAAAACCATTACTAGGTACTCCAAATCCGACGCCAGCATCAGATTTGCAGTATATATAAAAGTCGATCCCCTATGTTCTTCAACATGTTCCATAAACAGAGACCTGGATTCTAAGTCAGTCATATTCTTCTTAAACTCCAATAAAATATCTACAAAAAGATATCTCTGGTAATTTCCATGGAGGCGTTGATGATACCTTAAATGGAAGCACCTTGATTGTAATTATATCAAGACTGTTTAAAAATTGTTTCACCCGAAACCCATAAGGATGAGGAGATTTGGGTGCAACTCAAAGTATGTTGAGTGACTTACAAAGCTTGCAGTCTGAAAGGCTAAAGAATTAGGGAGTCTTTCCAATCTAAACCAATACCGAATAATAGCAGAAATTCGGTATTGACAAAGAGGTAACTCTCCAGCATCAACAAGGAGACTTGGGATAGGCGAGGTTTTAAACGCTCCTGTGGACAATCTAATACCACCATGATGAATTAAATCTAATATCTTTAACTGGCTTGGGGTGGCCGAGGAGTATATTTCACATCCGTAACTGATTTTGGAAAAAATCAAGGCCTTGTATAATTTCAAAATAGTATTGCGCTCTGCCCCCCTTGATGTATGGAACAATACTTTTAAAATATTCAGAACCTTGAGACATTCACCTTTTAACAATTTTAAGTGAGAAACCCATGTGAGCCTACAATCAAATATTAATCCTAAAATTTAGCTTCACTTGCACATGGTATCTGTTGACCTTTAATGTATATATCCGGGTCTGGATGTACTCCCCGGATACGAAAAAAATGGACAATAGTAGTTTTACTTGTCGAGAACTTAAATCCATTCATATCGGCCCACTTGATAATTTGGTCAATTTGAGAGTTGTATTTTTCTCTTAACCATTGCCATTCTAGCTCCAGCAAATGATATTGAGAGATCATCCACAAATAATGTTGAGAACATCCCGGGGAATGACTGAGGATATCCCATTAATTGTTAGTGCAAAAAGGGTTACACTCAGCACACTCCCCTGAGGAACTCCTTCTTCCTGACACTTGCTCTCACTTGAAAAACTCTATTTGAAAGAAATGCCTGGATAAATATTGGCAGCTCTCCTCTCAATCCCTATTCATGAATTGTTTTAAGTATACCATATCTACAAGTGGTATCATATGCCTTTTCAAAGTCAAAAAAGAGTAACATGGTGCTGTTTGGAAGCAAATGCTTCACAAATAGAGGACTCAAGTCTTAACAACACATCAGTCGTTGAGTGCATTTTTCTGAATCCACATTGAGTCTGTGATAAAATACCCTTCTTTTCAAGGTACCACATCTATCTTGCATTAACCATCTCCCCATAATTTTACATAAACCAGATGTCAATGCAATAGGTCGATAGTTTGCTGCTAAAAACTTGTCCTTGCCAGGTTTTAAAAAGGCTAAAATAATGGCTAGTTCCTAAACACTTGGATTACTATGATCATGCCATATTCTATTAATAAAGCTTGAAATAAATAACTTTGTATTAAAATGTACATGTCTAATCATTGCATATGGAATTCCATTGGGTCCAGGGGCTGTATCGTTACAAGTGGAAAGGGCCGAATCATATTTTCTTTCAGTGAAAGGAGAATGACTCTTCCCTTCCTGTTGCAAAATTTAAATTTTTCTTTTCTTCTATGCTCATGTACTGGTGACCAGGAGCTGCTACACTCTTGCACGATACATTTGAAAAAATGGTCAGCCAGGGCATTGCTAACTTCATTTTCTTCAGTCACATACTGACAATTCACTTTCAACACTGGTGGTGGGTTTGGGGTGAATTTGCCTGCAATCTTTTTTTACTTTCCTCCTTAGAGAAGATGGTGGTGTTCTACTATTAATGGAGGAAACAAAAGCCACCCAAGATTGGCGTCTAGCTTCTTTCATGGCACGACGGAACTGTGCTCTACACTTTTTGTACGTTATCAAGTTTTCATCCGTACGGCGTCTACGCAATCTAGTCAGAGATTTTCTGGTAGCTCTGTGCAAGGCTGTTAATTCTGAAGACCACCACAGGACTGGTCGTCTTTTAAATAGTCCTGTGGTTTTGGTAATCGAATTGATTCCTGCTGTATGGAGAGTTCCATTCAGTAGGCCTATGGCATCATCAATACTTTCAAACTGTTCTGCACTCAGTTCGATTTCACTTAGCTCACAAAATTTAACCCAGTCTGCCTAGTCAAGATTCCATCGTGGCGATCTTTGTAAAGGCGGACCCTTGTTGGTGTTTATAATGATTGGTGCATGATCACTATTATGCCAATCATCTAATGTCCTCCAATCAAAATCAAGACGGCAATTAGAGCTTGCAATTGAAAGGTCAATGCATGACAAGGTACTTGTCTGAACATGGAAGTGCCTGGGCTCTCCTGTATTAAGGAGTCCCACATCCTCATTCTCCACAATTGATGAGATAATATTGCCCCTTGTGTTTGCCAAAACATCACCCCACAAAGGATGTCTACCATTCATATCTCCCAGTAAGAGAAATGGTTGAGGGAGCTGTTGAATGTGATCTGCTAAATCATCATATAAAATATTATCATTTGGAGGTAAGTACAGAGAGCATATTGTATATTTTCTCCCTATATCAATTTGTACAACCACTGCCTGCAGGGTTTTATGTATAGACATAGGTATTTGGGGAACATCTCAACGAATGTACATGAGACTTCCGCCATAGCTCCCTGCTTGATGATTATATGGTATTCTATAGCTAACATACTCTCACGGACTAGGAGCGTTAGCATCAAGCATACTTTCCTGTAGACATACAATTATGGGGGAATGTTCATAAATTAGAAGCTCAAGTTCTTCAAATTTCGCCCTTAAACCCTGACAGTTCCATTGCAAAATGGAGGAAAAAACTATGGATTATTTCTGGAAGACATCTTGGATGAGATCTTCCCATTAGCAGTTTTTAATCTAACATTATTTCCTGTAGGTTTCTTCACAGATGGTCTTGTTATGTTGGGTTTTACGACTGTTTTTCTTTGTATCCTTTTGATCTATTTGTTGAGGTGGATGGTGGACCTCAACTTGAATTTCTGATTCATTTAAATTGTCTTCTGGTTGATTGGAAACATCAACAGACAAAACATCATATTCATTTGATGTCATAACTCTAATATTTCTTATGGAAGGGGGTGAGAGAGATGGAGGTCTCTCTCTTTTACGATTAATAGGTTGTGAGTTACCAGGTTTTTGTACCTTCCCCACTACAGGTACACCTGATAACTTGGTTTCAGGTGGAATCTCCATTAAATCAGGCAAGGATATGGCCTGGGAGAGGTTAGTACTATCCTTTGTAATGGGGGACAAAGGTTTGATAGTGGAGGGCAATGTCTTTTTGTTGATACTCAATGATATATCTTTAGGAGGAGATATTCTTGTCCTATGCAGCACTTTATCAATATAAGGTGAATTCCTTTTTTGAGAACTACCTATAGTAGTACTGTAGGTGGGTGAGATGATTCCCGAGGAACTTTTTCTCCTGTTTTTAATGTCTTTGCGTAGGTATTAGATTTATTTAATAATCTCTTGGCATGCCCCACACTTACATGTTTAATAATTGATTTATTAAGGGCAAGCTCTTCTAACTTATAAAACTGGCAGCTCCTATCATTAGATTTATGATTAGAGTTGCAGTTTAAGCACCTTTCCTCAAGTGTACATCCCCCATGGTAAATATTGAAGCAAGTATTACAAATTTTATCATTCTTGCAAACTTTGGAATGATGCCCAAATTTAAAGCAATTATAACATTGCAGTGGCTTCTGCTTAAAAGGTTGAACTCTAATCCTTTCATTTTCTATGTCAATGTGGAAAGGTACATCAGCATGCTGTTAAGTAAGAACAATCATTGATGTTCCAGGTACTTTGTGTACTTTCCACACTGATAGTGGACACATAGCCAATATTTCCTCTTTGGTAAATTCATATAAATCCCTATTGAAAACCACTCCCCTTCCATAGCTAAAGTTTAGATGGGGTTTGATGTCCAATCTTATATCATCATTTACTGTCTTCAAATTGGACAATATCACAGACTGTGTGTATGACTTGGCCTTTATCAAGTAACTTTTCTTACCGAATCGAGATATATCTCCTGGTGCGATCGTTCCTACCTTCCTCTGAAGAAATTTGCAGATCTTGAAATAATTTTCCGTACCTCCCACAGATTGAGCAAGAAGCCACATTGGTGGTTTTGGCTTTCTTTGGGATGGCATATCTACCTCTATATCTTTATCAACCCAGTCTGCTGGTCTGTAGACATCCAGATCTTTAGGTGCCCCATCACACAGAGCACCCTTAATACTCATATTACCAACTCTAATATTAACAATGTTACGGCTTGCATTAAATACTTCCTCATGACAATTAAATGATAACCAAGAATCCCAATTATCATCTTGAAGTTTCATTCTAATTTCTTTTATTAATCCGTAATACTCAAATATTTTATGTAGCTCATCATAATTAGCTTCTAATGGGATTTGGGTAACTTGCAGGACATTCAGTTTTCCTGTGTTGCCCAAATTGCCCTATTTTCAAATGTTCAAAGAATAGTCCTTTTTAGTTTCTACGTCGTCAACGGAATTTTCGTTAAATGAACTGCCAAAGGTCGTCAACAGTGCCGGGGGCGAGTCAGCATATTCAGGGGAGGTGGGGTCGTTGTCACAAGAATCCATTAGAATAAAGAAAAGTGATATTTTGAATAGTTTGATTTACCTGCATAAGAACATTAAGGCATCACATGTTGGGAAGGAAATGTGCACTCTCCATTACCGGCACAGTGAGAGTATACTTCCCAGATGGTCCGCTGTATACCCTACCCGAAGGATAGCATCAAAACAGATATAGAGGCACAGGTGTAAGCTAAACCTGCCTGTTAGGACTGAGACCAAGAAACTATGGAATCATCCTCCCTATATCTGTAATGACGGGCTTCCGGCCAAAAGCCAAGAGTCCTACCCCAAGCATTGGATCCCCCTGGATTCTGAAGACCCAACACTTAAAAATAGTTCCGCCTGAAAGGTCCAAACCATCTTCAGGATGGCTGAGATCATCCAATACTCTCACATATAGCTTTGAACACAAACACTTCACAACCGTGACACCTTTCCCTTTCATCAAAGCAGGCAGCAATACCGGATGTAGAAACATCTGCCCAAGCGGCAATAACAGATGTAGAAACATCCATGCCATAAAAAAAAATAATAAACATACATATATATGTAAATATATACACATATACATATGGGAAATTTTACTCATAGGGTTGGGACAGCAACATAAAAGTAAGTTTATAATATTAGGAGAAGGTTGAAGCAATATAAAGAGGAAGAAAAAGATAAGAGAGAAATTTAGATTCAAACTGGGGGAGCAATTTCCCCAAGTTCGAGAGCCCTCTTGCCCGTCACCAAGTTTCAGCACGGGAATAGAATGCCGTGCTGAAGCTCTATGACTTCATTAAGGCATTCTCTCACTAAGAGGGAAATCCTGGTGACGTTGCTTTGATGTATTAAAAGATTTAAGAAGTTCCTGTATGTCTTTATTATTCGAGAGGTCCAAATCTCTGTTCCTGAATACAGTTGCCAACATACTCCTGTATCATTTGATGGTGGATGAAGAAAAATTGCGCTTCCTTCGCAGGAATAAAAGGAAGTCAGCAATCTGAGTTACAGAGGTACTGGATGAGGAAACCGAGTTGAGTCAGCACCATTCTCTAAAAACCTCCCACTTGGATTGATAGACCCTGATGGTCGAAGACCTCCTTACTCTTGCAATAGCTCTAGCTGCCTCTTTCGAAAAACCTCTAGCTCTTGTGAGTTTTTCGATAGTCTGAAGGCAGTTAGCTGAAGATTTTGGAGACTTTGATGGTGCCTTTCCAAGTGGGGTTGTTGGAGTAAATCTACTCTTAATGGAAGGCTTCTTGGAGTGTCCACCATCCATTCCAGTACCTCTGTGAACCATTCTCTTGAGGCCCAAAAGGGGGCTACTAGAGTCATTCTGGTCCCTTCGCTTGACACAAACTTTTGTAAGACCTTGTAAAGGATCTTGAAAGGTGGAAAAACGTACACGTCTAGATTGGACCAATCTAGCAGGAACGCGTTCGTGTGTATTGCTTCGAGATCTGGCACTGGGAAGCAATACGTCTCTAGCCTCTTTGTCTTTGAGGTCGTGAAAAGGTCTATGCAAGGGCGACCCCAAAGTCGCCACAGACTCTTGCAAACTTCTAGATGGAGTGTCCACTCTGTGGGTAGGACTTGACCTCTCCTGTTGAGGCTGTTTGCCATCATGTTCTTCTCTCCTTGGATGAACCTTGTAATCAGAACTACATTTCTTTCCTTTGCCCAGATGAGGAGATTCCTTGCCGCCTCGTAAAGGGAAATCGAGAGGGTTCCCCCTTGCTTGGCAATGCAAGCCAATGCTGTTGTGTTGTCGGCATTGACCTGCACCACCTTGTTCAGAACTGACCCTTTGAAGCTTCTTCGGGCCAACAGGACTGCTAACAATTCCTTTTGGTTTATGTGGAAGTTCTTTTGAACCTCTGTCCACAACCCCGAAACTTCCATCTTGCCCAGTGTTGCTCCCCACCCCAAGTCCGAGGCGTCGGAACACAACACAAGGTCTGGGTTCTTCTGTTCTAAGGGGAGACCTTCTTGAAACTTGACTGGATCGTTCCACCACTGAAGGCAACTTCTTATGGACTCCGTGACTGGGATACACATCGTCTCTAAATCCTTCTTCCTGTTCCAGTGATAATTGAGGTGGAATTGGAGAGGTCGAAGATTCAGTTTTCCTAGAGAGACAAACTGTTCCAACGAGGAGAGGGTTCCCAACAGGCTCATCCACTTCCTCGCAGAACACTTCTGCTCTTTTAGAAACGATTGCACATTCAAGATGGCTTGTTCCGTCCTTAAGGGAGACGGAAAAGCCCGAAAAACTCTACTCCGAATCACCATCCCCAAATAGAGTATCTCTTGTGAAGGTGTCAGGAGAGATTTGTCCTTGTTGACAAGAAGACCCAATTCTTCTGTTAAATTCAATGTTACCTGAAGATCCTTCAGGCAGTGATCGTAAAAGCGAGCTCTGAGAAGCCAATCGTCTAGGTACAGGGAGGCTCTGATGCCTCTTGAGTGAAGAATCCTTGCTACATTGAGCATAAGTTTCGTAAAAATTTGAGGAGCGGTGTTGAGGCTGAAACACAGGGCTCGAAACTGAGACATTTCCCCCTTGAATACGAACCTCAGATAATGCTTGAAGCTCGGATGAATGGAGACGTGAAAATAAGCGTCCTGGAGGTCTAATGAGACTATCCAGTTGCCCTTTCTTACTGCTGCAAGAACTAACTTCGAAGTCTCCATAGAGACCTTCGTCTTTTGGACAAATGTGTTGAGAACACTTACGTCCAAAAGTGGACGCCATCCCCCTGAGTTCTTGGGAACCAGGAACAGGCGGTTGTAAAAACCTGGTGACTGTAAGTCCTGCACCCTCTCTATGGCCCCCTTCTCCAACAAGATTGACACTTGAAGATGTAAAGCTTGCCTCTTTGACTCCTCTCTGTATCTGGGAGAGAGATCTACTGGGGTTAAAACCAAAGGAGGTTTCCCTATAAAAGGGATCTTGTAACCCTCCTTTAGAAGTTGAACTGACCAAAGGTCTGCACCCCTCATCTCCCACACCTGCCAGAAGATGTGAAGTCTGGCTACTACTGCCTGAAGGCGAAAGCAGTCAGACTCTGCTTCGCCCTGTCCTAATTCCTCTCCTCTTTGCTCTCCTTCCATCGGGCCTAGAGCTACCCCTGCTGGAAGTCTTTCCTCGAAAGGGCTGAGAAAACTTAGGAAAAGGTGTCTCATCTTTAGGCTTGCGGCTAGCGAAGGAAGATGGTAAGACCTTTCTTGCCGTCTTTGAGACTAGATCTTGGGTGGCTTTCTGAGTCAATATTGAAGAAATCTCTCTAATTAGATCTTGCAGAAACAGAGAGGAAGACAGCGGAGCATAAAGCAATTCCGATTTCTGAAAGGGAGTAACCCCCAGAAACAGAAACGAACACATCTGGGCTCTCTTCTTAAGTTTGCCTGCTGTGAAAATAGCTGCCAACTCATTTGATCTGTCTCGTAATGACTTATCCATACAGGACATGATATGGATTAAACTAGAAGAGTCACCTTCTTTAAGAGCAGCAACCTTCTTGCCCAAGGCTCCCAGAGTCCAATCAAGGAAATTAAAAACTTTGAAGGCTCTAAAGACACCTTTGAGCAGATGGTCTAACTCTGAAGTAGACCAGAGAATCTTGGTCTTCCTCATGGCCGATCGACGGGGAGCGTCTACTAGACTTGAGATATCTCCCTGGGCAGAAGCAGGAACTCCCAAGCCGAGAACTTCTCTCGTATCGTACCATATACTGGATCTAGCTGCTAATCTAGTTGGAGGGAACGCGGAGGCTGCTTTCCCTTGGTCCTTTTTGGACTCCATCCAGTCCCCCATCATCTTAAGAGCTCTTTTTGACGATCAAGACAGAACCATTCTGGTAAACAGAGACTTCTTCACCGTCTTCCCAAGCGTGAATTCAGATGGAGGTGAACGTGGAGCAACGGGAACAAAAGACTCTGGGAACTCATCCTTGAAGAGTTTCATGAGTTTCTTCAAGTCCACTGAAGGACGAAACGACTTAGTCTTCTCCTTCTGATCAACTCCTCAAAAAGTTCGACAGGGGAAAGGTGATCATCAACTTCTTCCTCTGACAAAGCCCCTTGACGCTCTGTGAAACGCTCGCGATCCACGCGATCAGAGCTAAAGTGTTCTTGATCTCAACTCTTGATTAGATTAAGATCATCCTGAAGTCCGAAGCTCGCATCCTGAAACTCGTCCTTTCTTGACTTTCATGTAAGGAAGCTCGACGCTCAGTGTCACGCTCGACATCACATCCTCCTTGGCGTTCGACGCCACGTATCGCTTGACGCTCGACGTCCTGCCTGGCTGCTTGCCCCTCGACGTCGCGTCCTGCGACGACGCTCGACCTCCCGTCTCGCTGGATGTTTGACGTCCTGAATCGCAGGACGCTCGAAGTCACGACTAGTAGGACGCTCAACGTCATGCTTTGCTGGACGATCTAGAATACGTCCTGTAGTACGTTCAACGCTACATAAAGCAGGACGCTCAACGCCTCGCTCTGGAGGACGCTCGACATCGTGTCTTGCTGGACGTTCAAAAGCACTTCCTGTAGGATGTTCACCATCACTTCTATTAGGACGTTCGGCGCCTCGCTTTGTAGGACGCTCGACTTCACGAATGGCTGGACGTTCAACGTCACATGTCGCTGGACGTTCAAGATCACGCCCTGTAGGACGTTTAACGTCACGTTTACAAAGACTCTCTGAGCTTCGCGCTGTTGAACGCTCGACAAGTCTGTTTACTTGACACTCGCTGTCACGACTGGCTGCCTGACGCCTGGCATCACGTTTGCGTTCGGGTTCAAGATTATGCCCACTTTCCCTATAAGGAACAGTTTTAGGACATATAACGGGGGAGACGTCCAAACGTTCGTCTTCAAGCGTCTCACGACTCACCGCCTTGCACCACTTGGCATCAGTAAGGAAGCTTCCTGACGCTCAGGATCTAGGCACGCAACCCTTTTACCGTATGTAGCTTGGTAGCTTTGCATAAATGACAAAAGTCTTTGCTACATCTCTTGCAGCATATTAAGATTCGGGTCAACTTGTGATACAGGTGACGCCACGTCAATCACAGGTTCGCTCTCCACGCCGCTCAAAGAACGCTCAGAGCATCCAGAGGGCGATAACCAAGTGGATGGTGGAGGAGGAGCATGAACCGAGGTCATGCCCAGTTCAGACAACGTCCTAGCAGGACGTTTGGCAGGCGAGCTCTCTTCGGTGGAAGAAAAATGCTCTGGACTGCTCCAATGACTACAACCAGAAACTTGCAGTGTCCTGGTAGGACGCTGGTTGACATTATCCAATTTCCTCTTAAGAGGTCTGGACGCTTGACGCCAGCCTCTTTTAGCAACCGCGTCATCCGAGAATGAAGAAAACACCTTAACCTCACCTTTCCTATGGTGAGGGCGAACGTCCTGGTAAACGTCAACAGGAACGCTCGAGGGGACGTCTGCTCGGGAGCTAAAGCCTCTCGTTTCCTTTCGTCGTTCGACATTCCTTCTCCCAGGGGTTGGGGAGCTTGGAAGAGGTCTAAGACTAGGAGAACGACAAGCCCGAGCAGGCACACCCTCCACTGCACTAAATACGTTCACTGTACTTCTAGCACTGTCAATTTTTAGCTGCTTCACGTCGGACATTAATTGCCTCCTGTCCACAGCGATAGATTCAACCTTCGCGCCCAACGCTTGAATAGCCAACATCATATCTTTGAGTGTAGGCTCATTAGCAGTAACCGTAGTGGGATCGGAAACTACCACTACAGGGGAAGGAATAGGTTTGGTGACATGGGAAGAGGAAAAGTCTCTGGAAGAGCGAGAAGAACTACGCCTCAACTTATCTCCTTCTAATTTACGCGTATAGCGATCAAACTCTAACCACTCATGCTCAGATAATAGAATGCATTCGTCACACCTATTATCCAACTCACATCCCTTACCTCTACATTGAACGCAGAGCGAATGTGGATCAATTGAGGCCTTAGCCAAACGGGTCTTACACACACTCTTAAAAGTTAAAGGGGGGTTGGCCATTTTGAAAAATTTGTAAGAGAGATCAACAACCAAGGGTCAAGATATCAAAATCCAAACATAAATCAAGAGTATCCAATAGCAAATCCAAACAAGCGAGAGTCAAAACCAAATTATTGTACATCACCAAAGAAACAGCAATAATATCAGGTAATTAGTGAGGAGAATATCCAACGATGTTGCCGCTAGCGGCGGCAGGGAAGACATGAGGAATCATGGAATGGTTCCAAGGTACCTCGTTAGGGGGGCACAGGTGGTACATCTGGCTATCCAATAGGCGATTGGCGCGTTTTGAATTTTCTGCCGTGACATCAGGGACGTGAGCTATATATATAACTACCAGGTAAGTCTTATGTTTAAAATAACGGATTTTGAGCGAAGCGAAAAATCTATTTTTGGGTGAGATAGCCATGACGTCCTGATGGAAGGTTACTTCGGTAGCTTCCTTGGGTATATTTAACTACAAGGATATTCCCAGAGAATTAAACCACAGGTTATCACAGAATTCTAACTTCCGGTGCGAGTATCCTAAAGGTTTCCCTTTAAGACATCGTATATCAACAGGGGACGCATGTATTAACACGCCACATAGCTATCTGCACCCCATATAGAGTTAACACTTCGATATGGAAAGGTGGAGAATAACTGGGGAGCCGTTCCACAGTTACACTCATCCGTGGCTACTTTTGGTACTCGAAACGTAAACAAACGGGCGCCATTACTAAATGACGTCACGTCCGTCCTCATCCTGATGCCAGCTCCTTGCTAATCTCCATGATACAGCAGGACAGGGCGGGGCCTGAAAGGCTGGACTAGAATATTAGGGAGGGTCCATCAGGACGTCATGGCTATCTCACCCAAAAATAGATTTTTCGCTTCGCTCAAAATCCGTTTTTTGGGCTCAAGCCATGACGTCCTGATGGAAGAGTACCAGAGAATCAATGTATCATGGAAAATTTCCCCTTATTAGAGTAAGTGCCAAGGGCTTCAAATAGAGGTATGTAATGTGACCTCGGTAGAGGTTCCGTGGGGATCCAGCTTCCTGCCCCCCTGGCAGAGAAGTCCCAACGGGTTATACCAAAATTCAAAGTGGTCATCGAAGGGCTACTCACCCTGCGGAGAGTTCGTGAAGAACTCGGAGACAAGACAGAATGGTCAATATTCGTGTAGGAATATTCTCAAGAGTAGATGAGTGATAGTTAATCACTATATTCCATGGGTTAGAGAACAATCTGGTCTCGAAGGTATGGCGAAGGTAAGTATTCAAGTAGGAATATTACACAGCATGGGTGAGTATATAATACAGACAATTTATATTATTCTTCTCATTTCAAAGGAAAGGGGTAAATGAAACTATGACATTTATGTATTTCATAGTGGTAATAGGAGCGAAGAGAGACGCACAAGTAATAAAATAGACATTTTATTTCATAAATTGCAGGTTATAGTAATAATAAATGCAATAAAGGATGTAAAGTTAATTTACAATAATAAATATTGTACATAGAAATTAGAAGACTTCAATCTTGAATCTGAAAGAAATTTCAAAATTAGAAAACACAAGTTCCAGAGGAACGTCAGTCTTTATCAAAGAAAAAACACATCATGCCCTAGGGCATGTGGCACTCATGTGAAGTCTATGACATTTCACATTGGTAAGAACAGTCTATTAGAAACACTAAGTGTCCATGAAATCACTATGTATCACACGAGGGTCAACACAGGCACCCGTAGACTTAAAGTCCCAAGTAACTCGCTGTTCTATGCAGAGTTAAACGGCAGGTTTCATAACACTACCTGCGGCTACCACGACATGTTGGACTTCATGCACTTGCTTCGCGTAGTGCTTGAAGAAAACGCGCGAAGATTTCCATCCTGTGAAGCTCTTGAGGCTTTCAAAATCCATACTCTGGAAGAAATTCAGAGAAGACGCGACTTTTCTAGGATCGTGACCTGCGGGTGTACTGTCAGGATCTGCTCTGCGAATGAAGTAGGTGATTTTCGCTCTTAGTTGTTTCAGTGACAGATCGCTACCCGATGTTTCTCCTTTGAAGAGTTGACCTCCACCAAAGTCTGAAGTTCTTCGAAGATAGACCTTGAGACTCTCTACTGGACATAGAGAGACATCTTCCTTCAGGGGGCAGATTCTCCAGGGGCCCCATCTCTTGGTGGGTAATTCGTTTTTTGCGAGAAACGTCGGATCAGGGAAGAGGGTAAGTTCTCCTGTATCTGCGAACAGGATATGACCCTCGTCTCTTGATAATGCCACTATTTCGCTGACTCGGGCTCCCGAGGCGAGAGAAAAAAGGAATATAACTTTTTGAGTCAGATCCTTGAGAGGGCACGAATCGTTGTCCAAGTTAGAGGCAAAATGGAGCACCTTGTCCAGGGACCAGGAGATAGGTTTTGGCGGAGGTGCTGGGCGTAGTCTAGCGCATGCCTTTGGTAGTTTATTGAAGATATCGCTGGACAGATCAATCTGGAAGGCGTACAGTAGTGGTCTAGCCAAAGCCGATTTGCAGGTAAAAATCGTGTTGGCTGCTAAGCCTTGTCCATGAAGGTGAATGAAGAAGGACATGCAAAAATCAATGGTGATTTCCGTAGGATTTTTTGCTTTGACGAACGAGACCCACTTTCGTATTGCCGTCGTGTGGATTCGGTCTTGTATTCCTCGAGGAAGTCTAGACTTTTCTTCGAGATCCCAAACCCTTTCTTTGCGGCTAGGGAGAGAAAATCATTGAGATGAAGGTCTCTGACTTTCAGTGATGAAGCGAAGACAGTCGACTTCTGTACTTGCTGAGAGAGAACTGGGCCCGGGAGGGGAATCAGCGTGGGCTGCAGCTCCAGGACCAGGGGGTACCAATTGCTCCGGGGCCACTTGGGAGCCACTAGGGCCGCTGTCCCTTTGAAGGTTCTCAGTTTGGAGAGGACTTTCAGCAGAAGGTTGGGGGGAGGGAACAGGTATATCCTGGACCATCTGTTCCAATCCAGTGACATGGCGTCCACTGCTTCTGCTTTGGGGTCCTCGTACGGGGCCACATAACGAGGAAGTTGATTGTTGTCGCTCGTCGCGAAGAGATCGATCTGAAGTTCCGGGACTTGGCGAGAGATGAAGGAGAATGATCTTGCGTCTAGAGACCATTCCGACTCTATTGGGTTTGTCCGTGATAGAGCGTCCGCCGTCACATTGCGGAATCCTTGTAGGTGAACTGCAGACAGGTGCCATTTCTTCTTTTCTGCCAGACGGAAGATCGGAAGAAGTACCTGATTTATCTGGGTCGATCTCGAGCCCTGACGATTGAGACATCTGACTACCACCGAGTTGTCCAGAGTCAGACGGATGTGGATCGAGGGAGGCGGAGAGAGTTTCTTCAGGGTGAGAAGGAACGCCATGGCCTCCAAGATGTTGATGTGAAACGTCTTGAATAGGGGAGACCATGTTCCTTGAACCTGTCGTTGGTGGGAGTGACCTCCCCAACCCTCCAGCGAAGCGTCTGTGTGGATGTTGAGCGATGGAGGTGGGTGTTGAAGAGGAATGGACCTTTTCAGGGCCTTTGCTTCCGACCACGGCTTTAAGAGTAACCGAAGTCTGTTTGGGAGCCGTCTCTTGAGGTCTCTTCGAGCGATGGATGCAGAACGTCTCCAGACTCCCACGGCATCCTTTAGCTGTGCACGAAGCACTGGGTTTGTCACAGAGGCGAACTGTAGAGAGCCTAGAACTTGTTCCTGCTGTCGTCTTGAGATTCGTTTGGATTTCAGCAGTTTTTTGACAGACCCTGCTATTTCCTTCCTTTTCTTCTGCGGGATGGAAAGGCGGTGTGACTGAAGATCCCGATGGATTCCCAACGATTGGAACTTCTGAGCTGGAGAATGAATGAATGAATGATTTAAAGTTTTCAGGCATCCTGACATCTAAGGTCATTGACGCCGGTAACATTTAATTTATGTATACAAAAATAAAAAATGAAACAAAATAAAAAATTAAAGAGTATTCAATTAAAATCATAAAAATTGAATGTCATAAAAGTTAAATATTTTTCAGAAGACCTGCTTCTGAAAGAAATCTAAAAATGCCACTTGCATGGTAGGACACATCATTTCCAAGAATCTTGGCAAGGATGAACCTGCCACCCTCACCTCGAGCCTCAAACAAATATCTATTCCGCAAGTTGTTATATTTGGGGCATTCGGTCAACAAATGCCTTACTGTTAGAGTACCAAACAGTTGTCACAATACGGTTGGTGTTGGCCCTTCAGCAGAAACTCGTGTGTCAACCGAGTGTGACCAATACGGAGACGACAAAGAGACGTCTCCCATTTTCGGGGCATCATATTACACCTCCAAGGAGATATGTCATTTGTTACTTCCCTCATTTTATTGCCATCTTGACTATCCCATTGCTGTTGCCATTTATTGCAAACCAACTTCTTGATGTCAGGTAAGAAATCATTACAGGGAATGGGATACCTTCTTGGCAGCAACTCGGATGCAGCCTCCTTAGCCAGTGAATCTGCCTTCTCATTCCCAGACACACCTACATGTGCTGGAACCCAACAAAATTGAACTGTTATACCTCTCCGTCCAATAAGGAAAAGCCATTCTAAAATCTTTAAAACTAGAGGGTTATTAGAATTAAAAACTTCCATAGCTTGAAGGACACTCCTTGCATCACTAAAAATTGCAAAATTACCCTCCTTCTCCAACGCTATTTTCTCAATAGCGGTTAATATGCCATACAGTTCGGCAGTCTGAGCTGGAGAGAGGCGAGATTTCTCGGTGTTTATCTTGAATCCCAGGTGTTCTAGGAACTGGGTGACTTTGTTGCAGGATCATACACAATCTTCGGGCGATGTCCCCCAGACCAGCCAGTCGTCTAGGTAAGCCATCACCTGGACGCCGCGAAGGCGGAGCTGTTGAACGATGGCGTCTGCCAGCTTGGTGAAGATCCGTGGGGCCACGTTGGAGTCGAAATCCTAGGTAGGAGGAAGCGTGATGGTTCATTGGAACGTGCCAGTAGGCATCCGCCAGGTCTATAGAGACCGTGTAGGACCCTTGAGGCAGGAGGGTCCTTATTTGTTGAAGAGTCAGCATCTTGAACTTGTTGTTCGCAATGAACTTGTTGAGGGGGGATAAGTCTAGAATGACTCTGAGTTTGTCGGAGTCCTTCTTGGGGACGCAAAATAGTCTCCCTTGGAACCTGGTTGACTTTACAATCCTTATCACCTTCTTGTTCAAGAGTTCTAGGACGTACTCTTCCAGGAGGGGGGTTGACTGTTGGAAGAATTGCTGGAAGGCTGGGGGTGGTTGTGTCCAGCTCCAGCCTAGTCCCTTCTTGACGATGCTGTGCGCCCAGGGATCGAAGGTCCAACGATCCTGGAATTGGCGGAGTCTTCCTCCCACCGGAAGCACTTCATTGCTTCTGGCTTCCCGAGGGTTTGCTACCTCGGCCGCTGGCTCCCCTTCCTCCTCTGCCTCTGGAGGGGCGGCGAGACACATCTCTGCCTGAACCTCTGTTTGAGCCTTTACCTTTGGGACGAAAGGTAGTGGTTTGCTGCTCAAATGCAGGGGTGAAGACCGGTGACTGAGAGACCATCGGTTGGGTGACCAGCTGAAAGGTCTGTTGTGGCTGAGCTGCCACTTGGGGAGTAGCGGAACCCGGAAACTGCCGTCTCTGTTAACGTTGCTGGGGTTTGGGCTTCTGAGGTTTCCTCTTAGGTTGAGGGCCATCGTCCTGAGAGGATTTCCTTTTCTTCGACATGCCCCACTTATGGAGTAGGTTCCTGTATTCCGTGGCGGCTTTGTCGGCGATCTCTTTCACTAGGGAGGAGGGAAAGAGGTATTTACCACAGATATTGGAGGAAATCAGCCTCCGGGGTTCGTGTTTCAACGTAGCGTTCGCGAACACGAATTCACGACAGGCTCTGCGAGCCTAGTGAAGCTGTACAGGTCCTTCATGACAGTCGCCAAATGCGTTTTGGCTAGGACCATGTAGAAGTCTGGAATCCTAGTGTCACCGGCCATGACTTCAAGCTGTACCTGGAGGGACATTGATGCGGCAAGCCTCTCCTTCGTATATTGTTCCCTACGAAGGAGGTGATCGTTGAGTTTCGGGAGGTCCTCATTAAACTGACGACCGGCAACGTCAGGCTCTAACTTCCCCACTGTGAATGTTGACTGGACATCTTTCCAGTGTCTATCATCAGGGGGAGTAGTCAGGGAGAAGGGCCTGCACTCCTCCAGTACAGGGCAAGGTTTCCCTTCTTCCACTGCTTTCAGTACCGCAGTGAAGGCCTTTTTAATAAAGGGGAAGGTCGCATTGTTCGGTGCGACAAAGGTTGGGTGCTTTTTGCTAAGCGCCGGCATCTTGGAATTGGTGAAGCCCCTACTCTTCACCGTGTTGACTAGCATAGCCTGGGCCTTTGAGAGATCGAACACAATTACCTCCTTCGGTTCGGTCTTTCTTTAGAGGCGGGTTCGGACCTGAGCCGGACGTAACAGTCCGGGTAAGCCTCAAAATTCGGGAAAACTCCACTTCTTCCAACGCGATCGAGCCGACCTTCTCACTGATGAAGATCTTGCCCGTGGTGATCGGCATGTGCTCGGCATACCTCCATGGGTTAGTATCCGAGCAAGCAGGGAGGTCCTTAACCAAAATCCGTTTCGGTTGCTTAAAACTTCCTAGGTTAGACCTGAATAGCTCGTGGGTCTCGCGAAGTTTCTTATCCATGAGGGCTTCAAGCATCTTGAAGACCTCCTGAGTGCCTGATGGGAGAGGATCCGTGGTGACAGACGTTGAAGGAAGGGATTCCTCGGTCGGCGTAGGAGTTGGTGCAGGGGTAGGAGTGGGAGCGACCTCATGCTCCGAATCAGGGTATTCCACCTGATCTTCCTCATAGTCGAGCTCCTCACCCATGAGGTTCCTCTCCGTTGTTTCCGACACTTCCGACATACGTTCCGCGTTGTCGAAATCTAGACGGCACTCATGCATGGACTGGGCCATGACAATATCAGGTTCCACCATTATCTGGACGGTGGGAATCTGATCACTGGGGACCACTGAGTCTTTTGATGCCTTCGGAAATAGCAAGGCCCTCAAATCTTCGGTGGCGAGATATGGTCCGATGGCGTTCTTCTGGAAGCCACTCACCCACTTGCGTAGCTTCTCCCGAGCGTTGTCCCTTGCCTCCGCTGAAGGAGGATCGTCGAACGCTTCGACCAGACGACTCTTGCAGACTGTACAGTGCTGCGGGTCCCAGAATTTCAGGTCGCCTTTCTTGGCGGCGCAGGGGGCGTGGGTCCGACACGCCTTGTGCCCGTAGAAGTCCGGGCGTTTCATTCCGCAGAAGTTGCTTTCACACTTCATATACTCCTCCTGTAAAAGAAAGAGATCATGAGTATATGGAAGGCATAAGAATGACTTACATTACTCTAAGGTTAAATCTTAAGTAGTCAAAATTTTATCTAACATTAAATAATTCATAAATATTGTAATGTTTGAGAATAGGACCGGAAAAGGAAGTAGATTGACACATACTTGTGAATCCCGCCCAGTCGGTTACCGTAACCTTATCAATAGGCAATTTCATTTGTGACCGAGGGACACAAAACGGAAATCCACGTGGATCACCGTGGTGGGTAGAAGCTAAGTTTCTAGCAGAGATTGCCTGCGAGGTGTATCAGGGACTGAGACCATTCAGTTCCTTGGGGTAAAGGGGTAATGGGAGACCCCGTATAGATCTAGGTTCCGGCAACCGGCCGTGCTAAGAGACACAGAGTATGCTGGAAAATTGTAATGTGCAAGAAGACAGCCCAGCCACTAATTAGGATGGTAAGACAATACCTATATATAGAAGCGGCTAAGCCATCTGGCTGCAGTGTAGGACTGTCGGCATGTTGTCGACAGGTAAGAGAAGGAGTGCATGTCCCTTGGCGCCTCCGGAGGGTGCCGGCAGGCCGACGGCACGCCGGAGGCCGCTCCAGCAGGGTGTAAGGCATCAAGACAGACACATTGAGAATCTAAGCATAATACCAACTTGGCGACCGCCGGCACAGCGGCGGAACGCCGGCGGGAGGCGGAGGCTCCGGCAGCCGAAGGCTGACGGCTTGGTGATCAGTTCATAAAACAATTAAGTATATGGTAGTCTACCCAGACCGCCGGCAATCAATGCCGGCACGCCGGAGGCCGGCCGGCCCGAAGGTCGGACAACCGAAACTAGGTAAGTAAGGGGTGGATCATCGGTTGTATGCTGACGGAAGGCGGCAGCCCCCGGCACACGGAAGGCTGACGAGGGACCGGCACCAGGGTAGATGGAGAGACAGATAAGGAGGGATTGGAGGGGTAAGACCACATACCCCTCCGGCATCCCTCCGGAGAGAGTGTACACATGATAGGAGTAGATACACCTAGCATCCAATGGCAGGGGGCCGGCAGCCGGCCGGGTGCCAGGGTAACCCAAGGGAGGGTTAGAATACACTCAAGAGGGGGAACCCCCTGCTGGACAAATCGCTGCCAGTGGCTACCCCCATAGGACGCTATGAAGGGTATGTGTACCAGACCGGCCTGCTCAGCAGGAGAGCAAGATAGCCCTATCACTCCACCCAAGGGAGGAGTTGTAGGACTAGGGACAGATGTGTATAGGCAAGCCTGTGTATAGGCAAGCCTATGTATAGGCTAGCCTACACCAAAGGGATAGGTGGGGAGGGAGAAGAAGAGGGGTCTTCCATAGAGGAGGCTCTGTACAAGAACGGTCACCAAGGAAAGGGAGGACGCTCCCTAGCCTAGGGTAGGTAACCAGAATGAGAACGGTGCAAGAGTACCGTCTCAAACTATAAAAGTACAGAACTAGCCGCCCCCCCCCCAAGGCCTAACCTAGATAAGGAGTGTTAATTCCCAGGCTAGGTAGGCTGAAAGACACATCGCAAGTTGCAGGGAAGGATGAGTAACCTAACCATAAGCAACTGAGGAAGGGCAGAGCCGTTCCTCTTTCTCGGTCGCAACCCTAAGGGGGGATCATTCCCTTAGGGTAGACAAAGAAGTGATAAATACTCTGATTGTGGACAAGATTCCCCTATATAGAAGGGGAAGCCTGGCCACGCAGAGGGAATGCCCGTAGGCAGGGGATGTAGGGAGCATATAGGGGTTCCTACATTTAGGTTAGGTTAGAAAGGAACGCAATCAAACCGGTCCCCTATATGGTCCCTGAAGGCGAAAAACACTTACATCACAGTTAACAGTATGATAAATAATGCCACTATCTTCATAACTTAACCTAGGATCACTGGAATATATCATGCATGAACACAAGTGCTAGGCAATCTAGCCTAGGGGCTAAGCTAGCGATCTAGTATGGGGTCGAACGATGACCGGATAATAGAGCGTTAAAACACGATATATGAAGTTCCTAGCTATGAAGACTAAATAACTAACAATATCAATTAGTTAAGAGGCCGGAAAAAGCTGTTCTGGCTAGCTAAACGCATGCAAGAGAACAGCGACGCCATAAAATGGCGTGTCCGGTAGCAGCACAGCTCCGCCACAAAACACAAAATATTACGAAAAGTAGAAGTTACTTTACGGCCAGAGCTTATTTAAACAATACTGGGACCTGGTACTCAACTTTCTAGAAGAAGGCGAGGCTGAAGGTAAAGACATTACGGCGATGCAAGTCGATGAAAATCGCACAAGGGGAAATCCGTCTAGAGCAAGGTAGCTACAAGCAGAAGGATGAGGACGGACGTGACGTCATTTAGCAATGGCGCCCGTTTGTATACGTTTCGAGTACCAAATGTAGCCACGGATGAGTGTAACTGTGGAACGGCTCCCCAGTTATTCTCCACCTTTCCATATCGAAGTGTTAACTCTATATGGGGTGCAGATAGCTATGTGGCGTGTTAATACATGCGTCCCCTGTTGATATACGATGTCTTAAAGGGAAACCTTTAGGATACTCGCACCAGAAGTTAGAATTCTGTGATAACCTGTGGTTTAATTCTCTGGGAATATCCTTGTAGTTAAATATACCCAAGGAAGCTACCGAAGGAACCTTCCATCAGAACGTCATGGCTTGAGCCCAAAAAAGAGAGTTGTTTTAGGAAGTGATTCTGTGTGTGAATTAGAGTTATGTGAAATTGCTTATACAGTAATGGGATGTTTGTACCACGATTCCCAAGGTCCCTAACCAGATATCCAGCCACGAAATAGCCTGCATCGCATTCTTTGTGACCTTTTCCTGTTTAAGGACTTTGGCCGCCGAGAAAGAGACCTGCCGGCTGAAGTCTCTCTCAAGAGAGATCCCCTTAGTTAGCTCTTCCAGAGAGTGGTGAAGAGGAAGAGTTGGACTGGGCTCCTCCAGGTAACTCCTCTGTTGTTCACGAGGAAGTGGGAGGAGCTTGTTAGTAGAGCCGGAACGGTTGGAGGAGGCAAACTCGGAGAGCTGTTGGGCGATCTTAGCACTGGCACCCTTCAACCCTTGAGACCAGGCCAGGGCTGCACTGGTCTTTGAGGGTTTCTGGGTGCCGAAGACACAGTGTAAGACCGTGTCCTTGCCCTCCCGAGGGGGTATCTCTGAGTCGAAAAACCCGTTGAGAACCCTATTAAGAGTCAGGACCTGCCAGAATGCATATTCTGACTCTTTTTGCTCTCCTTCTGACGTCGGACTTGCAGCAAAGTCTCCATCTTCCATCCCCGAGAGCTCTTCCCGGGGTGGGTCGCGGACATCCCTCGAGTGGCTGGTTGTCTCCGTCTTTGTAGTCCTGGTAGAGGACTTTGGCAGGGTCTTGGAGTCTTTGGACTCCGAGGAAGGAGGTACGACTCCAACATTAAAGGCCTTGATGTTGTGTCCCTCCAGATCTCTTTCTGTGGGGAACTCTCAGCGTGAAGGCAGGTTTCCTTCGACAGTGGAATGAAGGAGGGCCCTTCTTCAAGCGACTCCCTTGGTAAAGGGGAGGTGGGAGAGTATCCCTGGGGAGATACCGGAGGGAATAGCCTTGATGGCCTGATCAGAGTCAATTTCATCCTCGAGGTAGTAAGCGCGTCGGAAACTCCTCTTTCCCTCTTTAATGGGGTGGAGGAAGCCATGGTTCCGTGTCGAGAGTCTAGTGCTATAGGCTGCTCTGACAAGCGGCCAGACAGGGCAGGATTGAATGCCTGTGCTACAGCTCTGACTAGGGCACTGAACCAAGGATGCTGACTGACCGAAGCAGTGTCAGACAGATCCCCTGAAGGGAAAGGGACTGAAGGTTCCCTACGAGGAGTTACCGTAATAGGTGGGTTCGCCTTAGAAGAAGACAATTTCAGGATCCTGAACCCCTCTGCTGATGCCTATTCCCCTTTTCCCGAAGGGCCCGCTGAAATGCGTTTGTGGGGAGGGGAATGAGGCGATGGTGACCTGGCCGAGTGTAGTTCTTGTGCACGTGCCTGTTGGCGCGTGCACAGGAGAATATTGGCGCAAGCGGGAGAGTGTTGGCGCGTGCGGGAGAGTGTTGGCGCGCAGGTGAGACCTGGTGCATGGGCGAGCGTTGGCTTTCACACGCGAACGAGTGGTGGCGCGAGGGCGAGCGCTGGCGAGTGTTGGCGCGTACATGTGGGCATGTGCGTGGGTGAGTCCCGGTCGCGCATGTCTTGGTGAGTGCGAGCGGGAGAGACCTGGCGCGCAGAAGAGCGCTGGCGCGAAGGTGACCGCTGGATTGCGCGTTATTTGCATGCTCGTAGGCGTGTGATGGCGCATACGCGCAGGAGAGTGATGGCGCGTAGGAGAGCGCTGGCGAGCAGGAGCTCGCTGGTGCAAAAGAGAGATTTGATGCGCAGGAGAGTGCTGGCGCGCGGGAGAGCGCTGGCATGTTGGAGATCGTGGCCAAGTACGAAATCGTGGGAGCGCAAGAGCGCGCTGGGGCGTAGGAGATCGTGGGAGCGCAAGAGCGTGCTGGCGCGTAGGAGATTGTGGGCGCGCAGGAGAGCGCTGGCGCGTAGGCGCCTGTTACAGCTGCCGTCTATAAGGGCGAGCAGGTGAAGGGGCGTGCCGAAGCGTTGTAGAGCGCTGACAAGCAGGCTGGTGTTGACGAGCTGCTGGTGAGTGCTGATGTCCTGTAGGAGGTTGGCGAGCTGCAGGGCGATGGCGCACAGCTACGCACTTTGGTAGGGCCTCAAGAAGCTTTACCGGGAACAGGAACGGTGATGGAAGGTCGGCAGGTCTGATGGGTGGTAGGTCACGAACTGGTTTGTGCCCCTTGGAAGGGCGAGCAACCACCGATGGAGATCCCGAACGATCTGCAGAGAGGTCCAGGACCAAAGTCGGAGGATTAGTAGCAGGTCCAGTGACGGTCGATGGTCAAGGGCCAGATGACTGCAGCGGAGGCTCCTCTGCAGGTGAAGGCTACGACGACGAAGCAGAAGATCCGAAGAGGCGTCTTTTCACTGATGGTGAAGGGAGACATCTAAGGCGAAGTGGAGGGTGAGCTTTCCGACGAAGGCGCCCTCTAGGGGGCCGTTGGATCAGCAGCTGACCGTACGCCGCAGCAGTCCTCCAAAGAGGAGTCTCTATGAGTGAACTCCCCTGAGGGGGAGAAACACTCGCAGGAGAGAAGGACGGACTTAGTTTCCCTCTTGAAGGAAGTTCAGGAATGGGGGAAACTAAGTCAGCAGCAACCGCTGGAGAGTCTGGAGGGGCAGAGGAGTCGGATGACATCATAGGTGACACATCTGACACCACAAAGTCGACAAGAGCCAGAGAATCAACCTCTAATGGCGACAATGACTGCTGAACAGTAGCAACCTTGCAGATGATCTGAAGCAATATGTCCTTGGAGGGCGGACCTGAGACCCCCAAGGACAACCAAACCTGTAATAAAGGAGTTAGTGACAAGGCCTCACACGTGGGGAGAGGTGGGCCGCTTCGCTAAAGGAAGCAACACCATCTCTCGAGGACCGGGGTTGGCCGACATTAAATTAGTCTACGCTCCTACTCTATGGTCTCTCGTGAGACCGAACGAGTAGGAGCTTCGGAGGAGGGTCAAGAGACGGGAGAGGCCTTGGGTTTTCCTACCTTCGAAGGATTGATTGATTGATTTAAAGTTTTCAGGCATCCTGACATCTAAGATCATTAACGCCGATATCATTTAATCTATATATATATAAAAAAGTAAAAGAATATTGTATAAAAAAGTAAAAGAATATTCAATTAAAACCATAAAAGTTTAATGTCATTGTAAAAGTTAAATAGTTTTCAGAAGACCTGCTTCTGAAATATAAAAATGCCACTTGCATAGTAGGACACATCATATCCAAGAACCTTGGCTAGGATGAACCTGCCACCCGCACCTCGAGCCTCAAATAAATATCTATTCCTTAAGTTATTATAATTGGGGCATTCGATCAACAAATGCCTCACAGTTAGAGGTACCAAACAGTCGTCACAATATGGTTGGTGTTGGCCCTTCAGCAGAAACTCATGTGTCAACCGAGTGTGACCAATAAGGAGATGGCAAAGAGACGTCTCCCATTTTCGGGGCATCATGTTATATCACCAAGGAGATATGACATTTGTTACCTCTCTCATTTTATTGCCATCTTGGCTATCCCAGTGCTGTTGCCATTTATTGCAAAGCAATTTCTTGATGTTAGGTAGGAAGTCATTACAGGGAATGGGATACATTCTTGGTAGCAACTCTGATGCTGCATTCTTTGCCAATGAATCTGCCTTCTCATACCCACACACACCTACATGTGCTGGAACCCAACAAAAATGAACCATTATACCTCTCCTTCCAATAATAAAAAGCCATTCTAAAATCTTTAAAACTAGAGGGTTACTAAAATTAAGCACATCTAAAGCTTGAAGAACACGACTTCATCAATAAAAATGGTAAAATTACCCTCCTTTTCCAAAGCTATTTTCTCAACAGCAGTTAGTATGTCATACAGTTCGGCAGTAAATATTGAAGCTGTTAGAGGAAGTGCACCTCTACAATTAGAACTCCAAATCTGACGCCAGCATCAGATTTGGAGCCATCAGTATATATAAAAGTCGATTCCTATATTCTTCAACATGTTCCATAACAGAGACCTGTATGCTAAGTCAGTCATATTCTTCTTAACTCCAATAAAATATTTACAAAAAGATATCTCAGGTAATTACCATGGAGGCGTTGATGATACCTTAAATGGAAGCACCTTAATTGTAATTATATGAAGACTGTTTAAAAATTGTTTCACCCGAAACCCATAAGGTTGAGGAGATTTTGGGTGCAACTCAAAGTATTTTGAGTGACTTACATGGCTTGCAGTCTGAAAGGCTAAAAAATTAGGAAGTCTTTGCAATCTAAATCAATATCGAATAATAGCAGAAATTCGGTAAAGATCTAGAGGTAACTCTCCAGCATCAACATGGAGACTTGGGATAGGTGAGATTTTAAACACTCCTGTGGACAATCTAATACTAGCATGATGTATTGAATCTAATATCTTTAACCGGCTTGGGGTGGCTGAGGAGTATATTTCACATCCGTAACTGATTTTGGAAAAAATCAAGGCCTTGTATAATTTCAAAATAGTATTGCGGTCTGCCCCCATGATGTATGGGACAATACTTTTAAAATATTAGAGCCTCGAGACATTTAGCTTTTAATGCTTTTAAGTGAGAAACCCATGTAAGCCTACAATCAAATTTCAAACCTAAAAATTCAGCTTCACTTGCACATGGTATCCGTTGACATTTAA
Organism: Palaemon carinicauda; assembly: GCF_036898095.1. Classification (NCBI taxonomy): domain Eukaryota; kingdom Metazoa; phylum Arthropoda; class Malacostraca; order Decapoda; family Palaemonidae; genus Palaemon; species Palaemon carinicauda. The sequence continues at coordinate 169,794,124 of NC_090725.1, forward strand.
TGTATATATCAGGGTCTGGAAGTACTCCCCGGATACGAAAAAAATGGACAATAGTTTTACTTGTCAAGAACTTAAATCCATTCATGTCGGCCCACTGGATAATTTTGTCATTTGAGAGTTGTATTTTTCTCTTAACCATTGCCATTCTAGCTCCAGCAAATGATATTGAGAGATCATCCACAAATAATGTTGAGAGAACATCCCAGGGAATGACTGAGGATATCCTATTAATTGCTAGTGCAAAAAGGGTTACACTCAGCACACTCCCCTCAGAAACTCCTTCTTCCTAACATTTACTCTCACTTGAAAAACTCTGTTTGAAAGAAATGCCTGAATAAATATTGGCAGCTCTCCTCTCAATCCCTATTCATGAATTGTTTTAAGTATACCATATCTCCAAGTGGTATCATATGCCTTTTCAAGGTCAAAAAAGACTGTCACATGGTGCTGTTTGGAAGCAAATGCTTCACAAATAGAGGACTCCAGTCATATCAACACATCAGTCGTTGAGTGCATTTTTCTGAAATCACATTGGGTCGGTGATAAAATACCCTTCTTTTCAAGGTACCACATCAGTCTTGCATTGACCATCTTCTCCATAATTTTACATAAACAACATGTCAATGCAATAGGTTGGTAGTTTGCTGCTAAAAACTTGTCCTTGCCTGGTTTTAAAAAGGCTAAAATAATGGCTAGTTCCCAAACACTTGGATAACTATGATCATGCCATATTCTATCAATAATGCTTAAAATAAATGTACATGTTTAATCATTGCATATGGAATTCCATCGGGTCCAGGGGCTGTATCGTTAAAAGTGGAAAGTGCCGAATCATATTCTCTTTCAGTGAAAGGAGAATTATAAGACTCTTCCCTTCCTGTTGCAAAATTTAAAATTTTCTTTTCCTCAATTTTTCTGTACTGGTGACCAGGAGCTGCTACATTCTTGCATGATACATTTGAAAAATGGTCAGCCAGGGCATTGCTAACTTCATTTCCTTCAGTCACATACTGACAATTCACTTTCAACACTGGTGGTGGGTTTGGGGTGAATTTGCCTGCAATCTTTTTTACTTTCCTCCATACAGAAGATGGTGGTGTTCTACTATTAATGGAGGAAACAAAAGCCACCCAAGATTGGCGTCTAGCTTCTTTCCTGTCCCGCCGGAACTGTGCTCTACACTTTTTGTACGTTATCAAATTTTCATCCGTACGGCGTCTACGCAATCTAGTCAGAGATTTTCTGGTGGCTCTGTGCAAGGCTGTTAATTCTGAAGACCAACATGGGACTGGTTGTCTTTTGAATAGTCCTGTGGTTTTGGGATTAGAACTGATTCCTGCTGTATGGAGAGTTCCATTCAGTAGGTCTATGGCATCATCAATACTTTCCAACTGTTCTGCACTCCCTTCGATTTCACTTAGCTCACAAAATTTAACCCAGTCTGCTTGTCAAGATTCCATCGTGGCGATCTTTGTAAAGGCGGACCCTTGTTGGTGTTTATAATGATTGGTGCATGATCACTAGTATGCCAATCATCCAATATCCTCCAATCAAAATCAAGAAGGCAGTTAGAGCTTGCAATTGAAAGGTCAATGCGTGACAAGGTACCTGTCTGCACATGGAAGTGCGTGGGCTCTCCTGTATTAAGGAGTCCCACATCCTCATTCTCCACAATTGATGAGATAATATTGTCCCTTGTGTTTTCCAAAACATCACCCCACAAAGGATGTTTACCATTCATATCTCCCAGTAAGAGAAATGGTTGAGGGAGCTGTTGAATGACCTCTGCTAAATCATCATATAAAATATTATCATTTGGAGGTAAATACAGAGAGCATATTGTATATTTTCTCCCTATATCAATTTGTACAACCACTGCCTGCAGGGTTGTACATACAGATATAGGTATTTGGGGAACATCTCGACGAACGTATATGAGACTTCCGCCATGGCTCCCTGCTTGATGATTATATGGTGTTTTATAGCTAACATACTCTCGAGGACTAGAAGTGTTAGCATTAAGCATACTTTCCTGTAGACATACAATTATGGGGGAATGTTCATAAATTAGAAGCTTAAGTTCTTCAAATTTCGCCCTTAAACCCTGACAGTTCCATTGCAAAATGGAGGAAAAAACTATGGATTATTTCTGGAAGACATCTTGGATGAAGTCTTCCCATTAGCAGATTTTAATCTAACATTATTTCCTGTAGGTTTCTTCACAGATGGTCTTGTTATGTTGGGTTTTACAATTGTGTTTTTCTTTGTATCCTTTTGATCTATTTGTTGAAGTGGATGGTGGACCTCAATTTGAATTTCTGATTTATTTAAATTGTCTTCTGGTTGATCGGAAACATCAACAGACAAAACATCATATTTATTTGATGTCATAACTCTTAATATTTCTTATGGAAGGGGGTGAGAGAGATGGAGGTCTCTCTCTTTTACGATTAATAGGTTGTGAGTTACCAGGTTTTTGTACCTTCCCCACTACAGGTACACCTGATAACTTGGTTTCAGGTGGAATCTCCATTAAATCAGGCAAGGATATGGCCTGGGAGAGGTTAGTACAGTACTATCCTTTGTAATGGGGGACAAAGGTTTGATAGTGGAGGGCAATGTCTTTTTGTTGATACTCAATGATATATCTTTAGGAGGAGATATTCTTGTCCTATACAGCACTTTATCAATATATGGTGAATTCTTTTTTTGAGAACTACCTATAGTAGTACTGTAGGTGGGTGAGATGATTCCCAAGGAACTTTTTCTCCTGTTTTTAATGTCTTTGCGTAGGTATTAGATTTATTTAATAGTCTCTTGGCATTCCCCACACTTACATGTTTAATAATTGATTTATTGAGGGTAAGCTCTTCTAACTTATAAAACTGGCAGCTCCTATCATTAGATTTATGATTAGAGTTACAGTTTAAGCACCTTGCCTCAAGTGTACATTCCCCATGGTAAATATTGGAGCAAGTATTACAAATTTTATCATTTTTACAAACTTTGGAAGGATGCCCAAATTTAAAGCAATTATAACATTGCAGTGGCTTCTGCTTAAAAGGTTGAACTCTAATCCTTTCATTTTCTATGTTTATGTGGAAAGGTACATCAGCATCCTGGAAAGTAAGAACAATCATTGATGATCCAGGTACTTTATGCACTTTCCACACTGATAGTGGACACCAAGTTTCAGCACGGGAATAGAATACCGTGCTGAAGCTCAATGACTTCATCAAGGCATTCTCTCATAAAGAGGGACCTTCGAAGGAGAAATATCCCGCTTAGACTACTTCTTCCACCGTCGCCCAAACCTCTCCCACTGGAAGGAAGACCACTCCCTACACTCATTACACTTATCACTATCTCATCGTTGACCTCTGCAGGTAGGACAAAGGGTGTGGGGATCTGTCTCCACCGCCGACATAAATGTTCCACAGGGCCGCCCAGTGAGTCCATGGCAATTGCACAATTGCAGAAGTCAACTCACAAACACACACTAGAAAAAGAAAAAGCAAAAACAGATTAACGGCTGTCCAAATAAAGGAGATGGATGAAGAGCAGCAACGTCCGTTCACCATCCGAGTCAAAAGCAAAGTGAGCTAAATCACAGGTGTGTGAGGGGGAGCGGCAGCAAGCTACCCTCCCCTTGCCCCCGCTAATTAGCGGTGTGGGTAGCAACCCTCGCTAAACTTTAATGGCTCGTCATTTCAGCTACTCAGAAAGTAATACCCATAATAAATAGTGGTTTGTATTCCAGTTACGGAACAAACAAGTTTTTCCTATAGTTATTAATGCGATTTCAACGAATTTTACCTTCATTTCAGTGGTAAATAATCACGTTTTTCCGAACCCAAAAACAACGCACCCACGTGTCCATTGGGATGAAAGGGATAACAGGAGAAAGTTTATTCGCGACAGAAATAAAGTTCAAATTCATTGAAAGCACATGATTTAATATATGTAATTTTACTATCAGAAAATTTCGTCCCAACCAGAATTATAATTTTTCCCAAATCGTAATTGGGCTCATAAAATTCATCCAAAAAATATTTTTTTTTGCTATATTGTGCTCACAAATGAAAGGAAATCGCATTTTCCTCGTGAAATAATCATGGGGGAGGGACCCCATCAGTCCCATTTCAATTTTAGCTTCCCCCCACACGGAAAACGCTCCTCCATACTTGATCTTAGCTCAAACCCATAACTTTTTAGTTATGGTAGCCAACCCCACAACTCCAAAACTAAGGACTTCAGCCAGAAATCCTGATAAATAATGTTAAAAAATTTCCCCAAAGTAACCTTCTTATCTTCAAACCAAATTTTCGTACTACTCTAGAATTTTACCCACAAGATAACGAGTAGGAAAGAAAAGTGATTCGTGTAATTGGCTAGAAAACGGTTTTGAGCAAAGCGAAAAATCTGTTTTTGGGTGAGATAACCATGTCGTCCTGATGGAAAGTTCCTTTAGGTAGCTTTCTAAGGGATATTTGCTACAGTGATACTCCCAGAGAATTAACCATAGGTCTCCAGAATTAACTCCTGGCGCAAGTATCCTTAATATATCTTTAAGGATATCACATAATATCAGGGGATGTATTTTTTGATACGACACAGCAAACTTCACCCCGAATAGATTTAACTCTTTGAGGGGGAAGAGTGGCGAACAGAAAAGGGAGCCGTTATCAAGGTACCCGGTGGACTTCCTCTCCCGTACTATTTCGGGCCATCATTCCTAACTTGCATTTAAGCTGGAATAGCCGCAGATAGAGTAGTTTCAGGTGGGGTCATTTAAGAAAGAAGGGTGGGTCCATCAGGACCACATGGCTATCTCACCCAAAAATAGATTTTTCGCTTTGCTCAAAATCCGTTTTCTGGGCTCGGCCATGTCGTCCTGAGGGAAGCTTAACAGGGAATTAACTTGAAAGTACTATATCTGTGGGTTTGTATAAGTGCCTTTACTTCGAACGAGTTCCTTATATGGTCTACTAGACCCGTATATATGACATTACCGTTATATGCCATATCCACCAAGCTTGGAACTAGCTTAGGGCTTCCTGCCCCCTGCAGGGAAAGTGTCGACTTCGACTATAAGGATTCAAAGTTTGTATCGCCATAAGGACGCAAGGGAAATTTCCTAGAGATTACCTTTTTGTACTTTGGACATGGGTACCATCAAGATGTCTATTTAAGGAGTAGAATAAAACTCTGGACTCTTTTATTTATTTACTGAGGGATAAAAGAAGACGCAGATACATTTTCTATTTATTTTCATAAGCAAAATAAATTGTCAATGTATACATAATAAGTAGGAGTCTAACCTTGCATATATAAACATCATGGTTATATATATTTCTGACCTGTAAGCAAAGAATATACATATATGAATTCATTGTAAAATGCCACTCAGATGAATGTGAAGCTAAACCTGTCTAGTTTCACTCAGATTTTGGATATGCTTCAACACTGTGTTCAAATGTTCAAACAGCACTGGTGTTATTGGTTAGATTCTGCACCTGTATAGGACAGTTTATTAATCACCATAGTGATTTTCACTCGAAGGTATAAATACCTATGCACCTGATGCACTGTTGAGTCCCAAAACAGTCCACTGTTCATCGTACCACTAGACGACAAGTTTTAGGACACTACCTGCCGCCACCACAAAGTGTTTTATCTCGTGCACTTGTTTCGCATAATGTTTATAGAAGACTCTGGATGATTTCCACCCCGTATATGAACGGAGCCTCTCAAAGTCCATGTGTTGAAAGAAATTCAACGAAGAAGCAACTTTCCTTGGATCGTGACCTGCGAGTGTGCTGTCAGGATCCGCTCTACGAATAAAGTTTCGCTCTCAATTGTCTTAGGAAGAGCTGTCCCTCCTTGAAATCTGAAGTTCTTCGAAGATAGACCTTGAGACACTCTACTGGGCACAGAGAGACATCTTCCTTCAGAGGGCAGATTCTCCAAGCACCCCACCTTTTGGTGGGTAACTCGTTTTTGGCGAGAAAGGCAGGATCGGGGAAGAGATTCAGTTCTCCTGTTTCCAGGAATTGAATATGGCCTTCATTTCTGGATAAGGACACTATTTCACTAACTCTAGCCCCTAAGGCTATAGCAAACAGATATATAACTTTCTGTGTTAGATCCTTTAGGGTGCAATCCTCATTGTTCATATTCGAAGCATAGTGCAAGACTTTGTCCAACGACCATGTTATGGGCTTTGGAGGGGTTGCCGGCTTGAGTCTAGCGCATGCTTTTGGTAACTTATTGAAGATTTCACCTAAAAGGTCCACCTGAAAGGCGTACAGAAGAGGTCTAGTCAAAGCCGACTTACATGCAGTTATTGTGGTGGAAGCTAGGCCTTGTTTGTGTAGGTGGATGAAGAAAGAAAGACAGAAGTCCATTGATATTTCTGTTGGTTTCCTTGCTTTCACAAAGTAAACCCACTTCTTCTAAGACGATTCATAGTCTCCTAGTTGAACTTGACTTGTATTCTTCGATGAAGTTGAATTTGTCCTTTGAGATCCTAAACCTTTTCTTCGCTGCTAGGGCGAGAAAATCATGAGATGTAGATTATTGGTTCTCAAGGATAAAGCATAAACAGTTAACTTCTGAACCAGTTGGGATAAAACTGGGTTCGGCAGAGGAAACAGCTTCAGTTTCATTTCTAGAACTAGAGGGAACCAATTGCTTCTGGACCATTTGGGGGCCACTACTGCAGCTGTTCCTCTGAAGGATCTTAGTCTGTCGAGGACTTTTAGCAGGGATTGGTTAGTGGAAACAGGTAGATCCGATTCCATCTGTTCCAGTTGAGAGATATGGTGTCTATCGCTTCTGCTTGAGGGTCCTCGTAAGGGGCTACATAACGAGGTAGTTTCTTGTTGTCGCTCGTTGCGAAGAGGTCGATCCGCAGTTCTGGGACTTTTTCCGAGATGGAGAATGAGTCTGCGTCTAGGGACCATTCTGTCTCTATCAGCTTTCGTCTGGATAGAGCGTCCGCCGTCACATTGCGGAACCATTGAAGGTGAACTGCTGATAAGTGCCATCTTCTCTTCCTTGCCAGGTAGAAGATGGCTAACATCACGTGACTGATGTGAGGTGATCTCGAGCCTTGTCGATTTAGGCATTTTACAATCACTTCATTGTCCAGGACCAATCTGATGTGGACTGCTCTGCGAGGGGATAGTTTCTTCAACGTTAGGAAGACTGCTATAGCCTCCAAGATGTTGATGTGAACAGTTTTGCACTGGTGTGACCAATTCCCCTGCACTTTCCAGTCTTGCGAATGGCCTCCCCATCCTTCCACGGAGGCGTCCTTGTGTATCACCACTGATGGTTGTGGTGGTTGCAAGGGAATTGTCCGTGCTAGGCTCTTGGCTGTTGACCACGGCCTTAATAGTGTGCGCAATCGGGTCGGGGTCAACATTCTTTGATCTCTTCGAGCGTTTGATGCGTATCTTCTCCAGACTCCTGACGCATCCTTTAACTGTGCTTTTAGCACTGGGTCTGTCACTGCTGCGAACTGGAGAGAGCCCAATACTCTTTCCAGTTGGCATCTTGAAATCCTCTTGTGTTGGATTAGTCTCTTGACAGATCTCGTTATCTCTCTCCACCTCTTTAGTGGAATGGAGAGATTGTGTAACTGTAAGTTTCAATGGATTCCTAACCATTGAAACTTCTGAGCTGGAGAAAGGCGAGACTTCTTGCGGTTGATCTTGAAGCCTAGGTGCTCCAGGAACTGGATCACCTTTCCGGCCGCTTGCAGACAAGTAGTCTTGGATGCTGCCCACACCAGCCAATCGTCCAGGTATGCTACTACCTGAATTCCTTGTAAGCGTAGTTGTTGGACGATTGTATCCGCTAGCTTTGTGAATATCCTTGGGGCTATGTTTAGCATGGCTGTGAAGACATATTTTGTCTTCTGTATCCTGAATCCTAGGTAGGAGGAGAGGGGGCGACTGACTGGTAGGTGCCAGTAAGCATCTGCCAGGTAGAAGGGTCCTTATGTGTTGCAAGGTAAGCATCCGGAACTTGTTGTTCTCGATGAACTTGTCGAGTGGAGACAAGTCTAAAATAACTCTGAGTTTGTCCGAGTCTTTATCGGGAACACAGAACAGCCTTCACTGGAATCTGATGGACTTCACTTTCCTTATCACCATCTTGTTCAAGAGTTCTGAGGTATAATCTTCCAACAAGGGGGTGGAGTGTTGGAAGAATTCTGGAAAAGGGGGTGGAATTTTGTTCCATTTCCAACCGAGTCCATTCGTGATTAGGCTGTGGGCCCAGGGATCGAAGGTCCAACGATCTCGAAAGTGAAAAAGCCTGCCTCCTACCTGGAACCTCTCATTGCTTAGAGGTTCCTGAGGACTTGTTTCCCTGACCGCATCCTCCTCTACCCCTTGAGGGGTTTCCGGAGGAGCCTCTTTTTGGGCCTTTACCTTTGTAGGGCCAAAAGGGGGTTGTGTGCCTCTCAAAACCTGGGTTGAAGACAGGTGACTGGGCCACCAGCTGGTGAGGGACCATCTGGAAGGTGGTTTGCAGCTGGGTTACCATTTGAGGCACTATGGCCATGGTCACGGCCGGAAGTTGTGCAGGTCTACGTGGTCTCTTTGCCTTTCTGTTCTTAGGCTGGGGACCACTGTCTGAGGATGATTTCCTTTTCGAAGACATGCCCCACTTTTGGAAAAGGTTCTTATTCTCCGTGGCGGCTTTGGCAATGACTTCTTGAACCACATCTTGTGGAAAAAGGTCTTTGCCCCAGATACATGATAAGATCAGCTTTCTGGGTTCGTGTTTTACCGTTGCTGCGGCAAACACATGCTCTCTACAGGTCCTCCTTGACCTGACGAAGGCATATAAGTCCTTCACAAGGATACCCATGTGGGACTTGGCTAAGACCATGTACATGTCTGGGGCATTGGTTAGAGCTGCACACATTTCCAGGCAGTTCTGATGAGACAAGGAAGCGGCAAGTCTTTCTTTTGTCTCCTGTTCCCTTCTCAAAAGATGGTCTGACAACTTTGGAAGGTTCTCATCAAACTGCTGGCCTGCTATCTCCGGATCCAACTTCGGGACGGAGAAGGTTAGATGTACTTCTTTTTCTCCTCGCATGTGGGCATGGCTAGAGATAATGGTTTGCATTCCTCTAGAACTGGGTAGGGTTTGCCCTCTTCGACTGCTTCCATAACACAGTCAAGGGCTTTCACCGAAAAGGGGAAAGCTCTGGAGGAAGGAGCAATGAAGATTGGGTGCTTCTTGCTTAATGTCGAGACTTTGGAGTTGGTATATCCGGCTCCTTTCAGGGTCTTGGTTAGGATAGCTTGTGCCTTGTCATGTTCGAAGACAATGACTTCCTTGGGTACCGTCTCCTCGTGGGATGCAGGTTCATCTCGCAGTCTCATGTAGCAATCTGGGTATGCTGAAAAGCTGGGCCAAAATTGAAGATTTTCGATGGGTTTGGCCCCCAACTTCTCGGAGATATAAAATTTCCCATTCATCATGGGCATGTGCTCCGTATACCTCCAGGAGTTGGTTTCGGAGCAGTGAGGGAGGTCAGATACTCTAAGGGGCTTAGCAGACCCCCTGGAAGTGCCAAGGAGTTTCCCTTCCTGTACCTCTCTCTTCGTCTCTTCGAGATCTTGCTTTATCTCCTCTTGTTCCTTTCGGCACACTGCCAACATCTGCTGGATCGACTCTAGGAGCGCCTCGCTCCTGTTGACCTGTGTAGTGGGTTGGGGGGTTGGGGCTGAAGATATTGACGGCATAGGTTGATATACCATCACAGTGAACTGGGGGTCCTCAGTCACCGTCGAAACGGATCCTACTTTCTCCGTGGGTGGTTGAACCACTTTTTCTTCAGGGTCTCCTTGCAAAAGGTCCTGTTCGGTGTCGGTGGACACCTCCGACATCCGTTCTTGGTGGATGTCCATGCCTTCCAGTGCCTTGTTGATGTCTGCGTCCATTTTCAGTTGAATGAAGGGAGGCTGGACCTATTCCTGGGGCACTACTGCACTGGATTGAGCCTTAGGGAACAGAAGGCACCAAAGAGATTCGTTAGGTAGGCAAAGTCCCGGATATTGATTGATTGAAAGTTTTCTGGCATCCAGACAACTAAGGTCATTGATGCCGATAGCATTTATTATATAAGAAAAATAAAAGAGAATTAAATTAAAACCATAAAAGTTAAGAAGTCATCATAAAAGTTAAATAGTTTTCAGAAAACCTGCTTCTGAAATAAATCTAAAAATTCCGCTCACATAGTAAGACACATGTCCAAGAATCTTAGTAAGGATGAACCTGCTATCCTCACCTCGAGCCTCAAACAGATATCTATTTCTCAAGTTAGTAAAATTAGGGCATTCGGTCAACAAATGCCTCACTGTTAAAGGTACTAAACAGTCCTCGCAATACGGTTGGTGTTGGCCCTTCAGCAGAAACTCGTGCCAACCGTGTGTGACCAATACGGAGGCGACAAAGAGCCGTCTCCCATTTTCGGGATATCATGTTATACCTCCAAGGTGATATGATATTTGTTACCTCTCTCATTTTATTGCCATCTTGACTATCCCAGTGCTGTTGCCATTTATTACAAACCAATTTCTTGATGTAAGGTAGGAAATCATTACAAGGAATGGGATACCTCCTTGGTAGCAACTCGGATGCTGCATTCTTCGCCAGTAAATCTGCCTTCTCATTCCCAGACACACCTACATGTGCTGGAACCCAACAAAATCGAACAGTTATACCTCTCCGTCCAATAATATACAGCCATTCTAAAATCTTTAAAACTAGAGGGTTACTAGAATTAAAAATTTCTAAAGCTTGAAGATCACTCCTTGCATCACTAAAAATTGTAAAATTACCCTCCTTTTCCAAAGCTATTTTCTCAATAGCGGTTAGTATGCCATACAGTTCGGCAGTAAATATGGAAGCTGTTAGAGGAAGTGCACCTCTACAATTAAAATCATTACTATGCACTCCAAATCCAACGCCAGCATCAGATTTGGAGCCATCAGTATATTGTATATATAAGTCGATCACCTATGTTCTGCAACATGTTCCATAAAAAGAGACCTGGATTCTAAGTCAGTCATATTCTTCTTAACTCCAATAAAGTATTTACAATAAGATATCTCAGGTAATTTCCACGGAGGCGTTGATGATACCTTGAATGGAAGCACCTTAATTCTAATTATATCCAGATTGTTTAATAATTGTTTCACCCGAAACCCAAAAGGTTAAGGAGATTTTGGGTGCAACTCAAAGTATGTTGAATGCTTTACAAGGCTTGCAGTCTGAAAGGCTGGAGAATTAGGGAGTTTTTGCAATCTAAACCAATACCGAATAATAGAGGACATTCGGTAAAGGTCCAGAGGCAACTTCCCAGCATTAACAAGGAGACTTGTGATAGGTGAGGTTCTAAAGGCTCCTGTGGACAATCTAATACTAGCATGATGTATAGAATCTAATATTTTTAACCGGCTTGAGGTGGCTGAGGAGTATATTTCACATCCATAACTAATTTTGGAAAAAATCAAGGCCTTGTATAATTTTAAAATAGTATTGCGGTCTGCCCCCATGATGTAGGGGACAATACTTTTAAAAGATTCATAGCTTCAAGACATTTAGCTTTTAATGCTTTTAAGTGAGAAACCCATGTAAGCCTACAATCAAATATCAACCCTAAAAATTTAGCTTCACTTGCACGAGATCCGTTTACCTTTGATGTATATATCCGGGTCTGGATGTACTCCCCGGATACGACAGAAATGGACAAATGTAGTTTTACATGTACTTGTTGAGAACTTAAATCCATTCATATCGGCCCACTGGATAATTTTATCAATAGAGAGTTATATTTTTCTCTCAACCATTGCCATTCTAGCTCCAGCAAATGATATGGAGAGATCATCCACAAATAATGCTGCGAGAACATCCTGGGGAATGACTGAGGATATCCCATTAATTGCTAATGCAAAAAGGGTTACACTTAGCACACTACCCTGAGGAACTCCTTCCTGGCATTTACTCTCAGATAGAGTTTCCCTAACTCTCACTTGGAAAACTCTATCTGAAAGAAATGACAGAATAAATAGTGGTAGCTCTCCTCTCAATCCGAACTCATGGATTCTTTTAAGTATACCGTATCTCCATGTGGTATCATATGCCTTTTCAAGATAAAAAACGACTGTCACATGGTGCTGTTTGGAAGCAAAGGTTTCACAAATGGAGGACTCAAGTCGTTTCAGCACATCAGTCGTTGAGTGTATTTTTCTGAATTCACATTGAATGGGTGATAAAATACCCTTCTTTTCAAGGTATCACATCAGTCTTACAATGACCATCTTCTCCATGATTTTGCACAAACAAGATGTCAATGCAACTGGCCTATAATTTGCTGCTAAAAACTTATCCTTACTGGGTTTTAAAAAGGCTAAAATAATGGCTAGTTCACAAACACTTGGATAACTATGATCATGCCAGATTCTATTAAAAATGCTTAAAATAAAAACTGCATCTTTGTATTAAAAGGTACGTGTTTAATCATTGCAAATGGAATTCCATCGGGTCCAGGGGCTGTATCGTTACACGTAGCAAGAGCAGAATCAAATTATCTTTCAGTAAAAGGAGAATTGTATGACTCTTGCTTTCTTGTTGCAAAATTTAAAACTTTCTTTTCTTCAATGCTCCTATACTGGTGACCAGGAGCTGCTTCACACTTGCACGATACATTTGAAAAATGGTCAGCCAGGTCATTGCTAACTTCGGTTGCTCCAGTCATATACTGACCATTTACCCTTAACACTGGTGGTGGGTTTGGGATGAATTTGCCTGCTATCTTTTTGACTTTCCTCCACACAGATGTTGCTCGTGTTCTATTGTTAATGAAGGAAACAAATGACATCCAAGACTGGCGCCTAGCTTCTTTCATGGCACAACGGAACTGTGCTCTACATTTCTTGTATACGACTAAATTCTCCTCAGTACGGCACATGCGGAATCGAGTTAAAGACTTTCTTGTGGCTCGGTGCAGGGCAGTTAGTTCTGATGACCACCAGGGGACTGGTCGTCATCTGAATATCCCTGTTGTTTTGGGAATGGATTTGATTCCTGCTGTGTGAAGAGTTCCATCAAGTAAGTCTATGGCATCATCAACACTTTCAAACTGTTCTACATTTCCTTCAATTTCACTTAACTCCCAAAATCTATCCCAGTCCGCCTTATCAAGATTCCATCCAGGCGATCTCTGTAAAGGTGGACCATTGTTGGTGTTTATAATGATTAGTGCATGATCACTAGTATGCCAATCATCTAATGTTCTCCAATTAGAATTGAGAAGACAGTTAGAGCTCGCAACTGATAGGTCAATGCAGGACTAGGTACCTGTCTGAACATGAAAATGTGTGGGCTCTCCTGTATTAAGGAGTCCGACATCTTCATTATCCAAAATTGATCATATAATATTACCCCTTGCGTTTGCCAAAACATCACCCCATAAAGGATGTCTAATATTAAGATCTCCTAGTAAGAGAATAGGTTGTGGGAGTTGTTTAATCACGTCTACTATATTATCATATGAGATGTTATCATTTCGAGGCAAGTAAAGAGAACAGATTGTGTATTTTCTCCCTATATCAATCTGTACAACCACTGCCTGCAGAGGGGTACAGATACACAAAGATGTTTGGGGAACATCTCGACGAATGTATACAAGACTTCCCCCATGGCTCCCTGCTCGTTGATCATATGGTGTCCTATAGCTAACATACTCTGGAGGACAAGGAGTATTAGCATCAAGCTTGCTTTCTTGTAAACATACTGTTATAGGGGAGTGCTCACGTATGAGGAGCTTGAGTTGTTCATATTTCACTCTTAAACCCTGGCAATTCCATTGCAGAATGGAGGAAAAACTAAGGTTTATTTTTTGGAAGACATCTTAGATGAAGTCTTCCCATTGGCAATATTTGATCTAACAATATTTCCCGTTGGTATCTCTAGAAAGGATCTTGATATAGTGGGTTTTGTGTTCCTCTTTTTCTTTGTGTCCTTTTGATCTAATTGTTACGGAGGATGGTGGACCTCAACTTGAATTTCTGATTGGTTCAATTTACCTTCTAGTTGATCAGAAACATCAGCAGACAAGATATATTTATTTGAAGTCGTGACTTTAATGTTTCTTATGGTAGGAGGCGAGAGAGATGGAGGTCTCTCTCTTTTTCTATCAAAAGGTTGTGATCTGTCAGGTTTTTGCACATTCCCTACTACAGGTTCACCAGGTAAATTGGTTTCAAGTGGAACCTCCATCAGATCGGGCAAGGACACGGCCTGAGAGAGGTTTGCACTATTGTTTAGAATCTGAGTAGTTGGCTTTTGAATAACTTTCAGATCTTTAAGTATCTGTTTTGATTTTTCTACAATTTCTGGATATAGATTTTTGATGGGACTGTCAACCTCTTTAACTAGTTTCATTTGTTTCTTTATCTTAGAAGTAGAGATATAATTTTCGTCCGTGTGGTTTGGCAGATTTTTCTTCAGAACCATTGAAAAAGGTTGCCCTGGTCTTATCTGCTTTTCAAGAGCTCTTTTACGAGCCTCTTTAAAAGTAACCCTTTCCATGGTCCTAATGGCCTGAATTTCTTTTTCAAAAATAAACTTAATGCAGCTTTTAGATGTAGCTGGGTGTGCTTCCCCACAATGTATGCAATTAGGGTTTTCTATGCATACTCCATGACTACTTTTTCCACAGTTGGCACAAACAGCTGGCTTATTGTTTAGTTTTTCCTTGCATTTCTGGCTTAAATGGCCATACATTTGGCAATGATAACATCATAATGGTGAAGGGATATAAGGTTTCACCTTCAAAGATAGCCAACTAGCCTTAATAACATTTGGTAATCTACATTGATCAAATGTTATAATAAAAGTAGCAAGAGGAATACGTTCTTCTCCAACTCTCTTTCTCATTCTGACTACTTTTACTACTCCTTGACTTTTCAGTTCATCCTCAATTTCTTTTTCCTCTATATCCAGCAATTCTGGAGCATATATCACACCTCTACTCTGGTTGAAACTAGGGTGCGAAATGCATTTTACACTATGACCATCCAATGTTGTAAGTGTTTTTAACCTTTCACCTTGTAATGGGGTTAGTGTCTCTATCAAGAGACTTCCATTTCCATGGGGTAGAATTTTTGGCTGCCCTCCACATAAAATGACTATTTCCCTGTTAGCTTTGAAAACATTTACACGCTCATTTCTTCCGTTTTCAAATTCTAAGATAAAAATTTGTTCATAATTCACTACTTCATAGTGACCAGGTAATACTTCTACCTTTCTATATCTTTCTGTACCGTCATCATTTCTCACTCTCTCTCTCTTCTTCTCCAGTGTTTTGTTATTATTCTTTCCATAACGCATATAAGGTTCCAACGTTACAATATTAGAACCCGAGTTGGAGCTGACTGTACCGAGGTCCATGTTTGTATTTTCCAGGTCGTCAACAGAGGGGTTGTTTTTTTTTTTTTTTTTTGGAAAGAGCAAGCCGAGTTATCCACCTCTTATCGGAGGATGTCAGTCCTCCTATCCCATGTGGCCCAACACGAGAAGAGGCTTCGGCAGGGACCAGTCCTCTATTAGAGAGGGGCTGCCTCTCTTAAGGTGGGCATACACTGGTCAGTGGGGGTAGTTAGCCCCTCCCACCGGCGACTCCAATGCCTGGTGTCACCCATTACCCGGAAATATGGGCAAATCACAACCGGATCACTGGAGCCCGACTCTTAACAGACTTGGTCTGCACCCAATGGGGTCTGCCAGAGGGTGATGGCGTCTAAATTGGCACAGGTTGAGATGGAATGCTGTCCATCCACACTGTGCCAAATCCAAAGCAGGCAAAGTATAATCATACAAGCCAAAGTCGTCCATAATATCGTGCCCAAGAGGAAGAGATGGGAGAAAAAAATAAATAACCAAAAGAAAAAGAGAAAGTCTGACTGATTTAGTTGGATCAGCAGTTGGGCACCGAGGTCCAGTGGGAAAGTAGTTCCCACTGATCATTAGAGCCCAGCTGCTAATCCCTAGGCCCCCCATCCTTATCAAGGCTTTAGCATCTGGGGGGTTGGTGTGATGGCAAACGGCCAGTAACGAGAAATGTGTTGTATACCCTCTGATCTAGGGAACCACAGGCAGAGACTGACTAGTAAATCCGAGTCACAAACTGCTGGCGAATTGTCGATGATCGGTGAATTGGCGGTCTGTGAGCCGAAGATGGTAACTGACAGACAGATGAAGGCTGTTTGGTCAGTCAGCCAAGGTAGGTTGGCGATAAATGAGTTGGCAATCTGCTTTGAGAGGCCTGAGAGAGAGCAGAATAGTTTAATGATAGTCAGTTGGTGATGGTAAGATATTGATGATCAGCGAGTGATCGCGGACCGGTGATCGGTGAGCTAGAGATCAGCAAGGTGACTATGGTCCCTCCTGGTTGGTCAGAGATCAGCAAGCTGATGATGGGCTGGTCAGATATCAGCGAGCTGGGGTCGATGATCGAAGAAAGATGAGCTGCCCATCGGTGACCTGGTGATCAGCGAGCTGATGACTGGTTATAGACTAGCAATCGGCGATCGGCACGCTAGCAATCGGAGATCGTTAGTAATTCGAGGGACTAGAGGTCAATGATCAGAAAGAGATGAGCTAGAGATCTGGTGATCGGCGAGCTAAGGATCAGCAAACAGTGATCTGGTAAAGTTTGAGATTGATTGATTAATTTAAGGTTTTCTGGCATCCTAATATCTTAGGTCATTGACGTCGATATCATTTATTTTATATAAAAATTAAAAGAATATTCAATTAAAACAATAAATATAGAAGTTAAATAGTTTTCAAAAGACCTGCTTCTGAAATAAATCTAAAAATGTCGCTCGCATAGTAGGACACAACATGTCCAAGAATCTTGGCTAGGATGAACCTGCTACCCTCACCTCGAACCTCAAACAGATGTCTATTTCTTAAGTTATTAAAATTAGGGCATTCGGTCAACAAATGCCTCACTGTTAAGGGTACTAAACAGTCATCGCAATACGGTTGGTGTTGGCCAATACGGAGATGACAAAGAAGTCGTCTCCCAATTTCTGGGCATCATGTTATACCTCCAAGGTGATATGACATTTGTTACTTCCCTCATTTTATTGCCATCTAGACTATTTCCCTCAGTGCTGTTGCCATTTATTTCAAACCATTTTCTTGATGTAAGGTAGGAAATCATTACACGAAATGGGATACTTTCTTGGTGGCAACTCAGATGCTGCATTCTTCGCCAGTAAATCTGCCTTCTCATTCCCAGACACACCTACATGTGCTGGAACCCAACAAAAATGTTATTTTCATTATAAAATAAATTTTTGAACATACTTACCCGGTAGTCATATATATAGATATACGTCCCTGACGTCCGGCAGAAATTTAAAAACTCGCGGCAATCGCAGATTGGGTACCAACCAAGCCCCTAGCGAGGTATCTGGAATCATTCCATGATTCCTCAGAGCCTCCATGCCTCTAGTCTCTAGAGGGGAGGAGGGTGGGAATCTAATTATATATAACTACCAGGTATGTTCAAAAATTGATTTTATAATGAAAATAACATTTTTAAACATAAAGACTTACCCGGTAGTTATATATATAGCTGATTAACACCTTTGGTGGAGGGTTAGAGACAGCTAACATTATTAGAATTTTACTTAAGAGTTAATAAACAAGCTTAAGGGTTCGTACCTGATAAGGAAGCTCACTTCAATGAATTCCTTCATTATGTACGCTTTCCTTATGAGATCCAGCGATCCACCCAGGGGGTTGAAGACTTCTAGGAGCTGTCAAACCAGTCTAAAAACCTTTATGCGACAGGACCTCCTCCAATACCCTTGTTCCGGGGCACTCTCAAGGAACAAAATGACCACCTGACTAAAGTCAATGATTGTGGAAGACTGTTGCAATCTCCACGAACAACCATAAAAATACAAAAGTTCCAAGAGAAGAAAAGGGTATTAGGATTATGGGAATGTAGTGGTGGATCCTTCCCCCACTACTGCACTCGTTGCTACGAATGGTCCCACAGTGAAGCAGTCCTCATAAAGAGTCTGGACACGTTTAAAATAATGTGTGAAGCAAACACAGATTTACTCCTCCAAAAGGTTGTGTCCATAATACTCTGCAACGATTTATTCTGCCTGAAGGCCACCAAAGTTGCTACAGCCCTAACCTCATGCGTCTGACTTAAAAACTCGTGCGGTCTGCATTACTGCAATGTGCATGAGTTTCTCTTATTAAGAGCCTGATGAAGAATGAAAGTGCATTCTTCGACCTCTGTAACGAGGGCTTCTAGACCGAGCACCAAAGAGCTTCTGTCTTGACTCGCAACTTTTCCGTTCAGTCCAGGAAGAACTTCAGGGCTCTTACTGGACACAGGACCCTTCTCTAACTCCTTCCCAACCACATCCGAAAGGTTCAGCAACTCAAAAGCCAGGGGCCAAGGTTGAGAAGAGCGTTTATTCTTGGCGAGAAAGCGTAACTGCCATGAGCCGATAGCTTTGTGTCTCGAGAAAACCAACGTTTTAACTAAAAGCATGAATCCCACTGACTCTTTTAGCTGTCACCAGGCTGACCAAAAATAAAGTCTTCATCTTGAGGTCTTTAAATGAAGCTGAATGCAAGGGCTCAAACCTGTCACTCTTAATGAACTTCAGGACTAAATCCAGATTCTAACCTGGTGAATCCTGGAACTATTGCTTTGATGTTTCAAACGATTTGAGAAGTTCCTGTAGGTCTGTAACATTAGAAAGGTCCAAAGTGTTGGCCTGAATACGGTTGCTAACATACTCTTGTATCCCTTGATGGTAGAGGATGAAGAAATTACGTTTCCTTCGAAAATATAACAGGAAGTCAGCAATCTGAGTTAAAGAGGTACTGGATGAGGAAACAGAGTTGACTCTGCACCATTCTCTAAAAACTTTCCACTTGGATTGGTAAACCTAAATGGTACAAGTCCTTCTTACTTTAGAAATAACCCTAGCTGCTTCCTTTGAAAAACCTCTAGCTCTTGTGAGTTTTCCGATAATCTGAAGACAGTTAGATGAAGAGCTTGGAGATTGTTGATGGTATCTTTCCAAGTGGGGTTGTTTGAGTAGAACTACTCTTCATGAAAAGCTTCTTGGAGTGTGTACCATCCATTCCAGAACCTCTGTGAACCACTCACTTGAGAGCCAAAAGTGGACCACTAGAGTCAATCTGGTCCCTTTGTGTGACCCAAACTTTTTGCATTACTTAGTAATGAATTTTGAACGGTGGAAAGTGTACACATCCATGTCACGAGCTGTTCGACGTCGCGTTCTACTTGATGCTCGACGTCACGTCCCTCTTGACGCTCGACGTCACGTCTTGCTGGACGCTCGACGACACGTTAAAGCAGTTCGCTCGACGTCACGTTAGCTGGACGCTCGACATCATGTCTGGCTCTTGACTCTTATACTGCCTGGTAGACTGATGCTGAGGAATTCCTCAGATATCTTGACAACCTTTTCGCAAAGAGGTATTGGGTAGTCTCCAGGCGTACAATCATAGCAAAACTACTGTATAGCTTGTGGTAGGTGTCGAAGTGGGTTGTCTGTGATGTGGAGAGGGTTCTCTTGGAGATATTATCAGGAGGTGCAAAAGGTTTGGAAACCGTTCTGCATATTGAGAGGTTGAGCAATGTTCTAACCTTCATGAGTGCCCTTCTCCAGATAAAACAGGGACGAGACATAAACGTCATTGTTGCACCCACCGTTGTTGCCAGAGAGCCTTGGGGTCTAGGGCTGGGGAGCAACGGCAGCCTGAGATTCAGGAGCATTGCGAACAGATCCCTAGTTGGAGGACCTCGTAAAGTCGGGACTTTGTCGGCTACAAGGCGATCCAAAGTCCATTCGGTATACCTTATCTGAGATGCTGTGCACAGATTGTCGGCGAGCACGTTCTTCTAGTCTGGAATGAAGCGGACTGATAGTGGTACCGAACGGACTTTGGCCCATCCTAGTGTTTGTACTGTTAGAGTGGTCTGTTAGGAACCGATGAGGCTGCTGAAGGACCGGAGAGTTGGCCTTCATTTCTTAAGAGATTTAAGTGAAGGTACTTTCAAACTCTGTCCAGAGGGCTGAGGTCGTGTGGTGCAGCACTATGGTTCCTCCTCTCTTCTTTTTCTGACTCAAATCCCTTTGGAATGGGAGTCGTTCTCGTTTCGAGAAGGTTTTGTGGACATTGGTGTCTAGAATCATTCCCAGATACACCAGTCTTCTGAGAGGGAAGTAGGGAAGACTTCAGCAGGTTTACCCTGATCACTGGATCTTGGTAAAAAGACTTCAAGCTGAAGATGGGCTGGTCAAGAGATCAGCGAGCTGAGTTCAATGATCGAAGAAAGATGAGCTGCCCATCGGTGATCTAGTGATCAGCAAGCTGATGACTGGTTATTGACTAGCAATCGGTGATTGGAAACGCTAGCAATAGATCGTTAGTCATTGGAGGGACTAGAGGTCAAAGATCAGCATTGAGCTAGCAACTGGCGATCTGGTGATCGAGGACCTAGCGATCAGTAAACTGTGAACTAGCCATCAACAAACAGTGATCTAGAGATCAGACTGGTGATTCTTTCCTGTTTGCTGACGGTGGTCTGTCAAGGAAAAAAGAAACTTCAGAAGAGACAGGGACCAAGGATTTATCGTTTCAATTCCCCTTGTAAGATGGAATCTTCGGGATCTTGAATCCTTCTGTGAAGCCTTATTCCTCTTTTCCTGGTGGAAATGTTATGTGTTTGCGGGGAGGAATGGGGCAATGGTGACCTGTCCAAAAAGTTTTATTCCTTTATACTGCCTATTGCGCGAGTGTGTAGGAGAGTACTGGAGCAATGGCACACAGGATGATGCTGGTGCTCAATTTCTGCCTGGAGACCAGGCAAGCACTGGCTCTTAGGCAAGAGCTGGTGCATTGGATCTGCGAGCCCTAACTCTTTGGCAAGAGCTGTCGCATTGGATCTGAGACCGTAACTGCGCAGGAAAGTGCGGAAGAGCGCTGGCGCGCAGTAAGGCATTGTGTAGTTTTGTGCATTCTCCCTAGAATGTGCCGAAGCATGTAGTTTGTTGCGCAAGGGTGCGTGCATGAGAGTACTACGTGGAGACTGCTGGCACGCGAGTGCGGAAGACCATTGGCGTGCACGGAAGACTGAGGGCACGCGCACAAGATCATTGGCGCGCGTCGAAGCAGAAGGCCATCGGGCGCCCATGCGTGGAATACCATTGGCGCGGGCGGGGCGGGAGGCCATCGTCGCGCATGTGCAATGGCCGTCAGTGCCTGCACGGAAGACGGCCGGCGAGCGCGCGCGGAAGATCGTCGGGGAGCGCGTGCGGAAGACGGTCGGCGCGCGTGCGGAAGACGGTCGGCGCGCGTGCGCAGTAGACTGTTGGCGCGCTCATGCTCAAGGAAGACTTTTGGCGCGCGCTCAAGAGTATTGGCGCTCGCACGTGCAGAAAATCATCGGTGCGCACTCAGGAGACCATCAGCGCCCGCGCGCGGAAGATCGTCGGCGCTCACGCGAAGGTAGCGCTAGTAGGTTGGCAGGTCAGCTGGCAGGACAACCAGAAACTGGGATGAGCCCTTTGGACGGGCAAACATCCATGATGGAGACCGTAAAGGTCCACGGAAGAGTCCAGGACCGAAGTCCAATGACTAACAGCGGTGTAAGGTTGCGTTGGTAGATCGGTAGGTCAGCTGGCAGGACGATCAGGAACTGGGATGTGCCCTTTGGAAGGGCGAGCATTCACCGTTGAGGACCGTAAAAAGGTCCGCATTAGAGTCTACGACCGAAGTCCGAAGGACTACGTTGCGCTGGTAGGTCTGCTGGTAGGATGATCAGGAACTGATGAGCAGCGTGATCCTCCGAAGATATGTCTCTATGAGTGGCCTCTCTTGCGAATGAGAGGTGAACACTTCGTAGAAGAGACTTGAAGACGCCCGTGATGACACCCATGAGGGCCGGTGGATCAGCAAGCTGACCTTTATTATTATTATTAAAAGAAGGAGTTTTACCAGCCCAATGAGTCAAGCTTGACTCTCACAGGGCTGGCCCGAAAAAAAATCGGGATATAAAGAAATATAAGATTATCAAATATTCAATTGATAAGGAAAAAAAATACATAAATGAAAAAAGAATTATATATATGTATATACAGTATATACTTATAATCTTTAAATATTCTAAATATGGGTGAATAGATGGATGAATAAATATATATATATATATGAAATCTGAGTGATGAAAATAATTAACATTATATTAAATCTATGTAATTTAAAATGAATTAGTAAAAAAAACTTAGGTAAAAATTTAGATTCTATCAATAATACGTGAATTCCTTAAAAAGGTTAAAATTCTAGAAACAGAAAAATTACTTGATTCTGTTAAAATTCCAGAAAAAGTTTTCTGACCAAAACATATCTCTCTCTCGCTGGAAAACTTTACAAACCGAAAATATATGTTTAATAGATAAAAAAGTATCACACTCACTGCACATTGGAACAGTGCCGTGAGGTGTACTCATTAAAAATTCATGGGTTAATCTCGAGTGCCCAATTCGTAATCTGGTTAAAATTACTTCTGTTCTCTTGTTCTTTTGTGTCGAGGAATCCCAAGGAGCAAACTTCTGTTTAATTTGCCTTAATTTATTATTTTATGGCACATTATTCCAAACATTCTGCCATTTTTCCAATATGAAATGCCTTAATAATGTAATCAAATCTCCAACTGGGAGGTCAATGTTTTGTTGTGGTAATTTAATGGCTTCTTTAGCAGCAGCATCCGCCTTTTCATTACCAACAACTCCAACATGAGCCGGTATCCAGCATAACTCGACACTTACACACTGAGAAGATAATTTACTTATAAGGTCTTTAATTCTTAGGATCAAGTGGTTCCTATGAGTATAGTTTTTAAGGGCCACTATGGCACTTTGAGAATCTGAATAGATGACAAATTTAAAA
Organism: Palaemon carinicauda; assembly: GCF_036898095.1. Lineage (NCBI taxonomy): Eukaryota > Metazoa > Arthropoda > Malacostraca > Decapoda > Palaemonidae > Palaemon > Palaemon carinicauda. The sequence goes on from NC_090725.1 coordinate 169,817,176, forward strand.
TTCTTCCTGTCTTCTTTTAATCATATTGATTGCTTGTAAAATGGCATATAACTCTGATGTAAATACTGATGATTCTTTTGGCAACGATAATTGTTGTGTTCCACCTAAAGATACTGCAGCACATCCAGTACCCATTGGGGATTTAGAACCATCAGTATATATTGCATAGTGAGGACCTTTTCTCTGAATATGTTCTATGGTAATTTGCTTGTGGTGACTCGGAGTATAGGTGAATTTTTTTGATAAACAAAACAGATGAGAACAGATTCTTGTCCTTGTCATAATCCAAGGTGGGGGAAATAAAGATGGTTGGATAAGATTCACTTTAACGTTTGTTGATTGTAACAGTCTGTTTGCCCTAATTGGGAAAGGTGGTTCATGGTTGTTTATAAATATGTCCCTCTCATTAAAAAGCTTTTTTGTTGGAGAATTAGTGGATAAAATTTTCAATGCACTCCGCATTGTTACAAAATCCCGATGCAAAGACAATGGGGGTTCTCCAATTTCACATAAAACCGAGAGATTTGGGGATGATCTAAATGCTCCGCTACAAATTCTCAGGCCTCGAGTGTGTATTGGATCTAAAGATTTCAAAGTTGCTTCTGATCCTGAACCATAAATTGGGCTACCATAATCAATTCTTGATAATACTAATGCTTTATACATCATTAGTAAAGTTGATCTCCTTGCACCCCAGGTTGTGTGAGATAATTTCCTCATTAAATTAAGAGCACTGTTACATTTGGATTTGATGTATGATACATGTGCTTTCCAATTCAAATGGGTGTCAAAAATTAGTCCCAAAAACTTTACCTTATCTTGAAATTGGATTTGTACGTTGCCCAATGTTAGATTGATATCTTGGTTTTGCTTCCATCTACTGTTTTTATAAAACATTATGGCTTGAGTTTTTTCTGCCGAAAGTCTAAAACCAACAGATGCGGTCCACGCTAGTATTTTTCTAGTGGCACTATTTAGAATCCTTTGTAAATGACGCAGGCTATTGGAGGAATAGTAAATTGCAAAGTCATCTACATATAGACTACTTTGCACTCCTTGTGGCATTTGATTAACAATGTCGTTAATTGCCAATGCAAAAAGAGTCCCGCTTAAAACACTGCCTTGAGGTACACCACTGTCAAGATTAAAAGATTCGGAGTAAATGTTATCAATACGAGTTTGAAACGTTCTTCCACTAATAAAATTTCTAATAAAAATAGGAAGGTGTCCTCGAAAACCATTCTGATGTAAGGATTTTAGTATCGAGTGTCTCCACGTTGTATCATATGCCTTTTGAATATCAAAAAATATGGCTATTGTGATCTGTTTTCGTTCAAAGCCTCTACGTATATAATTTTCTAAGTGTGAAAGTGAATCCAAAGAAGATCGTTCTGATTGTGAGCCAAATTGAGAAGTTGATAGAATATTATTGCGACGTAAACACCAATTTAGTCTATAATTTACCATTTTTTCCAGTAATTTACATATGCAACTGGTTAATGAAATTGGTCTGTAATTGTTTGGATTACTTGGATCTTTCCCTGCCTTTACTATTGGTATTACTATTGCATGTTTCCATGCCTTTGGAAATAGGTGTTTGGTCCAAAGATGATTGTAAAAATCCAATAGATATGCTTTAGCTAAAGGGGCTAGATTTCTAATCATATCGAAATTTATCTTATCTTTACCCGGGGCTGTTGACTTACAATTAGATAAGGCAAATTCCAACTCCTCTTCAGTGAATCTTTTATTGTAATATATATCCTCCATAGTATCAAAGTTCAATGGTGTTGCTTCTCTTCTTTTAATGGCTCGAAAGTGGGCATCTAAATTATCAATGCTGCTTATATTTTCAATATTATGGCCGATAATATTGGAGATTGTCTGAGTATCATGTATTAACGAGCCGTTATGCATTAATGCATGTCTCGCTGGTTTGCTGTAAGAGCCATTAATCTTCCTAAACTTCTGCCACACCTTCTGCACAGAAGTATTATCCGATATGCTTGACACGTATTTTTGCCATGAAATTATCTTGCCTCTAATTACCTCCTTTCTGAATTTAGCAGAAACCCTATTAAAATATGGTTTCAACACACTAATTTCTATTGCTATGTCAACCAGTTTGTTTATTTTATTCCCTAACATTAGGGGACCAGTGCTCAAATGTTTGAATCTTTTATTCAGGGTTTCTAATTTTCTTCCAACTGCATGCTTTTCGTTTATCAGCTGGGTTAATGTCTCTGACCACCATGGGACTGAATGTTTTAACTGTCGAGTGCCAGTCAGAGGTATCGATTTATCAGCCGCTTGTGTGATAAAATTCACGTCATCATTTGTTTTATAGCTGACCTTTAACAATAGCAATCCTCCGAAGAGGAGTCTCTATGAGTGGCCTCTCTCACGAGCGAGAGAGGTGAACACTTAGTAGAAGAGACTAGAAGACACCCATGATGACGCACATTGAGGGCCGGTGGATCAGCAAGCTGACCTTTAACAGTAGCGATCCTCCGAAGAGGAGTCATCTATGAGTGGCCTCTCTCGCGAACGAGAGAGGTAAGCACTTCGTAGAAGAGACTTGCCAAGACTGTGCTCTGCCCCTGAAGGAAGAGAAACTCAGCAGGGGGGGAGAGAAGTCTGGGCGAAGGCAGCAACAGCAGTCGGAGACGATGAATTTATTTAGATGTGGGAAGTTCTCCCTCTGAAGGGAGAAATAACCTCACACCTGGGGAGGAAACTTTCCCTCGGAAGGGAAGTTGTTCAACCCCTTTAGCGTTCTAAGATGATCTGAAGTGCTGGTCATGTTGTCACGGGAGTACTTCTAAGAGAAGGGATGACGCCCATGACGACGTCCTCTGAGGGACGGCAGTGACAGCAGATTCCCCAGGCATGAACAGAACAGCTCTGCTTCGTCGGCACTCTTAGTTGAACGAAGAAAAACTGCATAGTAAACTGGGAAAAATTACAAACTTATAACAGAGTTTGTATTTTTCCTAACATACAAACCCGAATTCTTTACTATAGGAGATATTGTAGCGCGAGCTGGAAAATACACCAGAAAAACCTTAACAAGGTCGTTAACGACCGGACAGGTAATTACCCACCTGACAGTGGTGGGGGACCGCCGGTCGGTAGCTGCTGTTTACCTTCAATCGGATTCTAGTTAGGACTATCCTAGGGGGGCGGTGATGGAGGGAAGATTTTTGTAAAGAATTCGGGTTTGTATGTTAGGAAAAATACAAACTCTGTTATAAGTTTGTCATTTGTTCCTACACTAAATACAAACCCTCATTCTTTACTATAGGAGACTTAGTCCTGAGGCCAGGGTGGCCAAGGAGTTCCCTATCTTTAGGGAAGATAGTCCTCAGACTAGACTCTTTTGAAGCAATAATCTTCCGTTATCTTCTTTCTTTGTAGATCCCCAGAATCTCAGTACGACTGAAGGTTTGCAACTTCATGGAAACAAATGTTTCAGGATGAAGTGGGTCAGAAACATTCGACTCGGACCACTTCAAACTTAGGATTCCCCCGACCTTGCCAAGGGGAAACCTCGTGACCACGAGTATAACTTATACTCTGTGAGAGGAATCAGATGAGTATCATACCTTATTTCCATTGGCGAGTCCAGCTGAAACTGGATACAGGCTAGGATCCCCAGATGTGGGGGAGAAGGAGACAAAGAAGATCGATGGATGTCCTTAAAACCTAGTGTGACCCAGAATCCTCAACCAATGGTTACTGTCCCTTGAAAGGGCGTAAGGTAGTAACAGCATCTGTTGACCTGTTACAATAGGCCCTATAAAAAGGGTGTCTAGAGACCTGTGTCACGTCGCTCAAATAGTGAGCAGTGAATGTAGATTGGCATTTCCAGACCCCAACACTTAAGACTTGAGAGACTGAGAAAATTCTCTTAAATGCCAGAGAGGCAGCCACTCCCCTAACTTGATGTGCTCTGGGTTGTGCTGCCTCTGGGTCTCCTTGAAAAGACCTCGCAATAACTTCTTAAGTCAGAAAGACATGGTGTTGCGAGAGATTCTCTTCTTTACCCTGTTAGTACAAGGAAGAGATGACGGAGACGTGGTCTGAAAAGTCTGGTGCGCCTCAGATATTTCTTTGACGCCCTGACTGGGCATAGTAACGACTGGACTGCATCCTGTGTTACCTATTGAGAGTGGAAATTCTCAAAATCTCCCATCAGTAGATGAAGGATTATGAGTCTAGCCACCAAGCCCGGTACGAAGTTGCGAGACACTCGCCTCCTCCCCCCCCATCTCTTAGAATGGGTGACATAAGACAGACCATGTAGCTCACTGACCCTTTTAGCGGAGGACAGAGGTACGAGGAAGATAGTCTTAAGGTTCAGAGAGTAGTCTGAGGCCCTAAAGAGCACATAGGGCAGATCCTTCAGCGAACGTAAGACACGTCTCAAGGAGATGGTCTAATCCCAAGTGGGGGGGCAAGATCACTCCAACACCGAAACAACCAAGGTGATGTCTACTGAGGCAGAGAGGTCAACCCTTTCTCCGTCTACAGATGAGGCTCAAGGCTGTCCGCGATAGCCCTAAATCGCCGAGACTGAGAGAAGCTTTCCTCACTGAGGTACAAAAGCAAGTCTGGGAACTACTGATCCTTCCTTTTGAGGATCCAATTGCTTCACATTGTCGCTGTTGTAGAGATTAAGAAGTCCATTGTCTTAGCCCCAGCAGGTAGGACTTCTTGTAGGGTCTGCCTAGAGTTTTGGTTTGACAAGTCCTCGTGGCTCGCAAGGTAGCCGACTGTATCAGACCACGTGTCAAGCAAGAAAGGATATTGAAGTCGCTTCCCTTACTGAGGCTTCTGTGACTGAGAAGAGTCTGGAAAAGTTGAGTGTTTCTTCGAGGATAGTCTGGTGTGAGCCTCGCCGTGAGAGGATCTAAGATCAGAGGAGAAGGTTGACATCTCTGAGCTTGGAGAACAGACCAGGTTTACAGATCGCTCAAGAAAGGCAGAGGCGAGGGACAGTGACATTGCACTAGCCATTAGGACAATGTCCTAGAGACTGACCATATATGGTCAACGACCAAGCCTCCTCTCCATCCCAGCTAGGACCAGGGGAGGCCAGGCAATGGCTGCTGAAGACTCAGCAGATAGACCTATAGGCTCCTGCCAACCTTAGCTTACAAGGATGGTAAGGTTGTAGGCACTGAAGGCTCTAACGAGTCTGGGCGGGACTCGAACCCCAGACTGTCAATACATAGCCTGTCTTAGGCTGGAGAGTCAAAGGGTCGAGGAGACAGATGCAAATCGCCAAGGCATGAGATATAACACACAGTTCTTAGAGGCCTTAAATAGGAGGATTCTAAGTCCCTCGACGGCAGCACTCACGAGGAATCATCAGGCTGCGATAATTCCTCGCGTGTTAATACAGGAAAAAGTGGAGACGCGAGTAGCAGACAAACCTTATATCTTACCCCTCGTATCTTTCTTATCGAAAGGGGAAGAATGGTAGAAGTCGGAGTGTCTGGAGGTAATGGCGAAGACCACTGACGAGAGTCGGAAGGCACCGTCATAAGAGTAAACTCTTAATGACGATGATTGCGTGCATAGCGCTAATTGCGGGCCTGCACGGACACTCTGTGCTAATTGTTACGAGAGCCCGACTACTCCGCATAACTGAAACTCGAAGGTTCCAAGTCGTGTGAACTCAAAAGTCTAACGCGACAGAGGCCCGAAGGACTCTTAAGGTCATGAGAGCCAGCAGGATAAACATGACGAAAGTTTAAAGGCTCCCGATCACGTCCGGCGAAAGGGTGATCGTCACGAGACCCCGAGGGGTCAACGTGAGGGGAATCAGTAGTATCAAAAAGACGTCTCCTACCAGCACGAGGGGGAGAATGTCAGGGATGAAAATAACTCCTCCGCAGGGTAGATTTGTTCTCCCGAAGAAGAATGTCGCTTAATACAAGGCTCTCGCTCCGCCCCTGGAGGAGAACCAAAAAGCGTAAGAGGGAGGAGCGTAGATCAGTAAATTCCAACACGTTTCTTCTCGTGATTGGTAGGAAGGTTCTCCCTAAGGAGATCGCCAAAAACAAGCTTTCTCCCTGCCCTATGGGGAAAAGCGTAGGCGTATTAACTTTTCTCTCTCAACGAGGGAAAAGTCTTCCCGAAGGAAGGATTGCCAAAGGCAAGATTTCTCCCCTCTCTATGGGGAAAAGTGAAGGTTTAATAATTTCTCTCTCGCGAACGAGGGAGAAGTCCTCCCGAAGGAGGACATCGCCTAAGGCAAACTTTCTCCCAGATCTATGGGAAAAAAGCATAGGCGTAAAAATCTCCCTCTCGTGAACGAGATATTTGTCCTCCCGAAGAAGGACTTGGCCTAAGACAAGCTTTCTCCCTATTCATGGGGAAAAAAAACGTAGGCTTGATAATCTCTATCGCGAACGAGAGAGAAGTTCTCCCGAAGGAAAACATTGCCTAAGACAAGCTTTCCCCCAGTTCTATGGGAAAAAAGCAAAGGCGTAATAATCTCTCTCGCGAACGAGAGAGAAGTTCTCCCGAAGGAAAACATTGCCTAAGACAAGCTTTCCCCCAGTTCTATGGGAAAAAAGCAAAGGCGTAATAATCTCTCTCGCGAACGAGAGAGAAGTTCTCCCGAAGGAAAACATTGCCTAAGACAAGCTTTCCCCCAGTTCTCTGGGAAAAAAGGGAAGGCATAATAATCTCTCTCTCGCGAACGAGAGAGAAGTTCTCCCGAAGGAGAACATTGTCTAAGACAAGCTTTCCCCCCAGTTCTATGGGAAAAAAGCGAAGGCGTAACAATCTCACTCTCGCGAAAGAGAGAGATCTTCTGAAGGAGGGCATCGCCTAAGGCAAGTTTTCTCCCAGTTTTACAGAAAAAACGTAGGCGTAAAAAACTCCACCCGTGAACGAGAGAGAAGTCCTCCCGATGAAGGACATCGCCTGAGCCAAGCATACTCCCAGGGAGAAGTTTCCCCTGAAGGAGACATAAGCCGTAGACTTGCTTTTCCCCAGCTCCAGGGGAGAAAGCAAAGTCTTCGCGGACGAGATAGCAGAGGTAAAACTCATTGAGCTGTTCGCAACTCCTTACGAAGGAGGGAAGGTTGCTGACTGTCTGAAGTGGGGAAGCTTTCCCTCGGAAGGGGGATGGATCTTTCACGCAGTCCAATTCCGAGGAAGGTTATCACTCCCTTGTAAGGGAAGGATCTCTAATCCCTGGAGGCGAACCTCCTGTCAGCAATCTAAGTTTCCCAATAAGTCGATCAAGTTGCAGGTTGACAACGAGTGTTACCTCGTAACATGGGCAGCTCATGAGCTGCCACATGAAGCGCAGGATAACGAACAGAGCGGCCGAAGCCCTCGGCATCGCGTTCTACGTCGCTGCTACCTGGGTGTTTTCTTTTAGCCTCTCTAGCACGTTTCCCTTTTCCCTTCTGCTCTCAACCGAAGAGAAGAAGGGGCGAACCCCTGCATCTTCTTTCGAGGTTTCCGAGAGACTCGAAATCCTTAACTCATTAGGGAGAAAAGGAATTAGGGAGGTTGTACTGTCTGAAACACGGGAGCGAGGGATTGACCCCACGAGTGTATGATCGGAGATTTGCGTGTGTAGCGCTAATTGTGTGCGAACACCTGCGTGACTGGGGTCTGAAGACTCTGCCGTAAGAGTAAAACTCCTGATTGTTATGGGCGTAGTTTTGGATGGGCGTACGCGAACACTCCGCGTGACAAGAGTCCGAAGACTCTCTGACCTAAGAGTAACACTCTTGATGACTTGTGTCACGAGAACCCGAAGGTTCAGCGTGATCGTGCGTGCCCCTAGAGGTTGTGTTGCGAGAACCCGAAGGTTCAGCGTGAACGTGCGTGCCCCTAGAGTTTGTGTTGCAAGAACCCGAAGGGCTAACGTAACAGGAAAGTCTCCCTTGTCACGAGAATCCGAAATGTCAGCGAGACTAAATGCACGAAAACCCGAGGTTTCAGCAATTAGCTGTGAGAAAACATAGGCATAGTGCACCGGGAAACCGAGGTTTCCTTGTCGCGAGACCCCAAAAGGGTCAGAGATCGAGAATTCAAAGGCGAGAGCGATCTCTCTGAAGATAGAGAGGAAAAACAAGGAGAAGCGCTCTATCTGACTTCTTCTAGAGCAGACGGAGACCCTCAAACTAATATGCGAAGAAGAAGGTTCGAGGTTAGGACGTGCTTTGACCTTGGCCGCGCTCCTGGTTTCTTACAAGATTCTTCGCACTACGACGACAGCGAGGCAAAACGATGACGAGAGGGATCGTTCTTCTCAGGTTTGTGGCACGAGTGTATATAATCTCGAGGCAGGAAGTCTCGGGGAGAGACAGAAGGCGAGAAAGAGCGAAAATGATAATGTCTCTTCCTATTTCGCCTGTCTCTCCGGTGAGAATATCTAGGTGAAGGCGTAAACAGGCGTGCGGGAGAGTTATCTCGCACGTCTGTGCCAGCCGTAGGGAGCAAGCGCGCGCACAGGAGAAAATTCCCCAAAGTGTAATCATATAGGCGCGCGGGCGTGCACGCATATCCTTGAGGATGCGGGAGAAGGCTGGTGCGCCGGTAAGTGCTGGCGCGTTGATAAGCGCTGGCGTGTTGCAAAGCGCTAGCGCGTTGGTAAGCACTGGCGCTGCGGGAGAAGGCAGCATGGCTGCATTGTCAGAAGACCTTCTAACAGTAGAAAGTTGACGCGCAGGTTTTACCTGTCGCGTAGGATGGTGTTGGGCGCGTATGCGCACGTGCAGGAGAATGTGGGAACGCATAGGAGAGCACTGGCACGCAGGAGAGTGCCATTGCGCAGAAGATTGGTGGCGCGCAGGAGTTTGTGCGCAGGTGAGTGCATGGCGCGTGATGGAGTTATGCTCTTGTTGGAGCGTATGCGCATTGATGCCCTATGTTAGGGTAAAAAGGAAGCGCTCTTAGTTTGTGACGAGAGCGCTTAGTCTAGCGGCGAGACATCTCGTGAAGAGACGGAAGGCGAGGAAGAGCAAAAACGATTATGTCTCCTCCTATGTCGACTGTGACTCCGGAGAGAACGACTGGGCAAAGGAGTGCGATCTCTCCTTTTACTCTTCTATATCTCTCCCACCTAGCCTTCGAAAAGGGGGGGACAATGAAGCGGACGAGGAGGAGGAGAAGGTACTGTGAAGACCCCTTCTACATACATGGCAGGGGAACCCATCCTCTGCAGGGTAGCAGAACACCCATGACCTCCGTAACGGGGCATAGGGAAAGAGAATCCACATCCAGCGGTGACATAAAGGCTTCATGAACACTTCCTCAAAATAGAGGATATCATCTACAAAGAAAAAGAAAAATGATTAATCAAAACTCAAAAAAAAAAAAAAAAAGAAAGGCTAGTCTGCCAGCAAATAAAGCAGGAGCAGTGGTGTTACCACTGCAACGGCTAGAATTCAATTGAAGGTAAACAGCAGCTACCGACCGGCTGTTCCCCACCACTGTCAGGTGGGTAATTACCTGTCCGGTCGTTAACGACCTTTTTAAAGTTTTTCTGCCGCATTTTCCAGCTCGCGCTACAATATCTCCTATAGTAAAGAATGGAGTTTTTATGATAAAACAAAGTTTTGTGAATACTTACCTGGCAGTTATATATACATAGCTAATAATCTCTATTTCGGCAGAATTTTTCTAAACGTGGCAACCGCCTTGTGGTGGTTGGGTGGTAACACCCGTTAAAGGGTAGTAGGAGGAATCATTCCCGTTTTCTGTTCTTCAGTTCATCTATGCCCGACCTGTCTCCTGAGGGGAGGTGGGTGGGCCTTCGAATGTATATATGACTGCCAGGTAAGTATTCACAAAACTTCGTTTTATCATAAAAACTCCATTTTTATGAATAGAACTTACCTGGCAGTTATATATACATAGCTGATTAACACACTTGGAGGAAGGTGATAGACAGTAAACATCGTTGGGGAAACAACCAAAAAAGCTGTAGGATAAATAAACACCTTGATTCCTTACCTGCTAAGGTAGCTGACTTCAAAGGTTCCTGCCTCTTGAGTCGCTTTCCCTTAGGAGTGTCAGCCAGGATGTGACCTGCAGTGCTGAAAACACTCAATCGAGTCTGTCAACGGGGTGAGACCAACAATCTGACTAGACTTCAGGACTACCTATTGCCCAAAATAAAAACTGCAACCTTACCAAACCAACCACCTAACATTTGCAAAGTAGATAAAAATTATCTAACTAGACTGAGGTGACTGTACACAAGTCGAAGTCCTCAGACAACCAATAAAAAACACCAACCTACGCACAAGTATACAAAACTAAGGTTGAGGGGAGGTAGTAACTCCTTTGCCTAATACAGAAGCCGTAGCTACGTATGGGCCCAAGGTATAGCATTTCTCATAATCCACTCTCACCTCTCTGAGGTAATGAGAGGCGAACACAGAGTTGCTCCTCCAGAATGTCGCATCCATAATTTGACGGAGCGACATGTTCTTGCGGTAAGCAAGCGAGGTCGCAATGGCTCTCACTTCGTGAGCTTGCACTTTTAAAAGTCCGAAGTGTTCCTCCTCACACAAGAGATGCGCTTCTCTTATCACTTCCCTCAGGAAAAAGGACAAAGCATTCTTGGAAAGGGGCTTCTGAGGATCTTTCACAGAACACCACAGGGAGCTAGAAGAGCCTCTCACCTTTTTCGTGCGAGACAAGTAGGTCTTGAGGGCTCGTACTGGACAGAGAAGCCCCTCTTGCTCTTGACCCACTAGGTTGGTCAAGTTAGAAACCTCAAAGGTCTTTGGCCAGGGCTTAGAAGGGTTCTTGTTCTTAGCGAGAAAGTCTAATCTTAAGGCACAAACTGCCCCATTCAGATTGAAGCCTACCTGTTTTTCAATTGCATGGACTTCACTGACTCTTTTAGCTGTTGCTAAGGCCAAAAGAAAGAGGGTTTTCTTGGTAACCTCCCTAAGGGGAGCCTGTGAGATGGGCTCAAATCTCTTGGTGCACAGAAATTTAAGAACCACATCAAGGTTCCAAGGAGGGGGCTTTAACTGGGTCTGCTTGGTTGTCTCAAAAGACTTCAAGAGGTCATGTAAGTCCTTATCGCGAGACAAGTCCAAGCCTCTATGCCGACAGACGGAAAAGAGCATACTTTTGTACCCCTTGATAGTGGACACAGCTAGCTTAGCGTCCTGCCTGAGGTACAACAAGAAATCCGCAATCTGGCTCACAGAGGTAGTGGATGAGGAAATCTTGTGCTTCCTACACCAAGCTCTAAAAGTCTCTCACTTGGACTGGTAGACCCTCTGCGAAGAGACCCTCCTCGCTCTGGCGATAGCTTTCGCAGCTTGCGCTGAAAAGCCTCTCGATCTGACGAGCTTCTCGATAGTCTGAAGGCAGTCAGATTGAGAGCGAGGGGGTTTTGATGATATCTCTCGAAGTGGGGTTGTCTGAGCAGATTTGGACTTGCAGGGAGGCTTCTTGGAAAGTCCATCAACAAGTCCACCACCTCCGTGAACCATTCCCTCATCGGCCAGAACGGAGCTATCAGGATCATCCGTCCCGAATCGAGGAGAGCGAATTTCCTGACTACCAGATTGATGATCTTGAACGGGGGAAAAGCATGAGTGTCCATCCCCGTCCAATCCATCAAAAAGGCGTCTACTGCTATTGCCTCCTTGTCCGGAACTAGGGAGCAATAGATGGGGATCCTCTTGGATAAGTTGGAGGCGAAAAGATCGATGAGGGGTCTCCCCCACAGCCTCCAGAGACTCTGACAGACCTGTTGGTTGAGGGTCCATTCTGTGGGAAGGACCTGCCCTTTCCTGCTGAGCATGTCCACCCTCACATTCTTCTGTCCCTGAACAAACCTCGTCAGCAGGTTTATCCTGTTCTCCTTCGCCCAAAGAAGGAGCTCTCTTGCTGTCTCAAACAGAGACAGAGAGTGAGTCCCTCCTTGCTTCCTGATGTAAGCAAGAGCTGTGGTGTTGTCTGAGTTGATCTCCACAATCTTCCCAGACACCAAGTCCTTGAAGGCCTTTAGCCCCAGAAAAATGGCCATCATCTCCTTGTTGTTGATGTGCCATCCCAGCTGAATTCCTTCCCAATAGCCTGAGACCTCCTTGCTTCCTAGTGTTGCCCCCCAGCCTGACTCTGATGCGTCTGAAAACAACACTAGGTCTGGGTTCTTCTTGTGTAAGGAGATCCCTTCCCCTAACAAGGTTGGGTCCAGCCACCACTTCAGAAGATTCTTGACTTCTGTTGGAATGGGGAAGGAAAAGGAGTCTTCCTGCATCTTTCTGTTCAACGTCTTCGAAAAAAGGTGCTGAAGAGGCCTTCAGTGGAGTCTCCCCAGAGAGACAAACTGTTCGAGGGAGGATAGAGTCCCCAGCAAACTTATCCACTCCTTCGCTGTGCACCTTTTCTTGTCCAGGAAAGTTCTGACTTTTACGAGACACTTGGTCTGTCTTTCCTGAGAGGGAGAAGCCCGAAAAAGAACTGAATTCAGAACTATCCCCAAATAGAGAATAGTCTGATTCGGTCTGATCTGAGACTTCTCCCTGTTGATGACCAGGCCTAGATCTTGAGCCATCATAAAAGTCTTCCGTAAATCCTCCAGACATTTCTCCCTCGATCGTGAACGAATCAGCCAATCGTCCAGATAGAAGGAAATCCTTATCCCCTCCTGATGCAGCCAACCTGACACATTCGCCATTATCCTGGTGAAGACTTGAGGAGCCGTGCTGAGACCGAAGCAAAGAGCTCTGAATTGGAAGCACTTGCCATGCATTACAAATCTCAGGTACTTCCTTGAAGTCGGATGGATGGGGACATGGAAATAAGCGTCCTGCAAGTCGAGGGACACCATCCAGTCCCCTGGACGTACTGACGCCAGCACCGACTGAGTCGTCTCCATGGAGAACTTTGTCTTCTCCACAAAGACGTTGAGAGAGCTGACATCCAGGACGGGTCTCCATCCGCCCGAGTTCTTGGGGACCAGAAACAGGCGATTGTAAAAGCCTGGGGAGGATAGATCCCGAACCGGTTCTATCGCTCCCTTGTCTAGCATTTGGTCGACAAGGTCTATTAGGGCCTTCTGTTTCCCCGGAACTGAGTACCGGGCTACTAAGGCCAGCGGAGCATCTGCGAGAGGAGGTTTTTTAAGAAAGGGGATCTTGTATCCTTCCTTGACGACTGAGAGGGACCAGGTGTCCGCCCCTCTCCTCTTCCAAGACTGCCAAAAACCTGACAGTCTTGCGCCTACTGTCTGGAGGAGACGAACTTCATTTTCTGGAGCGAGGTCTGAAAGAACCCCTGGTAGATCTTGGTCCTGATTATTGCCTTCTCCCTCTAAAATCTGGTCTTGAAGTAGTCCTGCCCCGAAAGGGCTGCTGGAATTTCCTTTCCTCCCGTTTCGAAGAAGAAGGGGCTGCCAAGGGCTTACGAGCAGAACGAGATAAAAGGTCTTGGGTGGCTTTTTGGGCCAGAGAAAGCGTAATGTCATTAACCAGGGACTCGGGAAAAAGATGTTGAGAGAGGGGGCGTAAAGAAGCTCAGACTTTTGTGCAGTGGTAACAGACCTAGAAGCAAAAGAGCAAAGCAGAGCTCTCTTCTTTAGGATCCCAGCTGAGAACAGTGCAGCCAACTCATTCGCCCCATCTCTGAGGGCCTTGTCCATACAGGACATAATATTGGTAAGGTCCCTAGATCCTTCCATCTGGTCAGTTTTCCTTGCGAGAGTCCCAAGCGACCAGTCTAGAAAACTAAAAACCTCAAAGGCTCTAAAAATACCTTTGACGAGATGATCCAGCTCCGACATCGACCACATGACCTTGGCTGAGTTGAGAGCATGCCTTCTAGCAGAGTCCACTAAACCAGAGAAGTCACCCTTGGAGGAGGAAGGCACTCCCAGACCCAAAGGTTCCCCAGTTGCATACCACATACCCGCTTTTGAAGCAAGACGAGCTGGTGGAAACGAGAAGGAAGTCTTAACTGCTTGTCTCCGCTCCTTCATCCAGTCATCAATCTTCGTAAGAGCCTTCTTTGCGGAAATAGACAGTTTCATCTTGATGAAAGGCCGACTGTTTCTTGGCCTTCTTTCTGTTAAATTGGGACTGAGGAGATTGAGGGGCAACAGGTTGGAATTCCTCTCCAAAAAGTTCAAGAAGGGAGCGAGAGAGAACTTTGTAATCTCCCGCAGCGTCGGCAGGATTATCATCGTCATCAGAAACATCCTCGAGGTCCTGATCCACATCTGCAATATCCTTCGAACGAGAAGGATCCTTAGAACCCGACAAGGGCAAATCAAAGGCATCGTCCTGCAAAAGACGGGTTGCATCCTGGAGTCCAGCGCTAGAAGAATCCTTAGAACGAGAGGCAGTATCGTCCCGAAGAGGCAGGCTGGTATCGCCCTGGCACCGAGAACGAGAGGCAGAGTCGTTCTGATGTCGAGAACGAGAGGCGGTATCGTCCTGGCGTCGAGAACGAGAGGCGGTATCGTCGTGGCGTCGTGAACGAGAGGCGGTATCGTCGTGGCGTCGAGAACTAGGGTCGGTATCGTCGAGGCGTCGTGAACGAGAGGAGGTATCGTCGTGGCGAAGCGAACGAGAGGAGGTATCGTCGTGGCGAAGCAAACGAGAGGAGGTATTGTGCTGGTATCGTGAACGGGAGGCGGTATCGTCTTGGCATCGAGAACGAGAAGCAGCATCGTTCGATAAAGTATCGTCTCGGTATCGAGAACGAGAAACCGTATCGTCCTGGTATCAAGAAGAAGTATCGCCTGGCGAAAGCACACATTCCTCATCCTGGTGTAGAGAGGGAGAAGTTTTCTTTAAAGAAGAACTCCGTTCTCTCTTAGAAGCAGATTAAGGTAACGAGTCGTCTTTACGTCTGTCAGACTGGGCGTGAGGGCGGCTAAATGCTTGCACTAACGTCAAAAGTTGTTCCTGCATGACAGACATAAAGGATTTAGCAACATCAGCTGGGTCTTGCTGCCCCGAAGGGGCGGGCTGACGAATAACACTCGTAGAAGGGGGAGGATCTTCGGCAGTAGGCTTTGGCTTCACCCTTTTCACAGGCACGGAGTCGAAATCATCCTCCGACGGACAAGGTTCATAACTGCTAGAACCGGGAGAGAAAGAACAAGACCGTTCGACGCGGTTCCATCTCCTCTTAGTAGGTCTTGAAGCTTCAAACTTCCATTTACGTCTGGACGAATTCGGAGAAGAAAACAACACATCCGACACGTCTTTCCCGTGACGGTCAAGAGCAGCCTGGGAATCGACAACAGGACTGTCTGAGGCGACGGCTGACCGAGGGTACGTACCTCTCACCCCCTTTCGGTCATCGACGTACCTTCTCGCTTGGTTATGGGAGCTTGGTAGAGGTCTAGGCCTAGGGTAATGACAGGTTCGGTCAGTCGCCACCTCCACTGCACTAACACAAGCACTTTCACTTTCCTTACCTTTAAAGGCCTCCAGTTGTTCTTTAATGGCCTTCAACTCGGCCGCCAGGCTAGCGTACCGAGGGTCATCCGTAGATACGGAACCTGTAGGAGGTGCAGGAGTTACTAACTCAAGGGAAGGATCAACTTCCAAAGAGGAATCAATTATAGGTTCAATAGATAAATCTACACTAAGTTCGTCTTCCTCACCACTAACAGACTTAGACTTAGACCTAGAAGCTCTCCTAACTCTATCGAGCTCTAGTTTACGCACATAGCGCTTCATAATCAACCAATCTTTCTCATCCAAAACTTTACATTCCCCGCACCTATCATCAAGGGCACAAACAAAACCCCTACAATTCGAACACACGGTGTGAGGGTCTACCTCCATTTTCGGTAGTCTCACCTTACATTCCTCATTCGCACAGATACGGTAATGACTCTTTTCACTCATAATAAAAACAGCAAAAAAGCTAAGAGAAAACAAAAAACACGATCGCCAAAACCCCATATCAGAGTACTTCACCAAAAAAGCAGACTGGTACACCGAGCAGGGAAAGCGAAGAAAAACTCTTAGTGACGGACCAACGTGTTGTCGATCCGGCCGGCAGAGATGAACTGAAGAACAGAAAACGGGAATGATTCCTCCTACCACCCTTTAACGGGTGTTACTACCCAACCACCACAAGGCGGTTGGCACGTTTAGAAAAATTCTGCCGAAATAGAGATTATTAGCTATGTATATATAACTGCCAGGTAAGTTCTATTCATAAAAATTAGGGTTTGTATTTAGTGTAGGAACAAAATAAAATCAATCATTTAACAGAAATTCCCTAGGGAGAAACTCCGAAGAGGAACCTCGAGGGAACAACATAAAAATAAGTATTGCGCCGACAATAAAATTAATCATTTAACTGAAATTCCCTAGGAACTCCAAAGAGGAACCCCGAGGGAACAACATAAAATTAAGTATTGCGCCCTTCCTTCCCCAGTCGACATCCACGGGAGAAGGGTGGAGCGGAGTAACTGTAATAAAAACAGAATTACAATTATCTAAATCAGCTAAGAATATTCACTAATAGTGAGAACCACTGATCCTCCGAAGGGAAGTGTTCACCATGGAGAAAAGCTGAAAAGTTAAAATACAATTATAATTTCACTAAAAATAATTGAGACAAACAATCGGAAGAGCAACCTGACCAGCGCACGGGAAAGGAGCTTCCCCAATAGCACACTGTTGTTGTAAAGGTGAACGACCTCGAGAAGAGAAAGACCGTAGTCAATCTTTGAGAGGCCAAATTCCCTTCATTCAGAAATCCATGTCTCCCGAAGGAAAATGGAAAAGGCGAAGACAATAGTTGAATGAAGAGGATCCAGGCGATGACGATTGACCTGAGGCGGCCGAATTAACGGTTACATGCCGACGGGAAGACCGAAGTGGAACTGTGTTGGCCTTGCTAATCTATGCAACTGTCGTTGTCGTATATGTATCACACACACAGCACAAACACTGAAAAGGAGACTTGTTACATTTCTCTACACATATATATACATAAACATTAAGAATGTTTTCATATATATACAAGTATAAGAAAAAGTAAGTTAAAAGACAAAAATTAATGGCAGTCCAGAATAGGAGAGGAGGGAGAGAGGAAACAACTGCTCTCGATCCGAGCCAAAAGTAAAGTGACTTAATCACAGGTGTGTGAACGGGAGTGGTAGCAAGCTACCCCCCCTAACCCCCGCTAACTAGCGGTGTGGGTAGTTAACCCTCGCTAAATTTTAATGGCTCGTCATTTCAGCTCCACCAAAAGTATACAGTGAGCCCTCGCTACTTCGCGGTTCGACCATCGCGGATTCACCACTTCGCGGATTTTTTTCATAACGCATGTATATACAAAAATCGCGGATTTTCCGGAAATTTCGAAAATACCGCGATGTGACCGATGGTGCGAGATTAGAGAAAGTAAGGAAAATTGAATCATGATTGATTTTCAATATAAATGAAACTTTGAGGAGCAACAAAGATATCATTTGTTAGAGAGATATAGAGAGGTAAGGAATGGGAGGTAGTGAAAAGTAGCCCACAGAGAGAGAGAGAGAGAGAGAGAGAGAGAGAGAGAGAGAGAGAGAGAGAGAGAGAGAGAGAGAGAGAGAGAGAGAGAGAGAGAGAGAGAGAGAGAGAGAGAGAGAGAGAGAGAGAGAGAGAGTGTGTGTGTGTTGTTTTAAATGTAACAAACAAAAAAATTTTATAGGTTATAACACATTGGTGCTTATGTAATATCAACTGTATACTGTAGATAGTTTGAATAAGTTAAGAAATGGTATAAACGATACTTTGTTAGTGTATTCGTACACTCTCAAGAGCGGCAGCTAGACGTCAGCTGATCTAATCACAGCCAAAAGTAAAACAAAAAGAAGTCAACAATACTCGATTTTTAAAACAACCGAAATTTAAAAACAAAAGTACACGCTTTCTTAATGTGCAATTAACTATTTAAAGAGTAGCAATTTTCTAGAGTAAAATGAAGTTTCCCAAAAAATAGTGGTTTGCTGATGAAATCGGATGCCGTATTTTTAGCAACGATTGAAATGGATGTAAACTCGGCATAATTTTTTAGTTTCGTATTTAATTGACACTAAGAAAACTAATTTTAGTTTCTTCATCTATATGTAAGTATTGTATAACACAAAGAGAGAGAGAGAGAGAGAGAGAGAGAGAGAGAGAGAGAGAGAGAGAGAGAGAGAGAGAGAGAGAGAGAGAGAGAATGAATCAGCTGTTGTAATGGAATGCCGTGTTTTTGTTTCGTGAGAATTTCATCGCCACGACTATAACAACAACATACTGTACTGAACTTTACAGTATTATACAGACTACTGTAATATGATAAAGTAAAATATTTGTAATAACCTATTTTATATGAAATGGGGCTATTTTTTTTGTTTAAAATTTACATTTACGTACGTAAAACAATCTCTCTCTCTCTCTCTCTCTCTCTCTCTCTCTATCTCTCTCTCTCTCTCTCTCTCTTTCGTAAATTGTTTTCCTGCTTTGCTACGTATGTATGATTTTATATAGATACGGTAAATAATATTTGTAATAACATATTTTCTAAAAGCTTTTACTGTAATATCATTATTTATCACTTTCATCATGCGCGTTAAATGCCTTCCTTTGTTTACTGAGCGTACTTTATGACGCCGTCGTTTCAGGCGGCGTCATAAAGAAAAACATTTCATTTGGAAGTCCTAAGAAAAATTAAGTAAAACATTGGTAGGTAATAACAAAATCAACATAATGTACTGAATAATCAATATAATCGATGCAAAAACTAACCTATACACAGATGTGTAAATGCGTTTGTTTCTTAATTATGATCAGAGATAAACGTAAACAAAACATTGGTTGCCATTTTTTATCGTGCTTTTTGGCGTGTTTAGGAAACGCATGATATAAAATTGCCTTTAATATTTGTGCCTGTTTTAGTTTAGGGTGCTGTAGTACATGCATTAAGTGTTCTGTACATTAAAGGGTAGTTTGTTAACAGTACTACGTACAAGGGAAGGTTTTAAAAGTCTGAATATACACGTTAAATAAATAGGTAAATATGGTGTCACTACTTTGCGGATTTTCACCTATCGCGGTCGGGTCTGGAACCTATCTACCGCAATAAACGAGGGTTCACTGTAACCCCTAATAAATAGCGTGGTTTGTATTCCAGTTACGGAACAAACAACGGATTTTAAGCAAAGCTAAAAATCTATTTTTGGGTGAGGTAGCCATGTCGTCCTGATGGAAGTACCTTTAAGGGGACCGTCCTCCATGGAGTTTTGACATAACTTTCAGAAATCGAAAATCGTTTTATTGCTTCTATGTATGCACAAACATATCGTACATGCTCCCCAGAAGTTTCAGCCAATTATTTTTACAAATAACGAAGATATAGCAGTCTTTAAATGATGACGTCATCCTTTCTGTATCGGCTGCATGACTGAGTTTGACAAAATCATCTTTGTGTGTTATTTTTGCATATCTATAGCGATTTTTCTCTTATGTTTCGATCTATCGTACGTCTGGCAGAAATGGAGGCATTGGTATAGCGTAGTTGAACAAAATCTACTCCTAAGAGAACAGAAGCCAGAGTTTCCAAACACTTACAGAAGTTATAATGCATGTGTTTGTTTACTTGAAGTTCGTATGTAGATAGTTTTCACAACGTCCTCGGGAACTTTATAGCAAGGCCAATGTTACCTAAGGTCATAAAAAGAACAAATAGTCAATAATTTTTCCAAACAATTAAGATATAGCGGTCTTTAAATGATGACGTCATCTTTACTGCGTCGTCTACCTGACCGAGTTTGACAGAATCGTAGTTCTCTCTCTCTCTCTCTCTCTCTCTCTCTCTCTCTCTCTCTCTCTCTCTCTCTCTCTCTCTCTCTCTCTCTCTCTCTCTCTCGAATTATCTAAAACTGCCATTTATACAAATACTATAATTCCCTCTCTCTCTCTCTCTTGAAGTTCGTATGTAGATTGTGCTTTCATAACATCCTCGGGGACTTTATAGCAATGCCAGTGTTACCTAAGGTCATAAAAAGAACAAATAGTCTACCATTTTTCCAAACAATGATGATATAGCGGTCTTTAAATTATGACGTCATCCTTACTGTCGTCTGCATGACTGAGTTTGACAGAATCGTAGTTATGTTTATTTATGCATCTCTCTCTCTCTCTCTCTAATTATTTAAAACTGCCATTTATACAAATTCTATAATACCAATGTTCAATCTCTCTCTCTCTCTCTCTCTCTTACTCTTATGTTTCGATATATCATACTTTTGGCAGAAATGAAAGGCATTATAGAGGGCAGGTAAATGAAAACTACCAGCTACGAGAACATCAACAAAGTTTCCAAAGACATATAAAAATTATAATGCATGTGTTTATTTACTTGAAGTTCGTAAGTAGATTGTGCTTTCACAACGTTCTCTGGAACTTTATAGCAATGCCAATGTTATATAAGGTGATAGAAAGCACAAAAAGTAAGTGGAGAACAAGAAAAAAGAACCAAGAAAGGGGGAAACATGAATAAGAGTACAGAGCTGAAACCTGCTAACTAACACACTGGCAACAAGGAGAGATCGCTGGCAACTCTAACATAGGAATAGTAAACTGAGGGTTCAAATACCTCGTTTAGGGTACATTTATGTAAGAATAAACAATAAAAGTTACCATAATAATATTATCTTGATTTCTTTAAGAAAAGAAGCGAAAATGTGTTGCAAATCTTTGGGAGCTCATAACTCAAAAACATACTTATTCACACTTAGGTACATTTTTCTCACTTATTTTTCGTTCGATATTAGAGGGAAAAATATCATTGAAAAGAAGAATAAAAATCCCACAATTCTGTCAGACAAAATTTTGATTTTCTTTTTATATTTTTTTCACGATTATTTTCCGTCTAGACGAGGAAAAAAAATAAAAATTCATTAAAAAAATACAGAAAGGAAAATCAAAATTCTGTCTGACAGAATTGTTCGGGTGATAGAGTAGTTTTTATGGTATAAGTTTCAATACAATTGGTATTATAGTAGTGGGGAAAAATGTACCTAAATTTTTATTTTAAATCATGATTTTTGCTAATAAATCCAAAAATTTTTTTATCAAATGACTTGAAATTTTTACATGGTGAAGGTATTATATATGTCTAAAACATATAGAAATGGTGTAATTTGGATCATTAGAAAATAAAATGGCGGACATGGCGGACGGTCCCCTTAAAGTAGCTTCCTAGGTTATATTTGACTACAGTGATATATCCCAGAGAATTTTACTTAAGGTATCCAGAATTCTAACTCTTGGCGCGAATATCCCTGGCTTTCGCCTTTAGGGATATCGCATAATATCAGAGGACGTATTCTTAACACTCTACATAGCTATCTACACCCCGAATAGCATTTTCGTTTCGAGAGGGGAAAGTGGCAAGAATCGGAGGAGAGCCATTATTAAGGCACGCTCTATTCCTACTGTTGAGTACCCGTATAACGTCACAACCGGGCGCCATCTTGTTATTCCTTGTAGCGTTAGCGAGGTGCTACAGATACAGTACTTTTGGGAGGGATTCTTTCCGCCTTTTATAAAAGGAGGGTGGGTCCAACAGGACGACATGGCTACCTCACCCAAAAATAGATTTTTCGCTTCACTCAAAATCCGTTTTTTGGGCTAAGACCATGTCGTTCTGATGGAAGTTTACCAGAGCATTAATGTATCTGTGGATTTCCCATTAGTGCCAAAACCGCGAGATAAATTTTCCTTGGTCATTTAGACCTAGAGACGCATGGTGTTACCGTTATACAGCATTTCAACTAATCATGGACTATGTCAGTGCTTCCTGCCCCCTACAGGGAAGAGTCATGGCAGACTCTAGGAAAAAACTCGAGGATTGTATATTCGTATGAACAATCTAGCCTACAAACAAGTATATTGCTCTCATCATATACTTTGTAAAACAGAGTTTGTATTCTGAAAGGAACAAATGTATGTATTGACTACCGACACCTCCCCCAGTCTACTTGGTGAGTCACATGCAAGATAGACAGGTTTTAATCCATGTAGGAAAAATTGTATGTCAGTAATACAATCAAGGTATATAAAATCAGTCTTAACCAGGGACTGATACACCTGATATATACACACAATTAGAGGGTTTGTTAGCTTTAGAACAGATATTGTATATGTTCAGAATATATTTACAATATGAAAGGTTGTACAGTATAAAAATGCTCGGACACGTTTATTTATTAAGAATTTTGGGGCGAAAAGAGACGCAAAATTCAAATATACATTTATTGATAAACAATAAATAAGGTCAAAGTGCATTTTATAATACGATATAAAACAAAACTGGAAACATAATGGAAAGCATAATTAAAATGGTAATATCAGAAATACTTGTTTCATCTGAAAAGAAACGTGAAGCCACTTTGAAAGGAAATATTGCAATATTTCATATTTTCTTATTTCTGTCATTACAGTCTATAAACACTTGCGTTGTTATACGCATGGCAAGTGTAAGTCTTTTATGCTTCTTTCACCTTTATACTTGGAACAGTCCATAGTGTCACTACAGTGACGCTTCACTAAACATGTCACTCCGTAGGGAGGAATCATGTACACGCTTCACTAAAAGTCCAGATTAGTGCACTGCTCCTCGCAGTTTTCAAGCGGCAGGTTTTAACACACTACCTGCCGCCACCACAAAGCACTTGATCTCTTGCACTTGCTTCGTGTAGTATTTAAAGAAAACCCTGGATGACTTCCATCAAGTATACGAGCAAAGACTTTCAAAATTCATATCCTGGGAGAAATTCAGAGACGAAGCAATTTTTCTCGGATCATGACCTGCGGGTGTACTGTCTGGATCCGCTCTGCAAATGAAATAGGTGATCTTCGCCCTTAATTGTTTCAAAGACAATGTCGAACCTGAGGTTTCTCCCCTAAAGTCTGAAGTTCTACGAAGATAGAAATTTAGGCACTCTACTGGACATAGAGACGCATCTTCCTTCAGAGGGCAGATTCTCCAGGGACCCCACCTTTTGGTGGGTAGCTCATTCTTAGCGAGAAACGTTGGGTCAGGAAAGAGATTCAGTTCTCCACACTCCGTGAACTGAATATGGCCCTCATCCCTCGAAAGGGCCACTATTTTGCTAACTCTGGCTCCTGAGGCTAGTGCAAATAAGAATATAACTTTTTGGGTCAAATTCTTTGGAGAGCAGTCTTCATTGTTCAGGGTTGAGGCTAAATGGAGACCCTTATCCAAGGACCATGAGATGGGCCTCGGAGGTGCTGCGGGCCGAAGCCTAGCGCAGGCCTTAGGGATCTTATTGAAGATTTCGTTAGAGAAGTCCACCTAGAAGGCATATAGCAAGGGTCTAGTCAAGGCAGATATACACGTAGAAATCGTGTTGGCTGCTAAACCTTGTTCATGGAGATGAATAAAGAATGATAAACAGAAATCTGACGAGATTTCTTTTGGTTTCTTTGCCTTGACATAGGCAACCCATTTCTTCCAGGATGACTCGTATTGTCTTCTAGTAGATTTAGACTTATATTCTTCTAAAGAGTTTATACTGTCTTTCGAAATCCCAAACCTTTTCTTGACTGCTAAGGAGAGAAAATCATGAGATGAAGGTTTCGGGTTTGTTGAGTCAGAACTGGATCCGGCAATGGGACCAGCTTCAGTTGCAGTTCCGTTATTAGAGGTAACCAAATGCTGTTGGGCCACTTGTGAGCCACTATCGCTGCTGTTTCCCGAAAGGATCTCAGTTTGTTGAGGACCTTTAGCAGGAGGTTGGTTGGAGGGAACAGGTAAATCCTGGACCATCTGTTCCAATCTAGGGACATCGCGTCCACTGCTTCCGCTAGAGGATCCTCGTACGAGGCTACGTATCGAGGTAGCTTCTTGTTGTCGCTCATCGCGAAGAGGTCTATCTGTAGTCCTGGGACTTTGCGTAAGATGAAGGAGAATGATCTTGCGTCTAGGGACCATTCTGACTCTATCGGGGTGAGCCTGGATAGAGCGTCCGCCGTCACGTTGCGGAACTCTTGAAGGTGAACTGCTGATAAGTGCCTTCTCTTCTTTTCCGCCAGACAGAAGATGGCCAACATCACTTGGTTGATTTGGGGTGATCTCGAACCTTGTCGGTTCAGACATCTCATTATCACTTCGCTGTCCAGCACCAGTCTAATGTGGATCGAGCAGCGAAGCTTCAGTTTCTTCAAAGATAGAAAAACTGCCATGGCTTCCAGAATGTTGATGTGGAAGGTCTTGAAGAGGGAGGACCAGGTTCCTTGGACTTTCCGCTGGTGAGAGTGGCCTCCCCATCATTCCTATGAGGCATCCGTGCCCTCAGCACTGGGTCTGTCACTGAGGCGAACTGGAGGGAGCCCAGTACTCTCTCTTGTTGCCATCTTGATATCCGGTCGGATTTTAGAAGTCTCTTCACAGATCCCGCTATCTCTCTCCTCTTCTTTGATGGAAGGGAGAGGCTGTGTGACTGTAAGTTCCAATGAACACAGAGCCATTGAAACTTTTGAGCTGGAGATGGTCGAGACTTTTCCTTGTTGATCTTGAATCCTAGATGTCCCAGGAACTGGATCACTTCCTTGGAGGCTTGCATGCATTCTGCTTCGGATGCTGCTCACACCAGCCAATCGTCCAGGTAGGCTATTACCTGAACTCCCTTTAGGCGTAGTTGATGAATGACTGCGTTTGCAAGCTTTGTGAATACCCTTGGGGCTATGTTTAGTCCGAAGGGCATGGCTCTGAAGACATATTGTCTCTTTTGTAGCTTGAATCCTAGGTAGGAGGAAACTTGTTGATTGATTGGGACATGCCAATATGCGTCTGCCATGTCTATGGAGACTGTGTATGCCTGTTTGGGCAGTAGAGTCCTTATGTGTTGAAGGGTGAGCATCCTGAACTTGTGGTTCACTATGAACTTGTTGAGTGGTGACAAGTCTAGAATAACTCTGAGTTTGTCCGAGTCCTTCTTTGGAACACAAAACAGCCTTCCTTGGAACTTGACGGACTTTGCCCTCCTTATTACTCTCTTGTCTAAGAGTTCCTAGACATATTCTTCCAGAATGGGGGTTTAGTGCAGGAAGAATTGAAGGAAAGTTGGTGGAGTTGCGTTCCAGCTCCAACCTAGTCCGTTCTTGATCAGGCTGTGGGCCCAGGGATCGAAGGTCCAGCGATCCCGGAAAGAGAAGAGTCTCCCTCCTACCGGAAGCATCTCACTTGGAGTGCTGGCCCGAGGGCTGGCCTCCTTAGCCACGTCCACCCCTGTTGCCCTTGCCTCTTGAGGGACGTCTAGAGGAGCCTCGAAAGGAGCCTCTAGATTTTGGCCGAAAGGTCGTGGATTGCCTTTCGAAGGCCGGGGTAAAGACAGGCGACTGTGTCGCCAGCTGCTGGGGTACCAATCGGTACGTGGTGGGTGGTTGTGCCACCGTCTGGGACACCGTAGCCGCGGGAAGGTGTTGCTGTCTAGGTGGGCGAGAGGGCACTCTTGGCCTCTAGTCTTTCTTTTGGGTTGGGGACCCTCACCCTGGGAAGACTTCTTCATCGACAAGCCCCACTTTTGGAGAAGATTTCTATTCTCCGTGGCAGCTTTGTTGATGACCTCTTTAACCACTTCACTTGGAAAGAGGTCCTTACCCCAGATGCTGGATGATATCAGCTTCCTCGGTTCGTGCCTCACCGCAGCCGAGGCGAACACGAACTCTCTACAAGCCCTTCTGGCTTTGATAAAGTTGTACAGGTCCTTTGTAACTGTTGCCAGGTGAGCCTTGGCGAAGACCATGTACATGTCTGGGGATAGGGAGACACTTGCCATCGTCTCCTGTCCAGTCTGAAGAGACATTGAGGCGGCAAGTCTTTCTTTCGTTTCCTGCTCCCGACGCAGGTGAAAGTCTGACAGCTTAGGGAGGTCTTCACCGAACTGACGTCCGGCAATATCGGCCTCCAACTTCCTGACTGAGAAGGTATGATGTACATCCTTCCAATCAGCTTCGTCCAATGGTAGGGCAAGGGAGAACGGCCTACACTCTTTGAGTGTGGGACATGGTTTCCCTGTCTCCATTGCCTTCAAGGCTGCCTTATACCCTTTTTCCATTAAGGGGAAGGCACGGGAAGAAGAAGCAACGAAGGACAGATGCTTCTTACTCAGAGCCGGCACTTTAAAGTTAGTGAAGGCCCTCTCCTTCGGTGTGCTGGATAGCAAGGCCTGAGCTTTGGAGAGGTCAAGGATTGTGACCTCTTTCGGCTCTGTTTCCTCTTTCGAGGGTGGTTCCATCCTCAGACGAACGTAGCAGTCTGGGTAGGCCCCTTGGCTGGGCCAGAATTCCACATCTTCGACTGGAACTGTGCCCAGCTTGTCGGAGATGAAGATATTCCCCGACATGGGCATGTGCTCAGCATGCCTCCATGGGTTGACGGCCGAGAAAGGGGGGAGATCTTTTACATTCAGCTTCTTTGGAGCTACATGAGAAGCTGCGAGTTGGTGCATCTCCAACTGTAGCGCAACTTCTTTCTCAGTCGACTGCTTCTTTAGGTCTTGGACCATAGTGAGAATTGAAGTCAAGGTTTGACTCATGTCGGCCAATTGGGGAGCAGAGGAGGTCAAAGGGACGGGCTCTGCCACCGGAGCTGATGAAACCGAAACTATTTCGGTTCCTTCGTCGTCAGTCTCGGGAGCCATTACAGACTCCTCCTCCTAATCTTCAGCAAGAAGACTCCTTTCAGTGCCTTCTGACACATCTGACATCTTGTCTTCTAGTTGGATGTCCTTCATGGCATCCGATACATCAGATTCTATCGGAATCTGGACGAGGGGGGATCTCTGCTTGAGGTTGCGGGATTACTGCATCCGAAGATGCCCTAGGGAAAAGGCCGGCCCTCATCTTTTCATTAGGAAGGTAGGGCTTGGTGGTATTCTTCTGGAAACCAGACCCATTTACGCAGCTTCTCTCTTGATGCATCCCTTGAGCATGAACAAGGCAACCAACTTGCTTTTTTAGATGTTTTAATTACTAGGACAGAACATGGTTTTAATACGAGCGTCTTTTAGAAAAAAGACGTTCACAGGTCAAGGTACTAACTTCTATAGCAGTTGTTCCATGATATTTAAATTGAATAGTATTTCCACGCTGTTACACCGTGCTTATACGTTATCTTCCGACTGGCATAACTTAGTTTTTATTTCAGTTTTTTTTTAAAACAATTCGTATCCTCCAGCCTTACCCTTGAAATTTGTCAATAACTTTTTAAATGATAAATTTTCAGCCACGTCAACTTGTACCAAACGTGCCTAAATTATTAATATATGCCTCTATACCTTTAATTCATTCTAATACATTTAAAGTGCAAATACAAAAAGACCCTAGCCAGACATCCAGCCACGAAGTGGCCTGCATGGCACACTTAGCGACTTTCTCTTGGCTTAGGATCTCCGACGCTGAGAATGTCACCTGCAGGGCATTGAGTTTCTCTAGAGAGAGACCTCTGGTGAGCTCTTCCACAGAGTGGTGGAGGGGAAGAGCTAAACAAGGCTCCTCCATGATCTCGAAGTACCTCCTCTGCTGAACGCGAGGAGGTAGGAGGAGCTTGTTCCCAGCAGAAGAACGGCTGGAGGAGGCGAGCTCGAAAAGCTGGCCCTCGACCTTGTCCCTGGCACTATTCACCCCCTGGGACCATGGCAGGGCTGCACTGGCCTTGGGGGGCTTCTGAATACCATAAACTTGGTCCAGGACCGTATCCTTGCCTTCGCGCGCGCGGGGGGGGGGGGGGGGGTCTCGGGGTCCTTGAAACTATTGAGTTGCCTCATTAGATTAAGGACCTGCTAGAAGGCATGCTCTGACTCGCGCTGCTCTCCTCCTTGTGGACTGGCAGCTAAGTCTCCTGTCCCCATTCCCTCTTCTTGGGGGGACACACGGACGTTCTCCCGGGGAATGGTTGGCTCTGGACGAAACCTCGAAGATGACTTGGGTATCGTCTTTGAGTCCTTGGGCTCCCTCCTGGGAGGGATACAGGACTCTAGCAAAGAGGTCTGGAAGGTCCCTCCTACGCGAAACGTTTCTCTTCCTTGAGGTGGGGTTCCTCCCATTGGTGCCGTGGGAGAGTGCCTCACCTTGCTGGATTCTCCTGAGGACGGGAAAGGTTTGTCCGCAGGAGAAGGAGAAAACGCCTGCAAAGGGGAAGGGGCCTTCCCGACGGACCTCTTGGGAGCCAGCTTAACCCTGGGAGAAGTTACCGCGAAATCCACTCCTCTCCTTCTCTTCAGCGGGGGCGAGGGAGCCTTTGGTTTTAGTCCCAGATCAGCGAGGGCTGGCTTCATAGCCTGCACGACCGCTTTCATCAGGGAACCAAACCAAGGCTGGCGGTTGACTGACGCAGTGTCAGCGATTCCCGATGGAGGGAAGGGGATCGGCTGATCCTTAGGAGTGGATACTACTGGGCCTGCCTGAAATGAAGAAAGGGAAGAAGAATGTTGCCTGGACCTCTCCGATGAATCTTCCTACTCCTGGACGCATGCTCGGCGCTTACGAGATGGCGATTGCGAGAACGATCTGGAAGTACGCGGTCCCGGCAACTCGCAAGGTTGGGCGCGCTGCGAAACCCGGCGGGAATCGCTTTGGGGGTCGCGCTGGCGCTCGCGCGATAGCAAAACCGCTGGGTCGTGCCCATTGGCGCGCGGAGATGAGGGCTCGAGCGCGCAGGCGAGTTGGCGCGTGGGCACGTGGACGCGCTCAGGACTGTTGACGCGCAGTGCGCGCAGCAGGGACAGAAGAGCGCTTGCGCGCAGGCGAGCGCTGGAGATCAGGAGAGCGCTGACGAGCAGGAGAGCGCTGGCGATCAGGAGCGTGCTGGCGATCAGGAGAGCGCTGGCGAGAAGAGTCTGTTGACTCATCCGCAAGAGCGCGCTTGTGTGCAGGAGCGCGCTGGCGAGCAGGAGAGCGCTGGCGAGCAGGTGAACGCTGGCGAGCAAGAGAGCGCTGGCGATCAGGAGAGCGCTGGCGAGCAGGAGAGCACTGGCGAGAAGAGTCAGGTGACTCTTCAGCAGGAGAGCGCTGGCGAGCATGAGGGCGCCGGCGATCAGAAGAGCGGTGGCGCTTGCGTGCTACTGAAGGGCTCACAGGTGTAACCTGGCGCGGAAGGGACTTACCCACATTGTGGGATAAGCCCTTCTGCCCCGAATTGACCGGTGCTTGAATTAACAAGGAAGACCTGGCAGGCACAGGAGATCGTGAACGATCTTCGGAGAGGTCCAGTGATGTCACTGCCACGGTCTGCTCCCGACGAGAAGAATCCTTTGCAGGGGACGACGAAGATGAAGACCCGAAGAGAAGGCGCCTCTCAACTCCCTTGCAAGGAGAAGGAAGGCCTCGGCGGCGAAAAGGAGGGCGAGCCTTATGACGAAGACGACCTCGAGGCAGGGTATCACCGTCGTCGGTCCTCCGAAGAGGAGTCTCTGTTAGTGCACTCCCCCGAGGGGGAAGAACACCCGCAGGAAAGACCGTTGGACTCAGCTTCCCCTACAAAGATGTTCGGAGGGGGAACCTGAGCCTTCAGCAACATCCGCAACAGTAGCAGCCGGGGTTTGACCCGACCCGTCGGACGCCTCTGCCACAACAACGTCGACAATAGCCAGAGGGTCTACCTCTGGTATTACCGGCGACTGTTGGACAGCTGCCCCCAACTGGATCAGATCAAACAGGGCTTCCTTGGATAGCGAGCCCTTAAGCCCCAAGGAAGCCCAAAGCTGGAAAAGATCATTGTTAGATACAGTTTGGTCATCAAAATCAACAAAATCAACAATATCCTCCCCCGGAGGAGGAGGGGGAGCTACCTTGCTATGGGAGGCAACACCCTCTCCCGAACCCAGGGATTGGGAAACAAAAGAAGGACCTACGCTACCACTCAGCGGACTCTCGCGAGAGACCGAACGAGTGGGAGCTTTGGAGGAGGTTCGGGCAACGGAAGAAGAGTCCTTGGAGCCTTCCTTCCCCAAGGCAGTCCCTGAGGGAGAACGGTCTCGCTTAGAACTCTTCTTACGCCGCCGGGCAAACCTCTCCCACTGGGAGGTAGGCAACTCCCTACACTCCATACAAACATTATCACTTTCACACCGTTGACCTCGACACTGCTGGCAAAGGGTGTGATGGTCTGTATCGACTGCCGACATGAATGTTCCACAGGGGTGGTCGGGGAGTCCAGGGCACTTCCGCATAATGAGAAGAAAAGGTAGAGGCCAACTTCAAACACACAACTGAAAGAAAAAGAAAAACAGATTAAGGCTGTCAAAAATGCGAGGACGAGACAGACACGTCTGTACATCATCCGAGCCAAAAATGAAGAGAGGCAGCTCACTGGTGTGTGGGGGGGGAGGGGTAGCTAGCTACCCCTCCCCTACCCCCGTGCTAACTAGCGCGGGGGTAGTTTAACCCTCGTTAAAATCTAATGGCTCGTCATTTCAGCTACGCCGAAAGTAAACCCTATGTAAATAGCGTGGTTTGTATTTTGGTTACGGAACAATTGAGGTTTAGCGCGAGCAAGAATTCAATGTTTATCACTAGAGCAACAGAGAAAAACAACCTTATGGGAATATGTTTAGTAACCTGCCTAGTGGTGGCGCTAGTGTACACCCAGCAACCTAACACGGTGATCGCCTGCGAGTTTTGAATCCTGTCGGGACGTCAGAGACGTTAGCTACATATATATATCCACCAGCTAAGTTAAATATTCAAAAGCTAGTGTTACTGATGTGAAATTAAAAAATAACAGCGAAATAATACCTCGAAGATTCGATTTTGACTTAATTTTCAAGGAAGGTCAGCACAATTGCTACTGCAAAAAAAAAAAAAAAAGAAAGACTGTCAATTGTAAGGATTTATTCGTGATTTTGCTTTTGGTTTGTGACCTGGGAAGGCGGGGTCCAAGTAGCGGTTGTGACCTTGGGGGTCTGGGGGCTTGCCCGCTGGCTAGGGGTTGTGACCTGGGAACTACTAGGTTGGATTAGGTGGGTTTGTTAGGTTCTTAACCCTTTTACAAATCTCAAGTGTTGAATAATCTCGTTTTGGCCTGTTTTCAGCCACTTACATGAACCATATATATTCCAACTGGTTATCATGTGCTTATTTTTCATTTTTGACCATTATTATTGCTGCAAATCACTCATTTGTTACATTTCCCCAACACCAAAAATACCCCGGTTTCCCAATGGGGTCCCCCATAATTGTCTTCATATAAGGGGGTCCAAAAATTCATGAATGGGTGGTTTGCCCCAATATTCATAGTCATAAATGCATAAAGCACAATAGAGTGAGTAGGAAAAATGGTAAAGTTTTGATTCTCATTTTGAACAGAAAATATATGTTTTCCTGTAGAAAATAACGTGATTTGACCAAATTTCACCTTCATTTCAATCACAAACAAACGGAACTACCAGTTCGACCAACTTTAAGTAGCCGAACTGGTTGTTGTTGTTGCGGTTGAAATGAAGGTGAAAACCGGTTAAATCACGTTATTTACTACAGGAAAACATATTTTCTGTTAAAATGTTTAAATATAATGGGTATTGTTCCAATTCGGGATCGCTTCGCTCACCAGAAAACAAAAACATCAAAAGGTAATGTTGAGCTACGCATACTAACATTAGCAATGTTACCCTAAGGGTAGCACTGTTACGATAACATTAGAAACACTAAATATCATGGTTCTTGTTCCACCACTGGCTCGCTTACGCTCACAGGAAAATAAAACATCAAGCTCGTATGTACTGGCAAGCGGTAATGTTGAGCTGCGCACGCTAACATTAGTAATGTTACGCTAACATTAGCAACACTAAATATAATGGTTCTTGTTCCGCCACTGACTTGCTTACGCTCGCAGGAAAATGAAACATCAAGCTCATATGTATTGGTGTGCTACTGTTACTAACACACATTTGGGTTCTCATCAAATGTCATCTTCAATGTGTTATAGATTAGATTTGGTATGTTACATCTTCAAGTAAAGTCTAGGTAAGTTAACTTTAAAATAATTTATTCTTTAAAAAACAGTATTAACATCTCCATCAGAGGAGTATAGATGGTTTGGTCGGATGACCATTCCGTATGACATCTCAAAATGGACTGCTACAAATATCCATATTGATGTTAAAGTTTATTTAGTTATCTCAGCACTTAAGGATTTATAGTAAACACAACATTAATACCGGAAGGTACTCGTTCCGTTCTCATAGACAACTCTTTCTCACTGGCTTGGTTGTTTACTCTTCATGAAAAATGTTACATTGCTGAGGTTTGGCATTCGCATCCTGCTTATGATATGACTATGGCATTTCTCGCATTTCTCTTACTTCCACAGTGACCTGTAGGTCATGTGTTTTAAACAAGTAATATCTATATATTACATTAGCTCGGTCAGCTACCTAAATTTTTGAAAATTTAACAATACCTGTACATCAAAATATGTTTACTAGGAGTGTGACTGGATATATATGTATTATTATTTTTTTTTTAACTTTAGCCATAAGCAAATGAGGACGAATGTTCAAATAGGCACATTAAAAAAATAATAATGCATACTTAACAAATATTGCCAAAACAAAGAAAAAATGCATGATAAATACAGATGATATATATGGTACATTGCTAGCAAACAATTATATGGTACCAACAAAAAAAATACTGATATACATATGATTCGGTAACTTTGTTAAAGAATAGTTGTTACCTTTGTCAAAAATATAGATTATTATAATACGGTAACTAATAAAAATATTTGTTACCTTGGTAAAGATACAATTTTAGTGCACAAACACGAATTCCTGGTACGTACACGTACCACAGTTTCGTACATATACAGGTATTGCTCGACTTACGACTTATGCGACATACGACTATTCGACTTTACAACCATTTTTTCAGGGTGATGACGTCACAAGTTTATCGGCAATAGGACGAATATTTCCTTGAAAATAATCTATTTTCTTGTATTGATATAAACTGATTTATCTTGGTAAATTATTATTTTCTTTTATTGTTAATGTTCAGTATTTATTTTCAGTTAAAAATACATTAAGAAAAGTTTTAATATCATTCGAGTTCATATTATATGTCTGGTGACGTCACATCACTGGCGGAAGGCGTCCGGGCAATACAGTGATTTCCTTCCAATAAGCTAACGATTAATATTAGTATTTCCATTATCGAAATATTAAAAAACGATACAAAGTATTTTGAGGGTCTGTATCGGTTGTCATGAGTACTACGTAGCGTAAATTTGACAGTACGCTACTTTTATAATCTCTGATAATGGATTGAAGTTTATCTAAAGAAAATATACTAATAGGGAAAATATTTTCTTGAAAATAATATATTTCCTTTTACATTATATAAAAATAAAATACTTTTGTTTGTTAAGTTAGTATTTTCTTTTCATTTCTTGCGAGAAACAAAAGAAAATGAATTTACATATTTTGCAAGTCATTCTTCGTAGAGTTTACTGTACGTCACGTGTCTTGTGACGTCATGTATCTGGCGGAAGCGCGCTGACAAACCGAATGATTTCCTTTCATTGTTACCGAGTAATCTTTTTACAACATTCCCATCATCGAAACACCCAGTAACGATATCAAGTGTTTTAATGGTCTGTATCATTAGTTATAAGATTAGTACAACTTACCGTCAATTTAAGAAAAAAGTCTGATGACGTCATATTTCTGGCGGAAGGCGAGAGGCAAATCAAGTGATTTCCTTCCGATGCGTTACTATTCCCATAATCGAAACATCGAATAATGATATATAGAATTTTTTAATAATTTTCAAAAGAAAATATAAAGATAGAACTGAATTAAAAACAAAATGCACAGAGAGAGAGAGAGAGAGAGAGAGAGAGAGAGAGAGAGAGAGAGAGAGAGAGAGAGAGAGAGAGAGAGAGAGAGAGAGCGTATTCCTATTATAAATAATAATAAGGTCTATAAACGAACTGTATGGAAAATGTGATACCCTATAACATATTGGCGCTGATGTAATATGTATTATGAAGAAATTTCGAATGTCAAGAAAATTATATAAATCAGTGTTACTGTATTCGCACTATATGTATGTGCTCATATAGTAATACGGCAGCGTGACCTTGAGATCAGCTGATGCCAACCGAAAGTAAATTAAAAGTATTTGTTGATTATTGATATGCTCAACAAATTGAAAAACAAAATATAAACGTTCTTTAATATAACACAATTAAACAGAGTAATGTCTAATGAAATATAAAGGCTTAATATTGAACTACAATACTGTATGAAGCTTTAAAAATGAACTACCCGTATGCGATTGCGAGAGCGAGCACACACACAGAAAGAGCTACAACGATTTCGCATTATACCTAATGATTAGACGAACTGTAAGGAAACTGATTTCCTGTAACATATTGGCGTTGATGTAATATTCATCATGAAGATACTGTATTTCTAATAAGTTAAGAAATGATAAAAAAAATATGCCATACGTATGTACGCCATATTTTGATACGGTAGGTAGCGGCACTTTCAAATCAGCTGATCATAACCAAAGGTAAACAAAATTTTCAGTACTCGATTGTAAAATGCTTCCAAAATTGATGAATAGAATACAATAATGCATTTATAGAGCATATGATATCCCATGAAACAAGAAAATGGAATAATGATAGACAGTAAGAAAATATTGACAAAATATGATCCAGATGATTGCCGAATCATAACGTATCAAAATAAATCTACGGAAACTTCACTTTTCTAGTTCGACATACGACCAACTCGACTTACGACTTATCTCTCGGTCCCTATCTCGGTCGTAAGTCGAGCAATACCTGTATATATATATATATATATCTATATATAGGGCTTATATATTTTATTAGATGCCCATAGATTCTTTATTTTAACATTTAGGCTTATATATTTTATTAGATGCCCAAAAAATGATTTATTTTTTAAATGTTTTTTAAAATGTTTTTTTTAAAATGCAAATGTTCTATAGTCTCTTCAATTACACATTACTAGCGTACTAACTGCTTTTCGTGCACAACACTTTTCCAAGAAAATTTTAATCCTTTGAACGAATGAAGGGGACAGTTTCAAATGGCTTTAAATTGAATTAAATAAGGAGTTTTGTCTGGACATGGCAAAACGTTCTGTTTGAGCTCCAATTTATTTCTCTTTAACCTACGCCAAACAAGGATGTTAACGGCGATAAATATCACCGTAACGCCAATTACTGCTAGTAACACGTAGAATCGACGTGTTAATGTTGTGTTTAGTATAAATCCTTAAGTGCTGAGATAACTAAATAAAATGATATTTTGATTATAAAATAAATTTTTGAATATACAGTACTTACCCGGTGAATATATAATAGCTGACGTCTCCGGCGGCTCGACAGAAAAACACAAAAACTCGCGAGCGATCGCTATGAAGGTTGCGGGTGTGCCCACCAGCGCCAACTATCGGCCAGATACCGCATATACATGTAAACAGCTCCAGTTCTTCTCATCCCGCTGGGTCTCTATCGGGGAGGAAGGGGGGGCCTTTAATTTATATATTCACCGGGTAAGTATATTCAAAAATTTATTTTATAATCAAAATATCATTTTTAAATATTTAACTTAGCCGGTGAATATATAATAGCTGATTCACACCCATGGTGGTGGGTAGAGACCAGAATTAATAAAGTTTACAGCGTATATGCTTAGAGTTTTTGACAGTTATATCATAACAAAACCCAAATATATATAGGTACCTGGTAAGGAAGCTGACTTAGACTATTACTCTGCCTTGTTAGTCTGTCTTCCTCACGAAGCCCAGCCATCCTCTTAGGATGCTGAAAGACTCCCAGGAGCTGAAGTATCAAGGGCTGCAACCCATACAACAGGACCTCATCAAACCCCTAATCTGGGCGCTCTCAAGAAATGACATTTGACCACCGGCCAAATCAACCAGGATGCGAAAGGCTTCTTAGCCTTCCGTACAACCCAAAAACAAGATTAAAAACATTTCAAGAGACAGATTAAAAGGATATTGGAATTAAGGGAATGTAGTGGTAGAACCCTCACCCACTACTGCACTCGCTGCAACGAATGGACCCAGTGTGTAGCAGTCCTCGTAAAGAGTCTGGACATCTTTTAAGTAAAATGACGCGAATACCGACTTGCTTCTCCAAAAGGTCGCGTCCATAATACTTTGCAGAGATCTATTTTGCTTAAAGGCCACGGAAGTTGCTATAGCTCTTACTTCGTGCGTCTTAACCTTAAGCAAGCATCGGTCTTTTTCATTCAAGTGAGAATGAGCCTCTCGGATTAAAAATCTGATAAAATATGACAAAGCATTCTTTGACATAGGTAATGATGGTTTCTTAACTGAGCACCATAAGGCCTCAGATCCACCTCGTACGGACTTAGTACGAGCTAAGTAGAACTTAAGAGCTCTAACTGGACACAGCACTCTTTCAAGTTCGTTGCCTACGATCTCTGACAGGCAAGGTATATCAAAAGACTTAGGCCAAGGACGAGAAGGCAGTTCATTTTTGGCCAGGAAACCAAGTTGAAGTGAACATGTGGCTTTCTCTGTAGAAAAGCCGATGTTCTTACTGAAGGCATGAATTTCACTGACCCTTTTAGCCAAAGCCAAGCACACTAGGAAAAGCGTCTTGAGGGTGAGATCCTTCAGGGAGGCTGAATGTAATGGCTCAAACCTGTCTGACATGCGGAACCTTAGGACCACGTCTAAGTTCCATCCAGGAGTTGCCATACGACGTTCCTTAGAGGTCTCGAAAGACTGAAGGAGATCTTGGAGATCTTTATTGTTGGAAAGATCTAAGCCTCTATGTCGAAAGACCGAAGCCAACATGCTCCTGTAGCCCTTAATAGTGGGAGCTGAGAGGGAGCGAACATTTCTCAGATGTAAAAGAAAATCTGCGATTTGGGCTACAGAGGTACTGGAAGAGGACACAGATGCTGACTTGCACCAGTCTCGAAAGACTTCCCACTTCGACTGGTATACTCTGATGGTAGAAGCTCTCCTAGCTCTCGCAATCGCACTGGCTGCCTCCTTCGAAAAGCCTCGAGCTCTTGAGAGTCTTTCGATAGTCTGAAGGCAGTCAGACGAAGCGCGGGGAGGCTTTGATGAACATTCTTTACGTGGGGCTGACGTAAGAGATCTACCCTTAGAGGAAGACTTCTTGGAATGTCTACCAGCCATTGAAGTACCTCGGTGAACCACTCTCTCGCGGGCCAGAGGGGAGCAACCAACGTCAACATTGTCCCTTCGTGAGAGGCGAACTTCTGCAGTACCTTGTTGACTATCTTGAATGGTGGGAATGCATAAAAGTCCAGATGAGACCAATCCAGTAGAAACGCGTCTATGTGGATCGCCTCTGGATCTGGGACTGGTGAGCAATAGATCGGTAACCTTTTGGTCAACGAGGTGGCAAAGAGGTCTATGGTGGGTTGACCCCAAGTCGCCCAAAGACTCTTGCACACGTCCTTGTGGAGGGTCCATTCCGTGGGTATCACCTGACCCCTCCGACTGAGACAGTCTGCCAAGACGTTCAAGTCCCCCTGGATGAATCTCGTCAACAGGGAGATGCCTCGATTTCTTGACCATATGAGAAGGTCCCTTGCGATCTCGTACAGCGTGTGGGAGTGTGTGCCTCCTTGCTTGGAGATGTACGCCAAAGCTGTGGTGTTGTCTGAGTTGACCTCTACCACTTTGTTTCGAAGAATGCTTTCGAATTTCATCAAGGCCAAGTGGACTGCTAATAGCTCCTTGCCGTTGATGTGCATGCTCTTCTGACTTGAGGTCCACAGACCCGAGCATTCCCGACCGTCCAGGGTCGCACCCCAACCCAAATCCGACGCGTCTGAGAACAACACGTGGTTTGGGTTCTTGACTGCTAGGGATAGTCCCTCTCTCAGACTGATATTGCTGTCCCACCAGTTCAGGCATGCCTTTACTGGTTCGGAGACTGGGATTGATACCGTCTCTAAAGTCTTGCCCTTGTTCCAGTGAGAGGCTAGATGGAACTGGAGAGGCCGAAGGTGTAGTCTCCCTAGCGAGACAAACTGCTCCAGGGATGAGAGAGTCCCTACGAGACTCATCCAACTCCTGACTGAACAACGTTCTCTTTTCAGCATTAGTTGGACTTTGAGCAGGGCTTGTTCTATTCGGGTGGCAGACGGAAAAGCCCGAAAAACTGGACTGCGAATCTCCATCCCCAAATATAGAATAGTCTGGGATGGGATCAGTTGGGACTTTTCTAAGTTGACCAAAAGTCCCAACTCCTTGGCCAGACCCAACGTCCAATGTAGATCCTGCAGACAGCGATGACTGGACGATGCTCTGAGAAGCCAGTCGTCCAAGTACAGGGAGGCTCGGATTCCCGATAGATGGAGGAATTTTGCCACATTCCTCATGAGCCTTGTAAACACGAGAGGAGCAGGACTGAGGCCAAAGCACAGGGCTCGAAACTGGTACACCACATTCCTGTAAACAAACCTCAGAAACGGTTGGGAATCCGGGTGTATAGGAATGTGGAAGTACGCATCTCGTAGGTCGAGAGAGACCATCCAGTCTCCCTCTCTGACCGCTGCTAAGACGGACTTCGTGGTCTCCATCGTGAATTTTGTTTTTGTAACAAAAACGTTGAGCGCACTGACGTCTAGCACCGGCCTCCAACCTCCTGTATGCTTTGGGACTAGGAAGAAACGGTTGTAAAACCCCGGTGATTGAAGGTCCGAGACTTTCACCACCGCTCCCTTCTCTAGCAACAGAGACACTTCTTGATTTAGGGCTTGTCTCTTTGACTCCTCTCGGTACCTGGGAGAGAGGTCTATGGGAGTTGTTACTAGAGGAGGTTTGCGTACAAACGGTATTTTGTACCCCTCTCTGAGCAACAGAACAGACTCTTGGTCTGCACCCCTCTTCTCCCAGGCCTGCCAGAAGCTCTTCAATCTGGCACCTACCGCTGTCTGAGGCTGTGGGCAGTCAGACTCTGCCACGGGAGGACTTGGCTCCTCTCTTCTTACCTCTCTTTCCCTCGGCACGAGAGCCTCCCCTGCTGGGAGCTCTGCCACGAAAGGGCGGGATAAATCTAGACGCAGGAGTCTCGATCCTGGGTCTCACAGCAAAGGATGAAGAAGGAGCCCCTTTGCGAGCAGAGGACGCCATCAGGTCATGGGTGTCCTTCTGCACAAGCGAAGCAGCTATATCCTTAACCAGCTGTTGTGGAAACAAGGCCGCTGATAAGGGAGCAAAGAGCAGTTCCGATCTCTGACAGGGAGTAACTCCTGCCGAAAGGAAAGAGCAAAGGGTTTCTCTCTTCTTTAAGACTCCCGACGTAAAGGTGGAGGCGAGCATATTGGAGCCATCGCGGATGGCTTTGTCCATACAGGACATGATAAGTAAGGAAACATCTTGGTCGGCAGACGAGATCTTCCTACTTAATGCTCCTAATGACCAGTCAAGAAAGTTAAACACTTCAAAGGCCCTGTAAACGCCTTTAAGTAGATGGTCAAGGTCCGAGGAGGACCAACAAATCTTCGAGCGTCTCATGGTCAGGCGACGGGGAGAGTCTACGAGGCTTGAGAAGTCACCCTGGGCAGAGGCAGGGACTCCCAAGCCGAGAACTTCTCCCGTGTCATACCAGACGCTCGATCTAGAAGCAAGCTTAGAAGGTGGGAAGGCAAAGGCCGTCTTCCCCAAACTCCTCCTGGTATCCAACCAGTCGCCTAGAAGACGTAAAGCCCTCTTAGAAGAGCGAGAAAGCACTAGCTTAGTAAAGGCTGGCTTGGTAGCAGCTAAGCCTAGAGCAAACTCAGACGGAGGCGAACGAGGAGCAACAGCAACAAAGTGATCTGGAAAAAGATCCTTGAAAATCATCATGATCTTCTTAAAATCCATCGAAGGAGGAACAGCCTTAGGTTCATCTACATCTGAAGGATTATCATCAGGATGAGGATCAGCAACGTCCTCATCTGAAGGAGCTTCGTCCGACAACTGATGAGTCTCAAGCAAGGGAGAGACCTGCCTTGGTGGCAATGCTTGACAAGCAGAGTCCACACGCACCGGAGCATCAGTAGCAGTCCAGGACGCTACGTCATGTAACTGCTTAACAGACTGACTAGCAACAACAACAGGAGCGGGAGGACGCTCGACGTCAACTCGAGACTGCCTAGACTGAGCAGTCAAAACAACTCTTGACTGCGGTGCTTGACGCTCAACGTCAAAACAAGTCAACTTCGCTGGTTGGCGAACGTCCTGAACGTCAACATGAGCATGCGGCAGCGGCTGAAAGTCCACAAGCGGCTGAAAGTCAACACGGGACTGCATCGAGTGAAGCTCTACAAAACGTGACTGACGTGACTTTGTAACATCAACGTCAACAGGACGAGCAAAGGCTCGTTTGGGCGGCTGACGGCCAGGATCTCGATCAGCTAAGCGGCGAGGATCATCGTGAACCTGCTCAGCAGAATAGTCCTCCATAAGAGAGGCAAGCTTATTCTGCATGTCTTGCAGTACAACCCATTTAGGATCAACGGGAATGGGTGCGGTAAGAGACGAGGGTAACGTCTGTGACTGCAAAACATTGCCTACACTAAGACTCTCGGAGCCTGTGTTACGCTTCTGTTTAGGCGGCGAGCAGTCTTCCGATGACTGCACAGGGTCAGAGCTGTCCCAATGGCTACAACCAGGACGCTGGACCTGTCCTGAAGGGACTGACTTTCGCTTTAAGGGTCTCAAAACCTTGCTCCACGGTTTCTTACGCGATAAGCCTTCGGATGACGAGGAGAAAACCGTCTCGCTCGTCTTATGGTAGGGGCGGTCTTGACGAGACACGCCTGAAACCATAGAGGGAACGTCTGTTCGTTGGTTAAAGCCTCTCGAACCCATAAGTCCTACGACATTACTTCTCCCTGGGGCATGGGAGCTTGCAAGAGGTCTCGTACTAGGCGAACGACAGGCACGAACAGACGAACCCTCTGTCGCAACACTGATAACACTTTGCGCACTAATCACTTTATCCCCACGATTTTCTAATGTGGCACTCTGACACTTTAACTCTTTTACATCCGCCATGAGTTGATTACGGTCCGTAGCTAACGACTCAACTCTCTCGGCCAAAGCTTGAATGGCACGTAACATATCCCGCATTGATGGTTCCTGAGTGCTAGTAGAGGGTTCAGGCACAACTACTACTGGGGAAGGATTAGGTTCAGGGGCATGGGAGGAGGAAAATTCTAACGATCTAGAGGAACTTCTCCTCACCCTATCTCTCTCTAGCTTACGAGAATACTTGTCAAACTCAAGCCAATCGAATTCCGAAAGGCCCACGCACTCATCACACCGATCTCCTAATTGACAGGTTTTACCCCGACAATTAGAACACACAGTATGTGGGTCGAGAGAGGCCTTTGGAAGACGCTTATTACAATCCCTAGCATTACATTTACGAAATCTAGGAATTGGAGAAGGGTCAGCCATTTTGAAAAGTCAAAGAAAGTCCAAAAACAATCCAAAGTCATCAACAATTAAATCTATCCAAAAAAGAGTTCAAGAGTTTAAGTTGAAGATAAAACACCTGCACTGCGAAAGCTCAAACCAAAAAGAAGTACTTCACCAAGACTGTTGAAAAACTCCAGGTTAACAGCGAGTAATGGAATCAACTTGTCGATCAGACCGACAGAGAAGAACTGGAGCTGTTTACATGTATATGCGGTATCTGGCCGATAGTTGGCGCTGGTGGGCACACCCGCAACCTTCATAGCGATCGCTCACGAGTTTTTGTGTTTTTCTGTCGAGCCGCCGGAGACGTCAGCTATTATATATTCACCGGCTAAGTTAAATATTTAAAACTTTTATGTGAATATGGATATTTGTAGCAGTTCATTTTGAGATGTCATACGGAATGGTCACCCGACCAAACCATCTATACAGTGAACCCTCGCTACTTCGCGGTTCGATAATCGCGGATTCACCACTTCGCGGGGTTTTCCCATAACCCATATATATATACATATCGCGGATTTTCCGGAAAATTCGAAAATACCGCGAAATCTGAAGATAACCAAATACGATATTTTGTTACCTGTAATTCCATTAATACTGTAATTAGTAATATCTGCTCTTACTGATTGTTCATTGCATTACATATGATATATAATTCAGCACAGAAAGAAATAAAACACGAAAAGAGAATGTGATCATACGATAATTCAGTATGTAGTAAAATTAAATCGAACATGAAACGCAAATCAGATGCAGTTATACCATATTAGAATGGTGTGTACTGTAATGGATGTGCTTCTTTTCCATGAATCTTTTGTATGTATACGTACGTAGTACAGTACTGCATCCAATAATATTCTTTGTTGCAAAAATCACATTTCGAATAAGTACTGTAAGCGTACGAGAGAGAGAGAGAGAGAAAGAGAGAGAGAGAGAGAGAGAGAGAGAGAGAGAGGCGTAAAATAGCGTACGTACGTAAATTTTTATTATTATTGTTATTATTATTATTATTGTTGTTGTTGTTAATAAAATTATTATTGTTATTATTATTAATCATTATTATTATTATTATTACTGTACAGTATTATTATCATTATTTATTATTATTACGGTATTGTACTTAATCTACGTACGTTCAGTATGCGCGGGGCATCTTCTATGAGTAACCAACGCACCATGTACTGTAAGACGGGTTGTGATTGGTTCAAGCGCTGATAGATGACGAATCAAAACTCAAGTTTTGTTATCTAGCCTGTGATTGGTGTTTTGCCCGCATCTTCAACTTCCAGCATCACAGTTCTCGCGGGTCTGCATCGTTCACTTTCTCTTTCCGCGTATTGCTGAGTAGACGTTCTTAACTTTGTGAAGTTTAATCTGTGCTGTGTGCGACTGTTTTAAGTTGAACTTTCTGTTAAACCCTACTGTACAATGCCTCCCAAGCCTTCTGCTTCTACTAAGGCTGGTAGTGAGCCTAAACAGCACCGAAAGATGATGACGATTGCTGAGAAGGTGACGCTTCTCGATACTATGTTAAAAGACAGTAGAAGTTACGCGGCCGCAGACCTCGAAGACCTGACGAAATCGGGCAGTGAAGACAGTGAAACACAGGAAGAGTTCCAAGAAAATGTCGAAGAAACGGTCTTAAAATTAGAACGGCTTGCCAAGCTCTGCAAGCTTGCGAATGAGGTGAAAGAAATGTCGCAAGAGTGGGACGAGGATATGGTTCGTTCTGTACAATTCTGCACCAAGATCGATGAACACATGGCTCCCTACAGGATGCTCTTGCGAAAGAAGAAGCAGCGGCAGCAACTTCCGATCACAATGCCCTCAGAAGAAATTGAAGAAGTGTCTCAGGAAGAAGTTGAAGAGGTGTCCCAGGAAAAGACACCTCCGTCTGAAGAGACGTAAAATACTACAGTATTATTGGCTGCACAGTAGAAGACATCATCAGCTTCATCATCATCATTTCTACTGTGCAGCAAATTCATCGCCATCATCATTCAAGTTTTTCTTGAACTTCTTTCGTGGTGAGTACAGTAACAATCTTTATTTTTTACTTAAACATTTTAATATTTGTGTCTGTTTTATAGTTTAGTACTGTATGCATTAAGTTAAAGGGAAGGTTTTAAAAGCCTATCATATTTTTTTTGTTTAAAATTTACATTTACGTACGTAAAACAATCTCTCTCTCTCTCTCTCTCTCTCTCTCTCTCTCTCTCTCTCTCTCTCTCTCTCTCTCTCTCTCGTAAATTGTTTTCCTGCTTTGCTACGTACAGTATGTACTGTATGATTTTATATAGATACGGTAAATAATATTTGTAATAACATATTTTGTAAATGCTTTTACTGTAAATATCATTATTTATCACTTTCATCATGCGCGTTAAATGCCTTCTTTGTTCTGAGCGTGGTTGTTTACTGAGCGTACAGTACTTTATGACGCCGTCGTTTCAGGTGGCGTCATAAAGAAAAACATTTCATTTGGAAGTCCTAAGGAAAATTAAGTAAAACATTGGTAATAACAAAATCAACATACTGTATACTGTACATCAATATAATCGATGCAAAAACTAACCTATACATATATGTGTACAGTACACTAAATGAGTTTGTTTCTTCATTATGATCAGAGATAAACGTAAACAAAACATTGGTTGCCATTTTTTATCGTGCTTTTTAGGTGTTTAGGAAACGCATGATATAAAATCGCCTTTAATATTTGTGCCTGTTTTAGTTTAGGGTACTGTAGTACATGCATTAAGTGTTCTGTACATTAAAGGGTAGTTTGTTAACAGTACTACGTACAAGGGAAGGTTTTAAAAGTCCGAATATACATGTTAAATAAATAGGTAAATATGGTGTCAATACTTCGCGGATTTTCACCTATCGCGCCCGCGTCTGGAACCTATCTACCGCGATAAACGAGGGTTCACTGTACTCCTGTGATGGAGATGTTAATACTGTTTTTAAAGAATAAACTATTTTAAAGTTAACTTACCTAGACTTTACTTGAAGATGTAACATACCAAATATG
The DNA here is from genome assembly GCF_036898095.1 of Palaemon carinicauda. NCBI lineage: Eukaryota > Metazoa > Arthropoda > Malacostraca > Decapoda > Palaemonidae > Palaemon > Palaemon carinicauda. Next base: position 169,861,728 of record NC_090725.1, read on the forward strand.
ACAAATTCGGAGATAATTTGTATTTTTCCTAACCATACAAACCTTAGCTATTTACATAGGGTTTACTTTTCGGCGTAGCTGAAATGACGAACCATTAAGATTTTAACGAGGGTTAACTACCCCCCGCTTGTTAGCCGGGGGGTAGGGAAGGGGTAGCTTGCTACCCCCCCACACACCTCTGAGTTGTCTCACTTCACTTAGAGGTAGGACTTGACTTGGGGGACAGGGCTGGTGGGCAAATATGTGTAAATAGCTAAGGTTTGTATGGTTAGGAAAAATACAAATTATCTCCGAATTTGTCATTTGTTCCGTACCCGATACAAACCACGCTATTTACATAGGGTGACTTACCCCTTAGGAAGGGCGGAAAGTCCCCAGCCTTACTGGCTTTGGCTTTACCCGGGGACCCGAAAACCGAGTGAGCAGCACTCGAGAAAGGGGGTCCCTGCACCTCGCACTCTCCGAAGCTTGCTACGGATGCGCGGCCTACATAAGTTGTGTGTGGAGGAAGTTGTGACTCGTCCTAGGAAGTTGACTTGGAGTTCTTTAGATAGAAATCTAGGCTAGGACGTTCCCAATACCACGTCGTCAGGGCATGAGGGACGCAAACAGTATCATAGTTAATACTAGGAGCACAAGGGAGCATGGTTTACCTGCAGAGGTTGAGGTCAGCTATGCAGAGACCAGGATGCTGCTTTCCCCAAGGGAGGAGAGAATGAAGAAAGAAGTAAGGGCCAGACATACTCTTTCAATCACGCAGACTAAAACCGGGTAACAATGCCCCCAACCTTCTGCTACCTGTCCATTAAGGAGCCTGAGGTTAGACCAGCTGTTGTGCAGCCACCACAGGGACAATAGAGAATGTGTTGAAGCTCCTGTGGGTCACATCCTGCAGGTAGTGGGCTGTGAACGTCGTCTGACGCTTCCACACCCCAGCTTGCAAAACCTGCGTCACAGAGAAATTCCTCTTGAATCCCAGGGACGTAGCGATGCCCCTGACATCGTGCGCTCTAGGGCGGCATGACGGAGGCGGGTCAGGATCCAAGCTATGTTGGATAACCTTCCGGATCCAGACTGAGATGGTGTTCCTGGTGACCCTCCTCTTCGTCCTTCCTGTGCTTATAGACAGGTCGGAGCCAGGCAAAAACTGCCCTTTTTTGGGGTCAAGGTTTTCTAAACAGATTCTGGTACTTTGAACCATGCTGATTCAAATAAGCTTTTGGGCCATCTGAAATTTTGCCCGAAATCCAAGATGGCGGCCAAAATCAAAAAGGGCCGCCAAAAATCACAAAATATTTTTTCACAGCGTTGGGTTTAGCTATCAAGATGCTTTTTTCTCCCAGAATAGCTATTTTTAGGCAGAGGAATATGACCCTCTAGTATAAATTCCGAAAAAATTTATTTATCCTAGCGAAATCAAAGATGGCTGCCAGAGTCGGCCCACCAACTTACGGATTGCTATAACTCCAGTTCTAGATGGGCTATGACAATAATATTGGTCTCTATCCCCAGGTTTTCAGGGGCAAAGAATTCAAATCTGTCATCACTTTGAACCATAGGCTACTCTGTCACGGTGAAAATTCACTATAGCTGCATAGGCCGATATGCATTATCGGTTATTTCCTAATCACTGTGATTTTGTGAATATCTTTACACTGTGCACTACTTAATTTCAATCATTTAAGGTTTATTGTCATGTTAAAGGGTCTGAATGTCCATAATAATGTCTCATAAACACTAATTTATGACACAAGCAATAACTTCACACTCTCATGAATTTTCTCTTCATGAAAGTTTGAAGAAATTGCATACTATCTGTATCATTTTTTTGAAACTAACCAGAAGTTTATTTCAGATTCATTGAAACTGTGGAAAGGATAACAAAATGGCAGCCACTCCATTTCTAAGCAAAGGGCCAAGTAGAGGACTTTGTAATCTCTGCAACAAACTGGTCAATGATAATGAAGATATGGCCAAGATTGGACTAGCTGCACTTGAGTCACTGAAAGGATTAGCAGAGAGGTGGGCTTGTATTGACAGCAGGTTAGCTTTGTCCTCACAGTTCCCGTATTCAGAATTTAGATTAGCGACACTTAGGCTAGATTTAGAGAAACATGAGTTCATAATTCATGACAGTTGTCGTATCAACTTTCGAAATACATTGGGCCGTCTAGAAAGTCAGTCACGCCAAATTCAGCAATCAGGGTCTGCAGAAGAATCAGGTTCAGAATCATCCACTAGCCATCCTGCGCCTCAGCCATACAGAGTTCGGCGGGAATCACTGCAAAAGAAGGTCTGCTTTGTTTGCAATGAAGCCTCGGTCGCTGATGAAAATACTTTTAATGAAGGTGGACTTGGAAGGTGTTGGGAAGATAACGCTTTCACCAAATTTTCCAGCAGGCAATGGAGAAATGGATCCAGGATTCTACCAATAAACACCACGAAGCTGCTGTCAGATTGAAGATCCTTCTTGTTGGAACATCATATGACGTCTTTGCGCAGGACCTCTACTATCATAAGCGATGTTACCGAAGCTTTACCTATATGTACGGTCATGACGCGAAGTCACTTTCACTGGATGCTGAGAAACAGGAAACACTGAGAACATGCATTATGGAGCAGTTCTTTCGCCTATTCACCAGAAATGTCCTTGAAAATCATGATGCATACCTGCTGTCAGAGTTGATAAATGACATCAAGGAAATGGGTGAAGACGAAGGACTTTCGGACCCACCTTCTCAAAGACCTACACACTGAAAAAAAGATTAATTGAGAAGTATGGGGAGTCAATCTCTTTCCACAAGATAGGCAAACGGCTACTGGTGCACTCCGGTGAAGTAAATCCTGCTGCGTACACTGCGGCTACCAATCAGGGCCATGGTCTACAAGAGATGGATTTGACCAAAGCATTTGCAAGAATTATTCGACGAAAGATTACCCAAAGACAGATAATCAAGTGGCCTCTTGATGCGGAAGAGTTATATAGTCTTCTAGATAGTTATAGACCCCTACAATGTCTATACATGCCATCAGTTGGTCAATAAACCCACGGAGATCCGTCGATGATAATGGTTATGCCTGTTCTCCAAGCAAAGCAGAAGCAGAAAAAATTTCAGCTATCAGCCGGAGTTGGGAGAAGGTGGTAACCTCTGAGCGTTTGCCTATTGGAACTGCACTGAGTCTAACTGTTCCTCAGATAACAGGCAGCAAGGAAGTCACGACACTTCTTCATCGCTGCGGGGTTGGAATCTCATACTCTGATGTGCGCCAGTTGAATAGCAATTGGGCAAAGTCAGTTACCATGCAACATAAGAAGATGCTCCCTCCCGGTTTTATTAGTGGCCGCAGTGTTCATGTCACCTTCGATAATTCAGACGGCAAGCAGCAAACTCTTACCGGAGCATACACTACACATCACACAACAGGGACAATCTTCCAAGCCAGATATGATGGTGATCCCTCAGCGGGTTCTACAGTTCCAAGAAAGGAGCATGAGCAAGATATTCAAGACAATGAGCCACCAGACTATGGATCCTTCAAGATCCCTAAGAAGAATAAGACACCACCTCCATCATTTCCAGACTTCACTGATGATTACAAAGATTCAAAGCTGATAGATGACTCTCTTCAACGCAACATAGCCTGGGTATTAGTAAGTGCTGTCGGAGATACCTGCATGGACCAGTGTCTTCCTGATATTGACAAAGAACCGCTGGGACCAGTTGGATCTTGGACTTCATTTATGAAGAATGTCACGAAGTGCGAAACTAGCAAGTGCAAGCTGGAGTACCTCCCTGTTGTCCCCTTACCTCCAAGTGACAATGTAATCAAGTGGTACATGGATATGATCCTGCAAATAGCTGATGATCTGCAAGTAGATTACATTTTTGCACATGCAGATGAAGCTATCAACAGCAAAATGTTGATCATTTCTTGGCTTCAGCAAGATAGGTATGACAAAATCATACCACTGATGGGTGGATTTCACACCATCCTGATGAATCTCAAAGTTCTATACAAGAAGTATTGGTGTTTAGGGTTAACCCTGGAACGGTACAGTGGGTCGTCCGCGACCCCGAGCGTCAAAAAAAAAGGTTTTTCTCACGTGACTCACCCCTGTGACTGAATTTGTGGGTGATCGACCTGCAGTAGGTGTCTCGCCTACACGCTCTAGTAGTGTCCAGATGTGCATTGCTGTAGCTGTACTCCTTCCCCGATTTCTGAGACGCGTCGGGGTCGAGCGCGACCGAGTTTACCCTTCTAAGGTAATTTGCATAATTATCAAAGTTATTACGTATTATGAAATTGTCGTAGAATGGTGCAACTTGTATAGGTTATCAGTTGTGGAAAGTCTTGGTGGATTGTTTGGCTACCATGTGCATGATTTTTTTTTTAGTTAAAATGTCGTTCATCACCACGAGGACCATTTTACCGCGAGTGCCCCTTTTTCATTTTTTTTTCAATTTTTTGCCAAGTCATTTTTCCGTAAGATATTGCCAAATAGTGTCGTAAAACTTTTGCTTTTTTAGTGTTGGAAAGTGTGTCTAGATGATCTGGCTACCCATGCGTGACTTTGTTTTTGTCAGATACGACGTAGTTATTGGGGTATTTAACTGCGGTTGCCAATTTCTGTTTTTTTTCAATATTTGTAAAAATTTACTACGTAGTAAGGAATTGCCGTATATTATTGATTTTTTTTTCATGTTTATGTGTTAAAAAGTGTGCCTTGATGGTTGGGCTAACACGTGCATGTCTTTTTTTTTTTCTGAAATGCGTATAATAAAATGTTGGCCATTTTTCCGCGAGTGCCCCTTTTTATTTGTTTTGCATTTTTTTACTTAGTCATGTTACCGTAAGGAATTGGCAAGAAGTGTCGCAAAACTTATATTTTTATAGTGTTGAAAAGTGTTTCTAGATGATCTGGCTACCCATGCCTATCTTTTTTTTAGCCAGATATAGCGTATATATAGGTATGTGTTCGATTTTCCTGTGATTGCCATTTTTTTCGTTTTTTCCCATTTCTTTCAAAATTACTACGTACTAAGGAACTATCACAGAGTAATGATTCATTTAGATGTTTATTTGCGGGAAAATGTGCCTTGATGGTTTGCCTAGCACGTGGCTGAAATTTTTTTTTCTGAAATGCGTATAATAAAATGTTGGCCATTTTTCCGCGAGTGCCCCTTTTTATTTGTTTTGCATTTTTTTACTTAGTCATGTTACCGTAAGGAATTGGCAAGAAGTGTCGCAAAACTTATATTTCTATAGTGTTGGAAAGTGTTTCTAGATGATCTGGCTACCCATGCCTATCTTTTTTTTTAGCCAGATATGGCGTATATATAGGTATGTGTTCGATTTTCCTGTGATTGCCATTTTTTCGTTTTTTCCCATTTCTTTCAAAATTACTACGTACTAAGGAACTATCACACAGTAATGATTCATTTAGATGTTTATTTGTCGGAAAATGTGCCTTGATGGTTTGCCTAGCACGTGGCTGAAATTTTTTTTTCTGAAATGCCGTATATTAGAATGGCCATTTTTCCGCGAGTGCCCCTTTTTATTTGTTTTGCATTTTTTTGCTTAGTCATGTTACCGTAAGGAATTGGCAAGTAGTGTCGCAAAACTTATAATTTTATAGTGTTGGAAAGTGTTTCTAGATGATCTGGCTACCCATGCCTATCTTTTTTTTTAGCCAGATATGGCGTATATATAGGTATGTGTTCGATTTTCCTGTGATTGCCATTTTTTCGTTTTTTCCCATTTCTTTCAAAATTACTACGTACTAAGGAACTATCACAGAGTAATGATTCATTTCGATGTTTATTTGTCGGAAAATGTGCCTTGATGGTTTGCCTAGCACGTGGCTGAATTTTTTTTTTTCTGAAATGCCGTATATTAGAATGTTGGCCATTTTTCCGCGAGTGCCCCTTTTTATTTGTTTTGCATTTTTTTGCTTAGTCATGTTACCGTAAGGAATTGGCAAGTAGCGTCGTAAAACTTATATTTTTATAGTGTTGGAAAGTGTTTCTAGATGATTTGGCTACCCATGCCTTTCTTTTTTTTAGCCAGATATGGCGTATATATAGGTATGTGTTCGATTTTCCGGTGATTGCCATTTTTTCGTTTTTTCTTATTTCTTTCAAAATTACTACGTACTAAGGAACTATCACACAGTAATGATTAATTTAGATGTTTATTTGTCGGAAAATGTGCCTTGATGGTTTGCCTAGTACGTGGCTGAAATTTTTTTTTCTGAAATGCCGTATATTAGAATGTTGGCCATTTTTCCGCGAGTGCCCCTTTTTATTTGTTTTGCATTTTTTTGCTTAGTCATGTTACCGTAGGGAATTGGCAAGTAGTGTCGCAAAACTTGTATTTTTATAGTGTTGGAAAGTGTTTCTAGATGATCTGGCTACCCATGCCTATCTTTATTTTTAGCCAGATATGGCGTATATATAGGTATGTGTTCGATTTTCCTGCGATTGCCACTTTTTCGTTTTTTCCCATTTCTTTCAAAATTACTACGTACTAAGGAACTATCACAGAGTAATGATTCATCTAGATGTTTATTTGTCGGAAAATTTTGTTTACTTCTTTTTTGATTGAATATCATCAAATTTTTTTAGCTAAAATATATTGTTTTACATTTTTTTTTTTTCGATTTTATTTCCCTTCAAAAAAATTTTTTTTGGGTCAGAATTTTAATTTTATAGTCGTAAAATAATCGACAATTATCCAGCAACCCACCATACAATTTTTATGCATATCCAAGAATAATTAGATTAGTAAATAACACCTTGAAATTGACATACCCTTCCTACATTTCAGGTGGCAGATTAGGGAGTCTGAGTCAGTGTGGTTGGCGGCCATTTTGTGGACATATCCGAAGCGTAAGTTGCCCTATCTATATATATTCTTGTTCCCTATAGAATTTGTGATATTTTGGTATATTTTTACCTGCATAAATATCATATTATATATTAAATATATGTATTTTTTTACGAAATTTCTAAGTACTCAAAAAATTACCTTTAGATATGGCCCCTGATATAAATGTAATTTACAAAATAATGAAGATTTTTTTTACATATTTCTATTTTAGGATAACATATGTTTATTCCCTAAAAAAATTAGCCACTTCCTATTTCATTTGGGTACCCAAAAAAATTCATGGAATTTGGACAAATTCTTTTGGCCAAAAAAAGTTACCCTTTTTTTCTCATTTCAGATCTTCACCTCCATGGGTCTGACTTCATCCAAAATACATCAAGATGTGTCCTAAACATTCAAGAATCAATTCCTAAAAGGATTTGTGTATATATGTATAAATTTTTTTTTTATGAATTTTTATGTAAGGTCTTTTTTCTCTACTTAATTTTTTAAAATATTTATAATAGTTTTTCTGCAGATGAGTAGTATTTATCTTTACAGTTGTTTTAAGCATTCACTGAAGTTTTTTTTTTGGCAAAAGAAAAAAGGAGGTTACTGCAAAAACTGATTTTTCAAGAATTTTTTTTGGCGTCGGGGTCGCGCGCGTCCGAGTATACCCTTAAAGGGGTGTCCAAGGAGCGTACCTATCCAGGGTTAAGTGACTGGTGGGTCGATGCCCAAGCAATTGCCGATGGATCAATTACCCAAGCCATAGAAGGACGACACTATGCAAGAAGTGTGAGGCTTCACAAACAGGCATTTGAGGCACTCTTAAGGTACAGGATTACAACTGAGAAAGTTAGTGAGAAGCTAGATGTGCCTACCATGGAGCTGATTGCCAAGCTGAGATGTAGTCCATCTGCTGAAAATTGACAGTGGAATACTTGAGAGATGTTTCTTCAATGCTGAGTTTGATTGCTGCAGTGAGGGAAAAGGATATCATGATGCATTTAGCGGCAGAAAGGACCCTACTGCCAAAATGCTTTGCATTCGGGCATGTGAATGGAGTAGCCTGTGGTTCAAAATAATGACAAATTCGGATTCCTTGCCCCTGAAAACCTAGGGGTAGAGACCAATATTATTGTCATAGCCCATCTAGAACTGGAGTTATCGCAATCCGTAAGTTGGTGGGCCGACTCTGGCGGCCATCTTGGATTTCGCCAGGATAAATCCATTGTTTTCGGAATTTAAACCAGAGGGTCATATTCCTCTGCCTAAAAATAGCTATTCTGGGAGAAAAAAAACATCTTGATAGCTAAATCCAACGCTGTGAAAAAAATATTTTGTGATTTTTGGCGGCCATTTTGGATTTTGGCCGCCATCTTGGATTTCGGGCAAAATTTCAGATGGCCCAAAAGCTTATTTGAATCAGCATGGTTCAAAGTACCAGAATCAGTTTAGAAAACCTTGACCCCAAAAAAGGGCAGTTTTTGCCTGGCTCCGACCTGTCTATTACGAATAACGCTTGCACCTGAGGACGGACTGCAGCCGTTTTCTTCAAGTAATGCCTTTGACACCTTACTGGGCAAAGTAACAGATGGTCTGGATCACTTGTTACAAAACGAAGACTCGTCACCCTAAAGGAGCCGAACCTAGGGTCCGGAACCCCAGGATTCTGAGTCTTGGCAACAAACTCAGGGATGAACCTGAACGTTACCTCCCCCCATCCCCTTGAATGGGCGACGTCGTAAGAAAGACCATGAAGTTCACTGACCCGCTTGGCCGATGCATGTAAGCCATCACTGTGGTGTTGTTGATCCTCACAACCACAGAGTAGTCCGCCAGGCCTGGTGGAGCTACTGAAGTGCCAGAAACATGGTTTTCATCTCTAGTAGGTCTAGAGAAGGTACTTTCTTGGTTCTGACCACCGGCCTGAGGTCCCGTGGTTCAGAACGTGCCCCCCCCCCCCCCCTTTCTTTGACGCGTCCGAAAACAGCATCAAGTCTGGGGGGAGGACAAGAAGGTCCACTCCCTTTTGTAGATTCTCGTCTGCTTCCCACCACTGGGGGTCCGTCTGTTTCGGTTGTCCCATAGGGATCCAGGCGTCCGGGGAGTCGTGTTCCTGACTCCACCGCGTCCTGAGTCGCCACTGGAGAGAACTCACCCCGAGGCGACTGTTGGAAAGCAGACGGGCCAGGGAGGAGAAATGTTTGAGGAGACGTAACCACGTTTGGGCTGGAGGTTCTTCTCGTGTGAGGAAAGGTCTCGCGACCTTCCTCAGCCTTGCTATCCTGTCGTCTGAAGGGAAAGCTTCGGGAGATTGGTGTCTAAGACCATGCCTAGGTATACCACACTCTGAGAGGGCTGCGGGGAGGACTCCTCGAGGACCACCATGATCCATTGAACTTGGCAAAGTCCGAGGAACTTGTCCCGATGGCGAAGAAGGGTTGCCTTCGAGTCTGCTAGGATCAGCCAGTCGCCCAGGAAACGAAGGAGACGGATGCCGATCCTGTGAGCCCATAAAGAGATCAGAGTGGAAACCTCGGCGAACACTTGAGGTGTTGTGGAGAGACCGAAGCACAGCACCTTGAACTGGTATATCTGTCTTCCAGGCAAAATCCAAAGCACTTCCTTGAAGACGGGTGGACCGGGATTGGAAGTACGCGTCCTACAGGTCCAGTGTACACATGAAGTCTTGTGGTCTCACCGCAAGACTGACCGTGTCTGCCGTCGCCATGCTGAACGGAGACTGTTTGACAAACCTGTTCAGTGTCGAGAGGTCGATGACCGGTCTCCAGCCTCCAGATGCCTTCTCACAGGGAGGAGTCGATTAAAGAAGCCTGTGGACCCGTTGGCAACCTCTTGGAGGGAGTGCTTCTTCAACATGGTCTGGACTTCTGCCCGGAGGGCCCGTCCCCTTACCGATCCCTACCCAGGGAGGAGGGAGGGGCTCGTTACCGACCAGATCTATTGAAGGAGGCAAGCTCAGAGAGCTGGCCCTTGGCCTTGTCTCTGGCGCTCTTCATTCCCTGAGACCAGGACAAAGCTGCACCAGCCCTAGGGAGTTCTTGGGTGGCGAAGATTCGGTCCTGGACCGTATCCTTCCCTTTACGAGGAGGAATCTCTGGGTCTGGGGTCCCCTTAAGGTTCCTTCTGAGGGCCAGGACCTGCCAGAACGCGAGTTCCGACCCCAGGAGCTCTCCTCCTGATGGACTGCCAGCGAGGTCTCCCGTCCCTGGAGGCTCTTCCTGGGGAGACTCGTAGACATGCTCCAAGGGTCCATCTGGTTCCTGTCGGGTCCTTGCGGAAAACTGGGCCTTCGGTTCCCTCCTAGGAGGGAAACAGGACTCGAGCGATGAAGGACGTAAGGCTTTCACCCCCTCCGCACGAGAAGATTTCTCAGGAAGAGTCAGGAATTCCCCCTTTGGTGTGATGGGGGAGAGGACCGGATCTGCCGATCCTCCTGGGGATGGGTAATGCTCATCTGCAGGGGAGGGGGAGGAAGTCTGAGGAGGGATAGGAGCCTGCGTAAGGACTCGCGAAGAGACAGGATAGTCCTTGGAGGAGATACCATGTCAGGGATTCCTCTCTCCCTCTTCAGGGGGGGGAGGAAGTTGCTACTGATTAGTGACCCCAATCAGAAAGCACAGGCTCATCGCCTGCGTAAGCGCTCTGACAACGGTGTCCCACCAGGGTTGCTGACCGACCGTCGTGCTGCCAGATAGTCCCTCTGGAGGGAAAAGGATCGTTCGATTCCTTGGAGGAGTTGACACATGAGGGTTTGCCCGTAGAGAATCTGCAATGAAGGGAGAAGAGGCCTTTGACCTGTCTGGAAACCTCCCCTCCTCCGGAGAGGGCGCTGCTCTGCGCTGCGGGGAGGGGAACGCGAAGGTGGCCTGACCGCCAGATTCCCTAATGTAATTCAGGCGAGATAGTGTTGGAGAACGGTGCGCCAATCACGCTGGTGATCGCGTGAAAAGCACAGTTCTGGGTGAATGAAACGTGCGTAGCAGGATAACCGCGCTTGCGCGCACGCGTACCCGCTTGAGCGTGGGCGTCGGCGATCATGCGGGGGGAACCATCGGTGCCCGCGTGGACGATCCTCGGCGCGTATGAAGATTGTCGGCACTTGCGCGCGAAAGAAGATCGTGGGCGATTGCGTGGGAAACCATCCCACGAGCGGACGATCTCGGTGACAGAAGATCGCCCGTGCTTGCGTGCGACAATAGAACGTCGGCGATTGCGTGTGGAAAACCATCCCGCGCGCTGAAGAAATAACGCGGACAATCTTCGGCGTCTACGCATGCACGAAGATCGTCGGCGCTAGCGCGAGAGAAGATCGTCGGCGCTAGCGCGAGAGAAGATCGTCGGTGATTGTGAGCGGGAAACCATTGGTGCCCGCGCGCGTACGATCTCCGGCTACGGAAGACGATCGTCGGCGAACGCCCGCGCGGACGATATTTGGCGCTTACGCGTGTGCGAAGATCGTCGGCGCTCACGAGAGAAGATAGTCAGCGATCGCGAGCGGGAAACCCTTGGTGCCCGCGCGCGGACGATCTACGACGATTACGCGCGAAGACGATCCGTGATGATCACGCGCGGGCAACCATCCCACGCGTGGACGAGCGGGAAACCGCGCGCGGATGATCTGCGATGATCGCGTGAGGGCAACCATCCCGCGCGCGGAACGATCTTCGGCGATTACGCGCGTTATGAAGATCGTCGGCGCTTGCGCGCCTAGCGACGGATCAGAAGATCGTCAGCCAACGGTCTTCGACGATCGTGCGCGGGAGACCGCGAGCGAACGGTCTTCGACAATCACGCGCGGACGGACCTCGAAGATTGCGTGCGGGAAACCATCCTGCGCGTGGAACGATCTACGGCGCTTACGGGAGTTATGAAGATCATCGGCGCTTGCGCGCCTAGCGCATATCAGAAGATCGTCGGCTAACGATCTTCGACGAAACCGCGCGCGGAAGGGCCTCGAAGACCGCGCGCGGGAAACCATCCCGCGTGTGGACGATCTTCGGCGCTTACGCGCGAGTGCAGATCGTCGGCCCTTGTGCGTCTAGAACGCAGCAGAAGATCGTCGGAGAGAGCGCGCGCGCGCGCGCTAGGTCGAAGGATCAGCTAACTTGTAGATCAGGAACTGGGATGTGTCCCTAAAAGGGAGGGCATCCCCTGAAGAGGACCAAGGCAGGTCTGCTTCAGAGAGCCGACGATCAACTGGAAGTACTGCTAAACACTCCGACAAGTGGTCTCTGTAAGGGACCTTTCCCGCGAACGGGAGAGGTGTCCTTCGTAGAAGAGACTTGGAGACACCACAGGCTGAACCACTGGTGAGCGCCTGTGCGCTATCTCAGGAACTCCAACGATGTGCGCTAATGCGCAGGGAACGTTGGTAGCAGCCTCTGGAACAGGGTGTCTCTGGAAGGCAGTTTCAGGAACAGCAGCCGAGCGCTAGCGCGCAAGGGAATGTTAGCGCGCAGGGGATACCTGGCGCTTAAGGGACTTACTCGTGTGAGAAAGCCTCTCCTGCTCCGGAGGGAGGAGCCCGTTGGATAACATGGAGCGTGGGTGCCCAAAGCGCGTCAGCAGCCAGGAACGGATACGGCAGGTCAGCAGGTCCACTGAGGACACGAGAGACTAAAGGTCTAACGTAGCCTGAGTACCGAGGCCCCGAGGGGATGAGTTGCGAGACCCCGAAGGGTCAGCGCAACGGGAAACCGAAGTTTCCCAGTCACTAATCACCGAAGTGAGTAGTGACTAAAGTTACGAGAACCCGAGGGATCTGCGTAACTGAAGTTCCGAGACCGCGAAGGGTCAGGGAAAAAGAGAAACCGAAGTTTCTCTGTCACTAAACACCGAAGTGTTAGTGACCGAACAGCAAGCTGTTTCAACAGGAACAATCCTCCGAAGAGGAGTCTCATGAGTGGCCTCTCTCGCGAACGAGAGAGGTGAGCACTTCGTAGAAGAGACTGGTGATGGAGCCCTCAAGGGCCGTAAGATCAGCTGACGTAAACAGGAACAATCCTCCGGAGAGGAGTCTCTATGATTGTCCTCTCACGCGAATGGGAGGAGACACTTCGTAGAAGAGACAAAAAGGAGCAATCCTCCGAAGAGGAGCCCTTAGTTCGGCCTCCCTCGCGAACGCGAGAGGTCAAGACTGAACTTGCAGCTGCTCAGCCCCTTGAGTGTAGCTACAGAAGAGACCGCTCAGCCCCGAGAGCATAGTCGCTAGTACCATGGTCCGGCCCTGCAACCGCTCAGCCCCTTGAGCAAGTTACAAGGGCGGTCGCTCAGCCCCAAGAGCATAACCGCCTAAGGACCAGGAAAAAGGTAAGAAGGGAAGTAAACTAACTACCCTGGAGGCAAACGTCCTTATCGTTCTAGGATGCACTCAAGAGCTGACAGTAGTCACGGGGGAACTTCTAAGAGAAAGGAACGGCCCTGACGATGTCCAAGAGAGACGGCGGCGACAGCAAATTACCCAGGCATAAACAGGATAGCTCTGCTTCGAAGGCACACTACAGGCACGAAGAAACAGCATCGTAAACTGGGAATAAAAATGAATAATTATTTAACAGAAATTCCCTCGGGTGAAACTCCGAAGAGAAACCCCGAGGGAAAGTAAAACATATGAACGAAAGTAGGTATGCGCCCTCCTCCCCCACTGACATGCACGGGCGAGGGGGGGGACGAAAAACTTAACAAAACAGAATTATAACAACTATAATTATGTAACTGACTTTGAATGTTCCAAGGATCACAGACCCCCGAAGGGACGTGTTCCCCGAGCTGAAAAGTTTAAAATACAATTATATTCATAAAAATAATTGAGACAAATAAAACGAAATAGCGACTCGGCCCGAGAATCTATCGTAGACGTAGTACGGAGTAAGAGGTGAACGACCTCAATAGAGGGGCAGTACTCCACGAAGGCAACCATGGTGGCCTAGGAGTGAACGGCCGTGACCAAGAAGAGAATCGTGGTGGCCTAGAGCTAAGCCGGCGATCACTCACGTAGACGTACACAATGTAGTGGTTTGCGGACTGTGGCCAGAGGTAGCACCCGAACTGCCTAGTGTCTGAATGCCGACCACAACCCGACGTTCACTACACAACAAATATACAATGGTGGAATACCCAAAAAACCTAAGTAACAGGTCAAGAGAACGGAGCTCTGAGCACCACCCCTTGATTTATACTGGGCAAGGGGACCCAGCTTGAACCTTGTTATTTATCATACCTTTCCTTCTCTTGCCTTTGGCTTGCCGATTATAAGTAAAGGTATAAGAACATTAGGTGAAAGGGAATATTATAATTAATAAAGAAACACACTGTGGGAGGAAAGAATTATGATAAATTACTGTACTTAAGAGATCGTAAAAACAGTGGCTGGGGAAAAGAAGCCGTGGTGGGAGGTTTCTGAAACGAAATGCTGTACTGTATACATAAAACACAAAATAATATTTATTTTTGAAACAACTGTTAAGGATATGTTAGCATGGACCCATCAATCCAAATAGAAAATTAAAGTCAAAATTAGCATTCCTTTATGTCAAACTTCAGCATCCGGGTAATAATATAAACAAATTAACCAAACAACATTTCCACAGGTGGGGCACTCGTAAGTGTTCCTATACAGTACTAGTATAAAGAGAGGCACTCCTAACCGTGTATCTATTTGGGCAAGTACCAGTATGCCATTTCAATAGTTCCAGTTAACTATTAATATTTATGTCACTTAAACGTTTGACTGTCTCCACAAAAAGACGGTTTTAGGCCCCCTTACATTCACTTGGTTCTGGGGCAAACATTTAAAAAACTGTCCATCACTAAGTTCCAGTATGAAATCACCTTTTGTGATCTGGTGATGTGGAGTAACAATATCTTGATCCTTGTTGATGAAATTTTGGATTCGCAAGGTTTTCAACTGTCGAAGCTCTTTTTCAACTGAACTGAGAATACTGATGTCAAAACTTCTCTAATGACAACATAAAAAAAGTTAAATTTATTGCTTGCAAACTATGTAAACCTATTTAAGAAAAATTGAAATCTTTACAGTCAATATATGGAAAATCATTATAGTACAGTACTGAGGTAGAATATCAGACATTATGACAAAAGGGAATTGATAATGAGAGTAACTTTAAAACATATATAACCCAAGCTTGTTATATGTGGAAATGGTTTGTATTTTCCCCAACTATTATTAATTTTTTTCACATTCCCCCCCTCTAGATTTTTTTTTGTCCACTCAACATTGTCTTACGACTAGCAACAACGCCCTACACCAACTTCATATCTTCAAGTGAAAATAAAAATTACCTTGCAGAAAATAAACTCAGGAAAAAGGTAGAATGATCAACTAAAGTTTAATTCATCATCCCTTCCTTCAGTTACATATCAAATTACATAAATTTACATTAGATAAAATACATTTTTTTCCACAGACTCATGACTTAATCAAAAAGCAATAGGAATAGACAACCTTTTAAACACAATGGAGATCCAGTACTTACAAATAAAAAGTTAGATTATTGTCTATTCCTCCCAACAATGCTTCAATAATATACAATATAACAATTTCCATGTCATACAGAAAACATCAGTATTACAGGTATACATTCAGGATCTAACAAGGGAAAAAAATTACATCCATTGCAGTCCAAAATCAATTTAAAAGCATACAAAACTCATTGATTTTGGACTACTGGTTTTACATGATAAAAGCAATTTATTGAATTTATTATAACTGTCATGGTCAAGGTCAATTTACAGTACAACAATAAATGCAACATTTAGAGAAACCGTGACTAAATAAAGATTTCCTCACACCACGTGTCCCTTTCTCAGCCTTTCAAATACCCAATGTGGGAATTAAAATATGACTAATAAAAACAAAAAAGGGTAATTACTATCAAAACTTTCTTTAAAAAACTGTTCAAAGATTAATACAGTGGGAGAATTATAGTTCTTCTTCTGAGTCTCAAAATTCTGTCTCGGGACATGCGCCGGGATTCAGCAATCTGCTGGCGAGCCATATTAATTTCTCGCAGCACAGGAGACATGCTAAGCCGGCGACTCTCCAGATACAGGCTGGGTGTCTTTAATCGATCGATAACCTCGCGTAAGAGTTGGTATCTGCGGGTGATCGACACACTTTGAGGTAAACCAGAGACAGAATCCGTAGACTCAGAAGAGGACAATAAAAATCCCGAAAAATCAGGCGATGACTCGGGGCAACGTTGTGTTTTGGGCGACCCAAACAGTGTTGTAACGTTCAGGTTAGATATACCTGACTGTGCCACTTCAGCCTCGAGCTCTGGCCGGTATTTTAATCCACCATCAGAATGTAGGAAAGGGTTTGTACTCTGAGGTGACTCAGGAATGGAGGATGGTTCCCTCTCTATAATATTCATCTGGTCAGTGAGACGAGGTCTCCACTCCAGGACTCGAGACTGAACTAAAGGTAGGTCAAGAACAGGACCTTTTGACCTAGTCCATGGGGGACTAAATCCACTAAAAGTGGGATCGTCAGGCGACAGTCGGTCGTCACAATCGGGTGGCAAAAAGCTGAGAAAGTCATTATCAGGGTAAATAGACACTGCCGATTCAGAAACAGGGCTTTCTAAAGTAGCAGGTCTTGACCAATCTGGACTGGAACTCTTGGAACCACCAGAAGGTAGTTCCAATAATGGAATACTGGAAGCTTCCCAGAATTCCCAACTCCCCGAAGGATGAACGATACCTTCCTCTTGGAAAGAAGAAGCTAAGAACTGGGGCGTTGGAAATTCAGGAACAGGACAGTAAACCACTGACTCGGGAGACAAAATTGGAGTTTTACACATTTCAGTGGGGCTGTTCTCCCACAGTTGGAGGACCAAATGATCTCTAAACAGTTCAGGCTTTAACACAGGAGTCTCATCACAATTTTCCGGAGGATATAACCAAGCATCCAGTGCTTTCTTTCTCTCGTAAGTCCTAGCTGGCTTAAGAATGGGCTTAGGGTGAGTAATAGCTCTAGTAGGATGGTGACTTTTCCTCTGTCGTCGGGACTTGATACAATCTAGAGACAGAAGGTAGGACGCCACTACTGCAGCCACCCCATAGGAGTCGCCATCACTACTAGAACTAGAACTCTCAGAGACTTCAGAAGAAACAGGACTGTCATCCATGAGTTCTGGACTATTCAGAGTCTCTGTTACAGGATCAGGACCCTTCGGATACCAGAGAAAGTGCCTCCTAAGATAAACTGGAGGTTCAAACCAGGCCTTTAACTGGATATGGTGAGCTTTTACCAGTTCACCATCAGGCAGTCTCTGCAGCTCATAGGTGACGTTATTCTCGTGTACCTTAGTAACACGGAATACCCCTTCAAACCTAGGGATGAGCTTGTTCGTCAGAAGGTGTCCCAACACGTGCACCTTCTTAAGCACCAGAGAACCCTCTTTAAACGGTTTGTACCGAGGATGTCCTTCAGCCCATGGGTCTCTCGTTTCTGCTGATAGCAACGGGATACTATCAACATCGTGAGCACCCTTCAGTATGTTCTCAGCTGGAGTACAGCCAATCTCAGTGTGGTGGGAATGGTTGTAGCTAGAACTGCTCGGGATAAGAACTGGTCCCATTTCCGAGATTCCCCAGAAATCACCCTCAGTAACTCACCAATGGTACGATTCACTCGCTCCACTGCACCGTTACTAGAGGGTTTATACGGAGTTGTTTTCACATGTACAACATTATACCGCTCCAACAACTCAGTAAATTCCTGGGAAATAAACTCAGGGCCGTTATCAGTCAATATCCGGACTGGAACACGAGGAATAACAGGAAAAACTCGGTCTTCAAGCGCCTGGCATATCGTACTGCTCTTCTTATTCCTTATGGGTACTGCCGTCACCCACTTGGAATAATGGTCGACTACCATCAGACACCCAATAAAACCAGTACTGGTTGTTGGGAGACTTACAAGATCCATAGCAACCAATTCAAAGGGAGAAGAGGTCACTATTTTCAAGGTCGGAGGGGTAACCACCTCCCTTGAGACCTTACAAGTCTGACATTCCCAACACGTACGGCACATATCTCTGATTACATTAATCAAAGATCTGTGCCATACGAGTCGACGGAGCATTGCAATCATTTTTCCGATCCCCCAGTGAGCATTTTGGAGGTGTGTCTCAGCAACTAGGTCAATCAGGACATTGAAGGTGACTACTGGGACTACTGAGCCGTCTGGGTTCCGCTTCACTAGCAAACCCTGGTGAACTTCCAGGTTCGACCAACATCTCTTACAGGGTGGACAGGAGCGTGGAACTCGAGATGCAGGAACCCCAGAGTAGATCATCTTAATGACAGATTGAATCTGTCGATGATCTCCTTGGATCTTGGACACCTGACTAAAGGACAGAAGACCATTTCCGGAGAACACTCCCTGATCAGATTCAGGATCAGTTACCTTCATAACAGTGGTCTCGGTATGCAGGGAGGAGACTGAGAGTACCTTGGGAGACAACTGAAGAACAGTAGTGTGGTCATACACCAACTGTTCTCGGGGTGAATCCAGTGTCAGATAGGCTGCGTCCAGTATATTCCTACCAAGAACAAAACAAAAGTTAATGTCTTTGGCAGCTACCACCGCATAGTTAAACAGCGGTAGCCTCCACCCAGAAGGACACTTCACCTCTAACTGGACGTAGCCTAGAATGCTGGTGCAGAAACCAGTCAACCCCTCTAGCTGTTCTCCTGACAGAACCTGGTACTCTATGCCAAGTTGGCTCAGTACAGACTCACTTACTAGACAAACCTGTGCTCCTGTATCAACAAGAGCACAAAATAAGGTCTCCTGCATCATTACTATCCCTACTGCCGAGTGTTGAGACACATGGGTACAACTGGACTGACGAGGTGCCTTTTCTGTCACGTACTGGATTACAGGACAATCCTCCGGCGCTTCCTGATCATCAGTGATCAAGCCCTCAGCGTCAGGAACACAAGATTTTACCTCCGCCTTATGGCCCAGAATCACGTCAGTTGGAGGGACGTAATTGCGGAGCTCGATCAGAGGGTTAAAATGCACTCCAAACAGACACTGAAGATGCACACACTGAGGCTCAGTCATGGATGGATCACGATAGACTACGGGACAAGTGGGACCCCAATGGACCCTGATTTCCAGGTTCAATAACTTTGATGCTGCCAATAGCAACTCCAGAGCTGGGACCGTACCTGGAAATCTCATTGCCTTGATCCTGTTCCTGCTGGTCTTGTCCAGTTTGAAGCCTAGTCGACCGGCGTCTTTCAGAAACTGCTGAACCAAGGCATCCCGGAGCTTGGCTCCCTTCAGCGGAGAGTCGGGTGCGACACCTGACCCTTCTGTCCAGCAGTTCACGACTAGCTCCAAGGATTCGATGAGAGAATCTGGACCACCACGAACCTCCTTATACAAGGCCAGTCCAGTAGGCAACTTGGGAGTGCTAGGTTCAGTAGCAAACAGACAGTCAGTTAATGCGGGCCAGCGGGATAACCAGTCAGCGGCGGCATTCTGATCTCCTGGACAGTAATTAACAATAAAGTTAAATTCGGACAGGTCCTCCAGTGTCCGTGCTAGACGACTGTCCACCATCTTCATGTCATGAAGGTACATCAGGGGACGGTGATCAGAATGGATCACGAAGAACTGACCATAGAGGAAGGCCCTGAAGGTTTTCACTCCCCATCGCAGAGCAGCCAACTTACGCTCAATGGTAGAGTAACGGGTCTCGCAGTCAAGGAAAGTCATAGAGTCGTACGCTATAACCCGACGCTCCCCTGGATCCTCCAAGGACTCCTGGCACAGACAAGCACCAGCACCTTCACCCGAAGCGTCAACAAACAACTCCAAGGGTTTAGCATCAGCGGAGTAGTCAGGGTATGACAACATAATGTCCTCTTTGATCAGTTCCTTCAAGCGCACAAAGGCACTGTCCATTTCTGCAGTCCATTTCAGTTTCCTAGTTCCTTGAGATTTTCGTCCTCCAGTCTTCGCAGATAATGGTTTGGCTATCTGTGAGCACATGGGGATAAACCTCCGTTGGAAGTTGACCAGTCCCAGGAATCCCCGTAGCTCACGCACAGTGGTCGATTTAGGGAAGTCTTCCACTTTCTGGATGTATTCTGGTAGCTTACGCATACCAGAACGTCCAACCAGATGACCAAGATACTGGACCTCGGCTTGAACCCAAGAACACTTCCCGAGTTTTATCTTGAGTCCGTGCTTCTGGAGAGTAGCCAAAACTCGTTCTACCAGTTTCAGGTGTTCCTCGAAAGAAGACCCAAGTATCAAGATGTCGTCAATGTAGACAACCACCTTGGCTTTCGGGAACTCTTGGAGAATACTCTGCATTTCTCTCTGGAACACTGCAGGTGCATTTTCCAGTCCAAACGATAAGCGTCTGAACTGCCAATGTCCAAAAGCGGTAGAGAAAGCCGTGTATTCCTTACTGTCCTCTGCCAACGGTAACTGGTAGTATCCACGAACCAGGTCAAGGGTTGTAAAGTATTTGACTCCTTGAAGTCCAAATACAGAGTCGGCCATGTTAGGCATCGGGAACTTATCAGAGACAGTCACCTTATTCAGTCTACGGTAGTACACACATAACCGTATACTATTGTCCTTTTTTCGGACTGGAACAATGGGTGAAGACCAAGGAGAGATGCTGGGTTCAATAATACCCAGTTCATGCAACTCCTTGCACTGTTCCTCGATGGCGTCAGCGACAGGTTTGGCAAACCGTCGAACTCTCTGATAAATGGGCGTCTCGTCATACAGGTGGATGCGTATGGGTGTGCTTGAGCACTCTCCCACATCATCATCACCAGTACTGATGACTGGAAGATGACGTCGAAGCATTTGACAAAACTGATCCTTCTGAGAAGAGTCCAGTTCGTCGGAGATAGACAGATTGTCTATCTCTTCCAATACGCTCGGTTCAGGAGTCAGGTCACACTCCTGTGCTATCAGGCAGGATAGAGGAGCATCCACCATTGCTATGGTGAACACCTTCCCCAAGAGATCGCCCTTCTTGATCTTGGCAGTTTTTTCAGATGAACCCTTGACTAAAACTGAGGCTTTTTTGTCTTTCAGTTCAAGGATGCCAGGAATTGCTGTAACTTTCCTTGACAGACCAGGGGTTATGATGTCGCCATCATAATACATTTCCGGCCAACAGTTGGTCGGACAAGCAGGGCACCTAAAAGACGTGTCAAGTCCCTTAGCAAAGTTAACACTAACTGGAACAAGTACTGGCTCAATACTGGCAATCCTCATTGAATCGGCTGCGTGGACCTCAAGTGCGTAAAGCACTTGCTGACAACAGGCTCCACGTATTGGGACATAATACTCCCAAAGAGGCTCTTGGGGAGTACTGCCAACGCTCAGCCGATTTCGGGCTCCGTCAACTATCACCCCATTTGCTCTCAAGAACTGGTAACCAAGCACTATGTGCTCAGCCATAGTCCCTGAAGGCACTACATGGAACACACCCGGGGCGAATGTCATTCCATGCAGTATAGGGGTCAACAGTACAGTACCTAGGGTCTTAGGTCCTGTTTGCCGTAAACCCTTCAGACCAATGGTGTTGGGTACCATCTGCAGCTGGTAATCCTGTACTACTCTCGATGACAGGAGGTTGACCTCAGCTCCGGAGTCAATGAGAGCATCCAACGCTCCCGATGGAAACTCAGACATGGTCATTGGGACAACCATGAGTGGTACAGGACCCAACTGCGTCAGGTTAACTCTACGAAGGGTTTTCAATACCGCCTCAGCTTCTGCTTTCTCCCTGGAGGAGTCAGTTGAAGAAGCTCTGGACTGTGTCGAGGACAAGTTATCACAGGCCAATCCTGAAAGAGCCATTGGAGGTGCAATGACTTCTTAAGGGTGAGGGGTAACCTTGGAAATCGAGATTTCCGAGGCTACCGCCGGAATACTAGGAGCATGCACCCTAGCACTCACACCCTCCTTCAATGTAGCCCCATCTTCTACATCGAAGGCCTGGTGTTTAAAGCCCTATGATACTCCTCAGTTCTTGACTTCCTGGGCTTTACCTTCTTGCTCTTCTTCTTCTTCCCCACAGTCCGAGAAGGAGCACTGGACTCGCTCCCACTTCGGGTCTCCCGGCTACTGGTTGATCCAGAATAGGACGACGGGGTAGGAGTAGCATTCACCGGTACTGCTCTCCACCTTGAAGGAGTCTGGACAGAGGTAGTCTCCCTCCCAGGGCTGCGGGCATTAGCTGTGTTCTGGACAGGTGATCTTTTCATAACCGGCGCCTGTCGTCCACACTGTGCCACATGATGGTTGGACGAGCCACAACGTAGGCAGAGGTTTAGGCGTCTGCGACACTCGTCCACAAAGTGCCCTGGTTTTCGGCACCAGGCACAGTACCTCCTCTGGAACTGAAGAGATCTATCCGGGGTGCGCGATGGTGGCAGGCGCACTTCCACAGGTGCAGGTTTGGGGACCGGTCGAGGAGTGCGTAAATACGCTCTGTCAGGTCCAGGTGAACGGCTGGGGGCAGCCATGGCAACCCTGTCGGCATACGAGCCGTGCCATGACCGTCCCACACGACTGATGGCCAAATCCTCTGCCTTCTGGCTTCGCTGACGGGATGCCTCGTCGAGAACACTCAACAGGTGTAGAACATCCTGCCAAGTGGCCCGACGGCCAGCGGAGACATTAATGGTGGCCAGAGACTGTTCCAGCCAACTCGCAGCTCTGCTCGGAACAGTTCTGAGGAGCTTCCGCCTAAGCTCCCTCCGGTCCAAACTTCGGCGGGGATAGGCCGACCTGTACAGGGAGGCCAACCGGACGGCGTAAATTTTCAGCAGTTCGCCCACGCCACAGGTGGCACTGCTGAACTGGGCCTTCCTGCCCGCATCACGCCTCTCTCTGGCTTCTCGACACCAGTCGAGGAGGCGTTCCTTAATGACGGGGTATGAGATCTCGGGACCCCCCATGGCTGAGAATGCCTCATGAATTTCTCCCTTGAGAAATCTTCCAAGGTCAACAGTCCACCGGCCAGAGCTTCCTGCGGTATATTTACTGGCACAATAGACCTCGAAATCCCTCAGGAATCGGGCAGAAGTCTGGCCAGTTTCGAGCTGGAAGATACCAGGCTTGGGGTTCCTCCTGGAGTCAAGGACCTTGATAAGATCAGACAGACTGCATTCTGTCTGGAGGGACTGGACATGGTCGGTGGAGACAGTGTCTTCTGAGCTGACACTGAGACAGGAGCTGGAAGTGTCACTCCCAGAATCTTCACTGGTAGACTCCTGTGATGAAGATGTCATTTCGGGTATGGCTGGTCTGGCTCTTTCCTTGGCCTGGTGTCTCCGCTTTGGGATAGCCCCTGTCTGGGCAAGAACTGCCTCAGCGGTAGCTGCTGGAGCCTTCTCTGGCCTACTGGCTTCAGCCGGATTGTCCAGGAACTGCTCCCCTAGTCTACTGGCTGCAGGCTCTGGTGTACTAACAGAATTAGTTGCCAGAACAGGCGAGGAAGCAAGCAGTCCACTTGGGACAGGAGACTCGCAGAAGCCTGGTACAGGGGGATTAACGATGTGAACCCTGGAGGGGGCTGGAGACCTCCAATCAGTGGCTCTGCTCCAGTCACTGGAATTGCCAGACCATTGTAATTTGGCCAAGCTGGGGACGAAGATGGAGCACTGGTGGTCACTGTGGTTGTGACCCCAGTGGCAACGGGGCACGTTGGTGACAGCTCAACAGTCTTCAGGGCCGCCACTTGAAGTGTCAGGGACTTGACCTGAGTTGCCAGGTCACTGACAATCTGGACCAGACTTGCCACATCCCGGCTCAGGCTCTTCTTAGCCTTTCGGCGTTTACTGGATGGTGCCATCTCTAAAGGTTGGTGTTTCCCGAGTCTGGGGCACCAAAAATTATGTAGTGGTTTGCGGACTGTGGCCAGAGGTAGCACCCGAACTGCCTAGTGTCTGAATGCCGACCACAACCCGACGTTCACTACACAACAAATATACAATGGTGGAATACCCAAAAAACCTAAGTAACAGGTCAAGAGAACGGAGCTCTGGGCACCACCCCTTGATTTATACTGGGCAAGGGGACCCAGCTTGAACCTTGTTATTTATCATACCTTTCCTTCTCTTGCCTTTGGCTTGCCGATTATAAGTAAAGGTATAAGAACATTAGGTGAAAGGGAATATTATAATTAATAAAGAAACACACTGTGGGAGGAAAGAATTATGTTATTTTTATTAGTAAAATAAATTTTTGAATATACTTACCCGATAATCATGTAGCTGTCAACTCCGTTGCCCGACAGAATTCTATGGAGGGATACGCCAGCTATCACAATACTAGAAGGGGGTGTACTTACCAGCGCCACCTGTGGCCAGGTACTATAGTACTTCTTGTTGACACCTCCTCAATTTTTCCTCGGTCCACTGGTTCTCTATGGGGAGGAAGGGAGGGTCAATTAAATCATGATTATCGGGTAAGTATATTCAAAAATTTATTTTACTAATAAAAATAACATTTTTCAATATTAAACTTACCCGATAATCATGTAGCTGATTCACACCCAGGGGGGTGGGTGAAAACCAGTGTACAAGATTAAAGGATAGCTAAGTATCCCATATTTCATATAACAGTTATCTCAAATAACAATGAAATAATAAGTACCTGGTAAGGAAGTCGAATTGAACCGTTACTCTGCCTCTTTTTTAAGTTCGTCTTCCTTACTGAGCGCAGCGTTCCTCTTGGAGGCTGAATCAACTCAAAGGTGCTAAAGTATATAGGGCTGCAACCCCTACTAAAGGACCTCTACACAACCTCTAACCCAGGCGCTTCTCAAGAATGAATTGACCACCCGCCAAATCAAAAGGATGCGGAAGGCTTCTTAGCCTACCGTAACAACCATAAAAACAACAATAAAAGCATTCAAGAGAAAGGTTAAAAAAGGTTATGGGATTAAGGGAATGTAGTGGCTGAGCCCTCACCTACTACTGCACTCGCTGCTACGAATGGTCCCAGGGTGTAGCAGTTCTCGTAAAGAGACTGGACATCTTTAAGATAAAATGATGCAAACACTGACTTGCTCCTCCAATAGGTTGCATCCATTATGCTCTGCAGAGAACGGTTTTTATTAAAGGCCATCGAAGTAGCTACGGCTCTTACTTCGTGGGTCCTTACCTTCAGCAACGCTAGGTCTTCCTCCTTTAAGTGAGAATGGGCTTCTCTAATCAGAAGCCTTACATAATACGAAACCCCGTTCTTGGACATGGGCCTCGAAGGTTTCTTGATGGCACACCATAAGGCTTCTGACTGTCCTCGAATAGGTTTAGACCTATTAAGATAATACTTGAGAGCTCTGACAGGGCAAAGAACTCTCTCTAGTTCGTTACCTACCATGTTGGAGAGGCTAGGTATTTCAAACGATCTAGGCCAAGGACGTGAAGGAAGTTCGTTCTTTGCTAGGAATCCGAGCTGAAAAGAACATGTTGCAGATTCGGTCGTGAAACCAATGTTCTTGCTGAAGGCATGAACCTCACTGACTCTCTTAGCTGTTGCGAGGCAGACGAGAAAAAGTGTCTTGAGGGTAAGGTCCTTGAAGGAAGCTGACTGGAGAGGTTCGAACCTAGGTGACATAAGGAACCTTAAGACTACGTCTAGGTTCCAGCCTGGAGTGGATAGACGACGCTCTTTAGAAGTCTCAAAAGACTTAAGGATGTCTTGAAGGTCCTTATTGGAAGAAAGGTCCAAACCTCTGTGGCGGAGAACTGAAGCCAACATACTCCTGTACCCTTTAATCGTAGGGGCTGAAAGGGATCTCTCATTCCTAAGATGTAATAGGAAGTCAGCTATTTGGGTCACAGAGGTATTGGTAGAGGATACTGCATTGGCTCTACACCAGCTCCGGAAGACTTCCCACTTAGATTGGTAGACTCTACGAGTGGAAACCCTTCTTGCTCTGGCAATCGCACTGGCTGCCTCCTTCGAAAAGCCACTAGCTCTAGCGAATCTTTCGACAGTCTGAAGGCAGTCAGCCGAAGAGCGTGGAGGTTTGGGTGCAACCTGTCTACGTGAGGTTGACGTAGAAGGTCCACTCTTAGAGGTAGAGTCCTGGGGATGTCGACTAGCCATTGAAGTACCTCTGTGAACCATTCTCTTGCAGGCCAAAGGGGAGCAACCAGCGTCAGCCGTGTCCCTTCGTGCGAGATGAACTTCTGCAGGACTTTGTTTATTATCTTGAACGGTGGGAATGCGTAAAGGTCGAGATGGGACCAGTTCAGCAGAAAAGCATCCACATGAACTGCTGCAGGGTCTGGAACTGGGGAACAGTACAGCGGAAGTCTCTTGGTCATGGAGGTGGCAAACAGATCTATGGTAGGTTGACCCCACAAGGTCCAAAGTCTGTTGCACACACTCTTGTGGAGGGTCCATTCCGTGGGAATGACCTGATTCCTTCTGCTTAGGCGATCTGCTGAGACGTTCATGTTGCCCTGAATGAACCTCGTGACTAAAGTGAGGTTTTGACTTCTTGACCAAATGAGGAGGTCCCTTGCAATCTCGTATAGGCTCCTCGAATGGGTCCCTCCTTGCTTGGAGATGTAAGCCAAGGCTGTGGTGTTGTCTGAGTTCACCTCCACCACCTTGCCTAGCAGGAGGGACTTGAAGTTCAGCAGGGCTAAATGAACTGCTAGTAGCTCCTTGCAGTTGATGTGGAGCGTTCCCTGTTCCTCGTTCCACGTTCCCGAGCATTCCCGTCCGTTCAAGGTCGCACCCCAGCCCGAGTCCGATGCATCTGAGAAGAGATGAAGATTGGGGGTCTGAATAGCCAACGATAGGCCCTCCCTGAGAAGGAGATTGGTCTTCCACCACAAGAGAGTGGTCTTCATCTCTTTGGTGACTGGGATAGAGACTGCTTCGAGAGTCAAACCCTTGTCCCAATGAGCTGCAAGATGGAATTGAAGAGGGCGGAGGTGGAGTCTCCCTAGCTCGACGAACAGGGCCAGCGATGAAAGGGTCCCTGTGAGACTCATCCACTGTCTCACCGAGCAACTGCTCCTCTTCAGCATGCTCATGATGCAATCTAGGGCTTGGCTTATCCTTGGGGCTGATGGAAAAGCCCGAAAATCCTGACTCCGAATCTCCATTCCCAGGTACACAATGGATTGGGAGGGAATGAGCTGAGACTTTTCTATGTTGACTAACAGACCCAGTTCTCTGATTAAGTCCAAAGTCCAGTTGAGACTCTCCAGACAGCGACGACTCGTGGAGGCTCTCAACAGCCAGTCGTCTAAGTAAAGGGAGGCTCTGATGTCCGATAAGTGGAGGAATTTTGCTATATTCCTCATCAGATGCGTAAACACCATAGGAGCTGTGCTTAGGCCAAAACACAGGGCTTGGAATTGGTAGACAACCTTTCCAAAAACGAATCTCAGGAAAGGTTGGGAGTCTGGATGAATAGGAACGTGAAAGTAGGCATCTTTCAGGTCCAACGAGACCATCCAGTCCTCCTGCCTGACCGCTGCTAGGACCGACTTCGTCGTCTCCATCGTGAACGTCTGCTTGGTGACATACGCATTGAGCGCGCTGACGTCCAGCACCGGTCTCCAACCTCCTGTCTTCTTGGCCACCAGAAAGAGACGGTTGTAGAAGCCCGGGGATTGATGGTCCCGGACTATAACCACTGCCTTCTTCTGCACGAGTAGCGACACCTCCTGGTGCAACGCTAGCCTCTTGTCCTCTTCTTTGTAGTTGGGAGAGAGGTTGATGGGAGATGTGGTCAGAGGGGGTTTGAGGCAGAATGGAATCCTGTAACCCTCCCTCAGCCAACTGACAGACTGGGCGTCTGCACCTCTCTTTTCCCAGGCTTGCCAGAAGATCTTGAGTCTGGCTCCTACTGCTGTCTGGAGATGCGGAGAGTCAGTTTTTTCCTTTAGAAACCTTGGAACTTTTCCTAGACTTGCTCCTGGAAGAGTCTGGACGGGAGCTTCCTCGGCTGGGGGCTCTACCACGAAAGGGCGGTATGAACCTCGTAGCAGGAGTATCAGCCACTGGGGTGCGATAAGTCCTGGGGACTGAGGTAGCAACCTTAGTCTTACGAGCCGATGAGGCTACAAGATCATGTGTGTCCTTTTGTATCAGGGCAGCAGACAAGTCCTTAACCAGCTCTTCGGGGAAGAGGAACTTCGAGAGCGGAGCGAAAAGGAGTTGAGACCTTTGACAAGGTGTGATGCTGGAGGAAAGGAAGGTACATAGCTGTTCCCTTTTCTTAAGAACCCCTGACACAAACATCGACGCAAGCTCGCCAGATCCATCTCTAATGGCCTTATCCATGCAGGACATTAATAGCATGGCAGAATCCTTGTCCGCAGGGGACGTCTTCTTGCTGAGGGCCCCCAGGCACCAGTCTAGGAAGTTGAACATCTCAAATGCTCTAAAAACACCCTTCAGGAAGTGATCAAGGTCTGAGAAGGTCCAGCAAACCTTAGAGCGCCTCATTGCTGTTCTACGAGGCGAGTCTACCAGACTTGAGAAGTCAGCCTGGGCAGAGGCAGGTACTCCCAAGCCTGGTTCCTCTCCTGTGGCATACCAAACGCCCGCTTTAGAAGTGAGCTTAGTCGGAGGAAACATGAACGAAGTCTTTCCAAGGTGTTGCTTAGTCTGCAGCCACTCCCCTAAGATCCTTAACGCTCTCTTAGAGGACCTTGCTAGGACTAGCTTAGTATAAGTAGACTTAGCTGGCTGCATGCCCAGCGAAAACTCAGATGGCGGAGAGCGGGGAATAGCAGAGACAAAGTGGTCTGGGTATACCTCCCTAAACAGAGCCAAGACCTTACGAAAGTCAATAGAAGGTGGAGAAGACTTGGATTCATCCACGTCTGATGAGGGATCCAGGTGTGCCGCCTCATCATCAGACGCCTCATCACCAGAGTGTAGCGAAGAGATCGGTAAGGTATGCTGAACAGCAGAGTCAGCACGAGCTGGAACAACAATATTAGTGGTTTCCTCTTCAAGACTCTGTTGAGGGAACACCTGAGGCTCAGACTGCAAAGGCTGATCAAAAGAAGTAGCAGAAGGTAGGCGCATGGGTGGAGGAGGCTGACTCCTAGCATGAGTGACTGAACTCAAGGGTTGCGCTTGCTGAGTGGAAGGCGGATGCGCAGTAGCAAGTTCCTGAGGAACGAGTTGAGGTTCCTGAGGTGTGAGCTGTGAGCGATGAGGTAGTGGCTGCGCAGAACACAGTAATTGTCTCGCGAGTTGAGGCTCCTGAGGCGCAAGGCTAAGGTGTTGTGGTTGCCTTGAGGAGGGTTGAGCTCGCTGCAGCGAGAGCTGAGGAGACTGACTCATGGATGGGAGAGGTTGTTGTACCTCAAGAGAGTGTTGCCTCACTGGTGGAACTGCAAGTGGAAGCGGAGGAAGTAAGGTATAATCTTCCTGTTCCCATTGCTGAGGTTGCCTTAAGGAAGGCGGAGGGAGCTGCACACCACTGGAAACAGTAAACTCAGAACGTGCTAAGGTATTCTGAGGAGCCTCAACATCGTACGCCTGGCAGGCAGTACTGCGGTCAGGCGGAGCGATCGCAGGAGGAGGTGTAACCTGTTCAGCCTGACACTCACGCATCAAGACCGCAAGTTGTGACTGCATGGACTGCAGTAGAGTCAACTTGGGGTCGGCAGACACTAAGGACTGCTGAGGTAAAGCCTTAACAGCAGTGATCTGTTGTGGCAGAACCTTACTCCTCTTAGGCGGAGTGCATTCAACTGATGACTGCGGCGAGTCAGAGCTGATCCAATGACTGCAGCCCGGTTGAGTTCTTGAGGTCTGGACTCTGCGTTTGAGTGGTCTCGAGACCTGAGTCCAGCGTTTCTTCCCTGACAATTGCTCAGCAGACGAGTAAAAGACGGGCTCAATCGTCTGCAGGTGGGAGTGACGGTCTCTGGAAGACACGCCCGCAACCACCGAGGATACTTCTGTGCGCCGATCAAGGCCTGCCGAACCCTTTTGCCCTTCGACATTGCTTCTCCCCTGGGCTTGGGAGCTTGCAAGAGGTCCCGGACTGGGAGGACGACTGGCACGCACAGAAGTATCCTCACGCACTACACTGACACTGACACTAGCACTTGGCACTGCACTGACACTAGCACTCGTCACAGCACTGGCACTAATTCCACTCTTGACCTTAAGTTCCTTGACTTCGGCCATAAGAGACTTATGATCACTAACCACTGACTCTACTTTATCGCCTAAGGCCTGAATGGCACGCAAAACAACAGACATATCAGGCTGAGGGCAAATAGTAGGTTCGGGGGTAGCCACTACAGGGGTAGGAAAAGGTAGGGGATCATGAGGTGAGGAAAAAAGTGAAGAGTGAGAAGAACTCCTCCTAACTCTCTCTCTCTCTAACTTGGTTGAGTACTTAAGAAGACGGACAAAATCAAGTTCCGAAAGTCCGGCGCATTCCTCACATCGATCTTCTAACTGACAGGGCCTTTCCCTACAGTCAGAACAAGCGGTGTGAGGATCTACCGAGGCCTTCGGAATACGCCTATTACAAGACCTACATCGTCTATGGGTGGGGGCTTGTGAAATGTCAGACATCTTGAATCAAAAGAGTTAGCCAAGTGGGGTTTCAAAATCAAGCAAAAGATCGTTAACCGTTAAATCAGGACTAAATAATAGCTATCTAAGCTAATATAGAAGTTTTCCAGTAAAGCGACAGCCGAAATCTGAGAGAATACTTCACCAAAAGCCGTGAAAATACTCGAAGATCATAAGCGTATCCCAGAACGTCTTGCCGGAAGCACGACAGAGGAAAAATTGAGGAGGTGTCAACAAGAAGTACTATAGTACCTGGCCACAGGTGGCGCTGGTAAGTACACCCCCTTCTAGTATTGTGATAGCTGGCGTATCCCTCCATAGAATTCTGTCGGGCAACGGAGTTGACAGCTACATGATTATCGGGTAAGTTTAATATTGAAAAATGATAAATTACTGTACTTAAGAGATCGTAAAAAACAGTGGCTGGGGAAAAGAAGCCGTGGTGGGAGGTTTCTGAAATGAAATGCTGTACTGTATACATAAAACACAAAATAATATTTATTTCTGGGTCGACCTGTGGCGGCCGGTGAAAAGAGTCCTTCTTATATACCTTTTCTGATAAAACCTTCCAATTATACCAGAGAAAGATAAAAGCATGGAATGCTGAGGTTACAACCCTCGCGCGAGCACCTTTTGGGTGTCGTGTATAAAGCAAAGGCGCGTGAAATCCACTATTCACAGGTTGTATTCCATTTAGTTAATTCCTTCGTCAAAGGGATGGGCCGATACAAAGGCCCTAGCCAACCACCAGCGCCACACCACCCACGCCACGACGCGAGCGCCATCTGAACAACATCCTTCTTTTTGGACTTCGTTAGTGTAAAATTTTTTTGTGGTGCTCTCGACTTTTTTAACATTCGTGGATTTATTTCGTCATGTCCGAAGCTCCATCTTCACACATTCCAATGTTAAGTACCATAGTTTGTTTTGACAGCTTTTTATAGTACCGGGCTTTTGTTTTATATCCAGTATAGTCTGTTTTATTATTCCCGTCAAGCCCTTCACGGCGGCCATTGTTTGTTCACTTGTCTTGGGAATTCATCTTTGTCTGCCCGTTTAGTACTCTATCACTTAGGTTCTTGGTTAAGTCCCTGGCCTTATGCCTTTAGAACCGTTATTATTTTTGCGTTATTATGCTCATGGTACTTTTTGCTAGCAAGTCCAGCCTACGAACAAGATAGCGGTCTAGCTTTGTTATTGTTTTTTACCCGCCCCTCCGGGGCATTCGTCACTCGACTGTGCTATTTATTTTAAGTTTTAGCAGATGCTATTCTTCGTTCGTAGTCTTATCTTGATGTACATTTTTATTTTATACGTTTATAATAGTGTTGTGTGATTATTAGTCCTGATATTGTGTCCAAGAGAGCGAGAGCTTGGGGTTCCCGTTTTCTGTTCGCGGTCACGAGTTACCCCTTTCTCTCGTTTTCTTTCTTAGCTCCGGTGGGTGAGCGGATTTCCCGTTTTCCGTTTTGTGCGTTCAACTGGTTCTCCCTCCCTCACCTCTCCCCCTACGGGTGTATGATAACTTAGGAGTTATTTATTTTTGGTTACTTTTCAATAGTTAGCGTTAATTTAGGTCCGTGTTTCGTCCTCTCCCCGTTACGGCTTGGGAGTAGTTATGAACATTTTCCACTCCGCCTTGAGTTCTACTCCGCCATGAGGGATTCTCAATGACTTTCGTTCTATTGTTATATTTATATATTGTTTACTACATGGGACGGGCTTCATATTGTTTAGATACGACCCTCCGGTGGCCCTTACTGCGGTATCAGGCCACGGCCATATCCACAATAGCCATTGTTATTACAATTGTGTTATTATTCACAATAATTATTCAGGACCTTTCTTCTCCCTCCGGCCTCACCGGAGATCGTAAATACGCTTTACTATGATCTAAGCCTTAGCCTTTAGCTGCGGCGTGGCTTTTATATCTTTCACAATTGACTTATTAGCCACAATTGAATTATTCAGGACATCTCATTACCCTCCGGCTTCACAGGAGGTCGCCCATACACTTCACACTTATGTTTGCCTTGCCTTTAGCTAAGGCTGCATTATTCAGGACATCTCATTACTCTCCGGCTTCACCGGAGGTCGCCCATACACTTCACACTTATATTTGCCTTGCCTTTAGCTAAGGCTGCCTTATTCAGGACATCTCATTACTCTCCGGCTTCACCGGAGGTCGCCCATACACTTCACACTTATATTTGCCTTGCCTTTAGCTAAGGCTGGTGTTTATATTTATTTTAAGGGCATGTCACTGCTTCCCCGACCCTCGGAGGTCGGCAGATTGCTTTAAGTTATTTATCCTTCTGTCATTAACAGACATTAGGTAAATTACAATTATACAAACAATTGAATATTAAAGTGCCAACAATGGTATGGGGCGGTATCATCTTAAAAGTAATATTCAGATATTAGTTAAATGCAATATTGGAGCTTAGGGAATTCAGTGAGTGCCGGAGCTCTATAATAATAGGGTTTTTTAACCCCTTATCAGAGTTTCAAGAAACACCAGACTCATGTCTCCTTTCTTTTACAGAAGGTCCGTTGTACTGCCGAAGGATGCCCTGCCTCGTTCAACGACCCCGTTGGGCATGACCTCTGTCGGTCTCATGCGCACTGCTCCATCCCCTTTATCCAGGAACCGGGCCAGGCCCAATACATGGTCTGGTTCCCGGATTTGTGCTCGCTCTGTTACGAGCTGTCGTCAATTCTACTGAACGATGATGTAAGTGGGTTTTCCCTTTGTTCCTTATTTCTCGTTGGCAGACACTAATTTAGCCATGAATATGATATACACAGTATATTTTGGAGAGCAAACCCCCTCCTGCATCACTAATCACTGCAAATCTTACAGGCCGATGATGTCTCTCTTCGTTCAGCAAGGGCTACTCTTCGTCCGTGGGTGTCGGGCTTCGGCAGGAATGCCCCGTCTGGCGCACCCTATCTCCTCGATGGAGACATGGCCTCCCGCCTCTTCCCGGGCTCGACTGCTGCTGCAGTCTCCCCTGACCTTGCTGCCCCCTTAATTGAAGAAGTCAGGGCCACCATTTCCGCGGAGGACGAACCCCTCGTACCGCTGGACGTGGCAGATCTGGATATAGACGTAGAACCCAGGGACGAGCAGGTAAGTGGTGCCGAGTTGGTGGAAACCCTTTTCTCTCCTACTCCCTCTTCTACCTCTTCCTTTCTAGGTTTTGGTAACTCTAAGGCTTCTCCTCGGGATCCCTCTGCCTCCGTACGACCCAAGGTGAAGCCACTTCGAACTTATAAGACTTCAGCTTTGCCAGTATCAACGTCACCGGTCCCCGGACCCTCGACAGCTCCTGATATTCATATTGCTCCTCGTAAAACCACGACTCCTAAGAAGTCTAAGTCTACCAAATCCAAGACAAAACCAACGGGTGGCTTTCAGGTACCCTGGGGCGATCTCGTCCCCATCGAACTGGTCAGAGATTTGGTCAGAGATCAAATTCAACATCACTTTGGGGCGATGACAGAGATTAAGGATATGATGGCTACTCTGATCCGCGCCGGAACTCAGTTTCCTCCCCCTTCTGCCCCAGACGCATCGAAGCTACCGCCCTTCGATAAAAACAATCCTTGGCGGTTTGCCTTGCATGCCCCATTCTTAGATGGTTCCCTAACTCTGGAGGGCATAGGCACCCGCCCTCTAGAGGACCTGGAGTTCTACCCCCCGGGCCTAGAATTCCCGTTCAATGGTTTCGTACGTTTAAAGGAACATGCATTGGTCCGTATGGACAAGGTACCGAAGGAAACGGTGATATTTCCAAAAGAGCAGGCCCAGGCTATCTGGGCCAGAACACTATCAGAGTGGGGGTGTATTAACTCCAAGCTCACCCCACACAAAGGTGCCTACACAATTTTTACGACAGCAGCCTCCATCTCTTTGCCGCTCATAGACAAAGTCACAGAGCTGACTATACAGGCCATCAAGGAAGGCTCTTCCATGCCCGGCTCTCAAAGAGACAGACCCCACCTCTTTGCTTATTCCGGGTACCTCTGCAACCTGGGATGCCGCGGCTTCTACCTTCACGGTGGGGAAGCTAGACCCGGACTGTGCCTCTACTCTTTTCTCTGAGAAGCTTCCCAGATTAATAGAGAGTCTTCTCAAAACTGAGTTCGAGACCTGTACTAGACTAGCTAGGTCCCTCCAATCCATCACCTCCATGGAGTCCCTAGCCTCTCTTTACCCAGAGGAAATGCTGTTCAGAGTCGCCACAAAGAACCAGCTGCTGTCCTACCAAATAGACCTCCATGACTTCTGGTCAGCTCGAGTTAGTTGCAGGAAGTTCGTTCTGTCTGAAGCCTCCATCAGACATGAACCGAACAGGCTGATAGCCTCCTCCTGCTGGGGTAAGACCCTCTTCCCTCAGACCGAGGTGGATAAGGTTCTTCAGGACGCGGCGAGGGCAAACCAAAATTTGCAGGTAAGGTGGGGTCTCTCAGCCAAAAAGAGGTTCGAACCCCAGAGACACACGTTCTTCAAGAAGAAGCAGAGGTTTAGTCCTTACAAGACTGCCCGGGGTACCTCGTCCCCACAGTCTTCCGCTGCCTCGACTTCTCGACAACAGGCGCCTCCTCAGCAGGTGGTCTACCTCGCTGCTCCCCCTGGTTCACAGCCCAACCCCTCTTGGATGTCCTCTCCTGCATACAACCCTGCCTACGAATCCTCCGGTTCCTTTCGTGGATACCAAAGAGGGAGTTTCAGAGGTAGAGGACAGTTCCGCCAACGCGGCGGGCCTAGAGCAAGGGGTGCCCGTGGAGGGAGGGGCCCTAAGTTCACTCCCTCCCAATGATGTGATGCCGGTAGAAGGGAGACTTTATCACTTCCGAGACCATTGGACCTTCAGTCCATGGGCTCACAGCATAATATCCAGGGGCTTGGGTTGGAAATGGGCACAGGGATCCCCTCCTCCACCAGTGTCCTTCTTCCAGAGACCCACTCCCATCCTGGAAGAGTACACCGCGGAGTTACTCAAGAAGAAAGCAATCAAACGGGTTCGATCCCTGAAATTCCAAGGCCGCCTGTTTACAGTCCCGAAGAAAGACTCGTCGGCGTTGAGGGTAGTTCTGGACTTGTCGAAGCTCAACTCTTACATCCTTTGCGACAAGTTCCGTATGCTGACTATCTCTCAGGTACGGACCTTACTTCCCCGTGGGGCCGTCACCACCTCTATCGATCTTACCGACGCCTATTATCATGTCCCAGTAGCTCGAAACTTCTCTCCTTACCTAGGCTTCCGTCTCGGCAAGAGAGCCTTTGCATTCAAAGTCATGCCCTTCGGTCTCAGCATTGCCCCCAGGATATTCACGAAACTGGGGGAGACGGTGCTCGAGCAACTCAGACACCAAGGGATACAGATCGTCGCCTATATGGACGATTGGCTCATTTGGGCCCAGTCGCACCAGGAATGCAACAGAGCTACGTCGAAGGTACTCCTTTTTCTCGCCAAACTGGGCTTCCAAGTCAACCTCCGGAAGTCCCGCCTACAACCATCAAGCCACTTCGAATGGTTAGGCATCCGTTGGGACCTTTCAAAGCACAGGCTCTCCCTTCCTCCCAAGAAGGTAAGGGAGATAGCTTCCAAGGTCAGGAATTTTCTCAAACACAAACAGGTGTCCAGAAGAGCTTTAGAACGAATCCTCGGCCTTCTCCAATTTGCCTCACTGACCGATCTCCTATTAAAAGCCAAACTCAAAGACATCAATCGAGTTTGGAGAAAGAGAGCGACAATACCTTTAAGAGACAAGACCTCGAAGATCCCCTCTGTCTTGAAAATGAGACTACAACCATGGTCCGAACGGAGGAACCTCTCCAAATCGGTTCCTCTACAGTTCCCCTCTCCACAAGTGACAATTCATACCGACGCGTCTCTGAGTGGATGGGGGGGTTACTCCCAACATCAGATGTTTCAGGGCTCTTGGTTACCCGCCATGAGGCAGTTCCATATCAATGTTCTCGAAGCCATGGCGGTGTTCTTGACCCTGAAGAGAATCTCTCCTCCGAGGTCGACCCACATCAGAGTAGTCTCAGACAGCACGGCCGTAGTCCACTGCCTCAACAGAGGGGGGTCCAAATCACCCAACCTGAATCAGATCCTGGTCACTATCTTCGCCTTGGCAGCCGACAAAGACTGGTTCCTGTCAGCAACTCACCTAGCAGGAGTCCAGAATGTGATAGCAGACTCATTATCCAGGACGAGCCCACTGGAATCGGAGTGGTCCCTGGACATGCACTCCTTCCGGTGGATACTCAGGCTGGTTCCAGGTCTCCAGGTAGATCTATTCGCGACCCGACTCAATCACAAACTCCCATGTTATGTGACACCGAACCTGGACCCTCAGCCATGGATGCATTAACCCTGGATTGGAACCATTGGCAGAAGATCTACTTATTCCCTCCAGTGAATCTTCTACTGAAAGTCTTGCACAAACTCCGCTCCTTCAACGGGGCAGTGGCTTTAGTGGCACCTCACTGGCCAAAGAGCAGTTGGTTTCCTCTCCTCCTCGAGTTGAAACTCCGTCCCTTCCGGATCCCATTCCCCAAACTGACCCAAGGGGTCCAAACTCGGACTGTGTCAGATTCCTCAAGGATAGCCAAAACCCTAACTTTGTGGATTTCATGAAGTTTGCGGCTCGTAGGGATGCAAACATCGACCCAGATAATGTCCTCTTTATAGAATCAGACAAAAGGGACTCTACGATTCGCCAATATGATTCGGCAGTTAAGAAACTAGCGGATTTCTTAAGGAATTCAGACCATTCGGTTATGACTCCTAATTTAGCCATCTCCATCTTTAGGTCCATATTTGACAAAGGCCTAGCAGCTAGCACTATAACCACCATTAAGTCAGCTCTGAGGAAAGTCTTCCTGGTTGGGTTTAACATTAACCTGGCAGAGTCTTATTTCTCGTCTATTCCAAAAGCATGTGCTAGGCTTCGACCTTCGGTTCGTCCACAAAAGGTCTCTTGGTCTCTAAATGATGTCCTCAAACTGGCCTCCGACACGGACAACGAATCCTGCTCCTATATCACTCTTCTTAGGAAGACTTTATTTCTAACAGCTTTGGCCTCGGGTTCTAGAATCTCAGAACTAGCAGCTCTCTCACGAAACTCAGAAAACATGGATTTCCTCCCTTCAGGTGAAGTACTTCTTTCACCAGACAGGGCGTTCCTAGCTAAAAACGAGGACCCCCAAAATAGGTGGTCCCCTTGGAAGATTATTCCTCTTCTCCAAGATACTTCTCTATGTCCGGTCACCACTCTCAGGGCCTTTTTAGCCAGGACTGCTACCCGATCGTCTGGCCCCTTGTTTATCAGAGAACAAGGAGGTACCATTTCCATACGTGGTATTAGGCAACAGATCCTATACTTCATTAAACAAGCCAATCCGGGATCATTTCCCCATGCTCATGATATCCGGTCGGTAGCTACCTCCATCAATTATTTCCAGAATATGGACTTTGATGACCTTAAAAAGTACACGGGTTGGAAATCTCCTATGGTCTTCAAACGCCACTATCTAAAGAACTTACAGGCTCTTAAATACCCAACGGTTGCAGCTGGGAGCCTTATCTCTCCCCAGTGATCTTTTGTTCTTCCTTTCATCCATCTCTTTTCTTCTCCCTCCTACCCGCCACTCGCACCACGACGCCGCTTCCTTGGTGGTTCGTTAGCCCTAAGTTTATTACATATTAGGTTAATATGATTGTAACTATTATTGTTTACCGTAGTTATAGGGTTGGGATATTCTTAGCCATGTCAGTTTTGTTGCATGTTTGCTCTGATACTCGGAGGCTTCCCTGTTATCATGTTTGTTTAACCTTACTCTCACTATGCCCTGTGGCTAGTTTATGTTTTATGCTTGCTTACCTTAATTATATATGATTTTCTTTACATGGTGTTGTTTCTCTCCCCTCATTAAAATGATATTTTCATAATAAAATAAATTTTTGAATATACTTACCCGCTGGTTATATAAAAGAGCTGAAGTCCCTGACGCCAGGGCAGAAATTCAAATCTCGCGCTATCGAAGATACGCCAGGTGTACCAACCGCACCCTAGCGGTAGAACAGGTGGAACTACACACCAACTCCAGTTCTTCCATGCCTCATAGCCATACCATAGGTAGTCTCTAGAGGGGAGGAGGGTGGGTGTTAAATTTATATAACCAGCGGGTAAGTATATTCAAAAATTTATTTTATTATGAAAATATCATTTTTAAATATAAAACTTACCCGCTGGTTATATAAAAGAGCTGATTGACACCCCTTGGTGGCGGGTCAGAGACAGCTACATATAGAAAATTCACTTAAGGGTTACATACAATAAACTTAAGCAGTTCTCACCTGATAAGGAAGCTGACAGCAATGATACTCTGCCTCATTTCGTCCGCTATCCTTAAGAGATCCAGTAATCCACTCGGGCTGAAAATCTCTAGGAGCTGTCAAACGGTACAACCACCTATAACATGACAGAACCTCAACCAATACCCTTGTTCCGGGTGCACTCAAGGAACAAATTGACCACCTAACCAAATCAAAGATTGCGGAAGACTGACGCCCAATCTCCACAAACAACCATAACAAACGAGTTCCAAGAGATAGAAAAGGGGTATTAGGAAAAAAGGGAACGTAGTGGTAGATCATTCACCTACTATCGCATTAGCCGCTATAAAAGGACCCAACGTAAAAAAGTCCTCATAGCGAGTCTGAACATTCTTCAAATAATGGGATGCAAAAACAGACTTACTTCTCCAAAATGTTGTATCCATCAGACTTTGCAGAGAACGGTTCTGTTTAAAGGCCACTGAAGTCGCTACCGCTCTGACTTCATGTGTCTTGACTTTGAGGAGCCTCTGATCCGACTCATCACACTGAGCATGAGCTTCTCGAATCAACAATCTAACGAAAAAAGACAAGGCATTCTTAGACATGGGCATCGATGGTTTCCGGACTGCACACCACAGAGCGTCTGAGTTACCTCTCAGATTCTTAGTCCTGTCCACATAAAGCCGTAGCGCTCTAACTGGACAGAGAACCCTTTCCAATTCACCGCCAGCCAAATCAGAAAGGTTAGAAATCTCGAGGAATTTGGGCCATGGTCGAGAAGGGTTTTCGTTCTTGGCCAGGAACCCCAGTTGCAAAGAACAAATGGCTTTCCCATTCCGAAAACCAATGTTCTTGCTTAAAGCGTGTACTTCACTAACTCTTTTCGCAGTGGCGAGGGTAACTAGAAAAAGGGTTTTCAAGGTTAAGTCCTTAAATGAAGCCGAGTGTAAAGGCTCAAATCTGTCACTCATGAGAAATTTAAGGACAACATCCAAATTCCAGGAGATGGGAGCTGTTTGAATCTTCTTGGTCGTATCAAAAGACCTAAGTAAATCTCGTAGATCTTTATTATTAGAAAAGTCTAGGTTCCTGTGTCGAAAAACCGTCGCCAACATACTCCTGTAACCTTTAATAGTCGATGACGAGAAGTTATGCTTAACTTTAAGGTCCAAGAAAAAATCTGCTATTTAGGAAAGCCAGGTACTGGAAGAGGAAATCGCGTTAGTTCAACACCATTCCCTGAACAACTCCCACTTGGACTGATACACCTTGATGGTTGAAGACCTTCTTGCCCTTGCAATTGCCTTGGCTGCCTTCTTCGAAAATCCTCTAGCTCTAGCGAGTTTTTCGATAGTCTGAAGGCAGTCAGACGTAGAGCTCGGAGGTTTTGATGATTTCGGGCCAAGTGAGGTTGTCTGAGAAGATCGGGTCTCATGGGAAGGCTTCTCGGAACATCCACCATCCATTCCAGTACCTCTGGAAACCAGCTCCTTGACGGCCAGAACGGAGCTATCAGTGTCATTCTGGTCTCCTCGTGTGAAATGAACTTCTGAATCACTTTGTAAAGGATCTTGAACGGAGGGAAAGCATAAACCTCCATGTGTGACCAGTTCATCAGAAAAGCGTCTATGTGTAAAGCTTCGGGGTCTGGAACCGGAGAGCAGTAACACTCTAGCCGTTTGGTCTTCGCGGTGGCAAAGAGATCCACGAGAGGTCGACCCCATAACCGCCACAGACTCTTGCAGATGTCCGGGTGCAGAATCCATTCTGTGGAGAGAACCTGACCTTTCCTGCTGAGTCTGTCTGCGCTCACATTGTTGACCCCCTGGATGAACCGCGTCAAAAGAGTCACCTTCCTTTCCTCCGCCCAGATGAGGAGCAGTCTTGCAATCTCGAACAGAGGCCAAGAGTGGGTCCCGCCTTGTTTCACAATATAGGCCAGAGCTGTCGTGCTGTCCGCATTGACTTGGACCACCTTGCCCCTGATCTGCTTTTCGAAGCCGATGAGAGCTAGATGAATAGCTAAAAGCTCTTTTTGATTGATGTGGAGAGAGGTTTGCTCCACCGTCCAAGTCCCCGAAAGCTCCTGCTTCTCTAGAGTGGCTCCCCACCCCGAATTGGAGGCGTCGGAACACAACACGAGGTCTGGGTTCCTCTGAAGTAAAGACAAGCCTTCTTTCAGTCTGGGCTCGTTGTTCCACCATTGAAGATGAGACTTGATGGAAGCCGAGATGGGAATGCAATCCCTGTCGAGGCTGTCCCCTTTCTTCCAATGGCGGTTGAGATGAAACTGAAGAGGACGCAAGTACAACCTCCCCAGGGTCACGAACTTCTCTAACGACGAGAGAGTCCCCAGAAGACTCATCCAATCTCTGACGGAGCAAAGATCTCTCTTCAGGAACGTTTGGACTTTTAGGAGGGCTGCTTGGATTCTCACCGACGACGGAAAAGCCCGAAAACTCCGACTGTGAATCTCCATCCCCAAATAAAGAATCTCCTGGGATGGAATGAGTTGAGATTTTTCCGAGCTCACCAGGAGACCCAGTTCTCTGGAGAGATCCAAAGTCATCTTGAGGTCCTTCAAACAACAATCGGCTGAGGAGGCTCTTATCAGCCAATCGTCCAGATACAGAGAGGCCCTGATTCCCCTCGAATGCAGCATGCTTGCCACGTTCAGCATGATCTTGGTGAACAATAGAGGAGCCGTGCAGAGTCCGAAACAAAGAGCCCTGAACTGGAAGACCTTGTTTCCGTCCATGAACCTCAGATAACGTCTGCAGCTGGGATGAATCGGAAGGTGGAAATAGGCATCCTGAAGATCTAAAGAGACCATCCAATCGTCCTTCCTCACAGCTGCCAGAACTGTTTTCTGAGTCTCCATAATGAACGTCGAGTTCTGGACGTAACCATTTAGCACACTTACGTCCAGAACCGGTCTCCACCCCCCGGAACTCTTGGGTACTAGAAAAAGGCGGTTGTAAAACCCCGGAGACGTAACATCCTGCACTTCCTCTATTGCTTGTTTCTCTAATAAAAGAGACGTCTGTAGAAGCATGGCTTGCTTCTTGGGACCCTCTCTGTATTTGGGCGAAAGATCCACTGGATCTGTGACTAAAGGAGGATTGGTCAGGAAGGGGATCTTGTAGCCTTCCTTTAACACCTGGACGGACCAGGGGTCCGCTCCATTCCTCTCCCAAGCCTCCCAAAAGTGAGTCAACCTGGCACCCACTGCTGTCTGAAGGAGAGGGCAGTCAGACTTTACCTCGGCCGGACTTG
The DNA here is from genome assembly GCF_036898095.1 of Palaemon carinicauda. Lineage (NCBI taxonomy): Eukaryota > Metazoa > Arthropoda > Malacostraca > Decapoda > Palaemonidae > Palaemon > Palaemon carinicauda. The sequence goes on from NC_090725.1 coordinate 169,903,863, forward strand.
CCCCCTCTGCCTCTAGGCTTCCTTCCTTCTGGTTTAAAAGAGCCTCTTCCAGAGGACTTCCCACGAAAGGACTGAGGTCGAAACCCAGAAGAAGATTCCTTAGGTTTACGAGAGGAGAATGACGGAGGCAAAACTTTCCTAGTTGAATGAGTAACTAAGTCATGTGTGGCCTTCTGCGTGAGAGCAGTAGCCACCTCGCCTACCAATTCCTGCGGAAATAAGGAATTAGACAAAGGTGCGAAAAGAAGGCCCGTTTTCTGGTAGGGAGACACTCCTGCGGAGAGAAAAGAGCACATCGTGGCCCTTTTCTTGAGAATTCCAGCTGTAAACAAGGCAGCAAGTTCGTTGGAGCCATCCCTCACACCTTTGTCCAAGCAGGACATCAAATGAACCAAACCACTAGTGTCCGTTTCCGTCATATAGAGACCCTCTTACTCAAAGCCCCCAAAGCCCAGTCCAAAAAATTAAAAACTTCGAAGGCCCTGAAAAGACCTTTAAGCAAATGGTCGAACTCTGGAATGGACCACCAAATCTTCGTCTTCCTTAAGGCAAGACGACGAGAAGCATCTACCAAACTTGAAAAATCCCCTTGAGCAGAAGAAGGAAAACTCAAGCCCAACACTTCACCAGTCTCGTACCACACACTAGATTTAGAGGCTAACCTAGCCGGAGGAAAGGCAAAGGCCGTCTTGCCAAAAGATTTCTTGGAGTCCAACCAAGAACCCATTAACTTCAAGGCCCGCTTAGAGGATCGAGAAAGAACCATCTTGGTATAAACTGGAACCTTGGTAGCTTTACCTAAGATGAATTCAGAAGGCGGAGAACGAGGGGCCACAGGGGTAAAAGAATCCAGGAAAATTCCAGTCAGAATAAGCATAAACTTGCGAAGGTCCACAGCATGCTGATAATGCTTCTCCTCCTCATTCTCAGAGACTTCCTCAATAGGATCATCCTCATCCGACTTTTCCTCTGGTTCGTCTTCTGGCAGTGCAGCAACAGCCGCAGCCTGAACCGAAGGAACAACGTCTGGATGGGACTGCTTGTCAAGGCCAACATCTGCGTCAATCTGATGGGGAGAAGTAGAAGTAGATTGATGCGAAACACGGACGTGTAGACGATCATCCTCAACCAACAATTGCCTAGACCGCTTAGAATCCGACTGCTGTTGAACAGAAGAACGCTTGAAATCAGAAGGTAACTGTTGAAGATCGCTGCGAGGTCGCGTAAAGTCCGAGGACTGTTGCCGCGAACGATCAAAGTAGTCAGGATGTCGACGCTGCAAATCAATGTTTTGACGCGACGCGTCCAAAAGTTGACGCGGACGATCCACTACTTCAAATCGTTGACGCGTCTCGTCCACTTGTCGACGCCGATGTTCTTCCCCGCGACCAGAATACGAAAACTGGTCAACCAAAACTCTCTGACGCGACTCATCAAAATCAACCTGGCGTTGAACACTATGACTGGGAGACCGCCTAAGTGATAACTCGTCAAGACCAGATACCATCGAACGTTTGTGCGATAACTGGTCTGACATCGAACGCCCAGACATAACGCCAACACCTGGTTGATAAGAATCCATCAACGACGAGAGTTGTTCCTTCATAGACAAAAGCGCAGACCATTTCGGATCAACAGAACTCCTAGAAGGAAGATTCGCACCAACGTCACCACGCATTTCGGGGGAAGAAAGCCAATCCGATGGAAGAGGGGGTGCATGAATAGTAACAAGGTCCGAATCGGAAGGAATCATATCCACACGAACACGGTGATCTGAACGTTTGGCCGGAGTGCAAGCGCTGGGAGAACGGAAACGTTCCGGTGAACCCCACGAACTACATCCTGGACGTACAGGCGATTCCCGACGCTGTGAATCATCATGCGTCCGTTTAAGCAGTCTAGACGCTCGACGCCAGATCTCACTCCCCGACCCTTCATCGGAAGACGGGGATAATGCATGAACCTCACCTTTCCTACGATGAGGGTGAACGACCTGAGCTACGGCAACAGGAACGTTCGAGGGGACGTCTGCACGATTGATGACGCTTCTCGTTCCCTTAAGCCGTTCGACATTACTTCTCCCATGGGTTCGAGAGCTCGAAAGAGGTCTTAGGCTAGGTGAACGACAAGATCGTGCCGACGCACCCTCCGCAACACTAAACACATTATCAACACTTGTCACAACACCGAGAGAGTCACGATTCTTCGGTACCACATCAGACACTGAAACACTTTCCACAGTTCCGATAGGCTCACGGTTTTTCAATACCTTTAACTCGGAAAAGATAGTATTTCTATCGGCTGCTAAGGACTCAACTTTCTCACCAAGAGACAAAATAGCAGTAAACATGTCCTTCATAGTAGGTTCCTGATCTACCACCACAGGGGAAGGAACAGGATTAGGAACAGGTAAATTAGGTAAGGCTCTATCCACAGATCGGGAAGAACTACGCCTAACTCTATCTCTCTCTAGTCTCCTAACATAACGATCGAAAGTAACAAAATCATCATTAGTTAAGGAAAGACACTCATTACACCTATCATCTAATGAACAAAATTTACCCCTACATTTTACACAAATAGAATGAGGATCAATAGATCCTTTAGGAAGTCGTGTACGACAACCCTCACTAACACACCTACGCTGAGCAGGGGAGGAGTCGGCCATTTTTAAAGCTAACGTGAGAGACCGACAAGCAAAAAGTAAGGGAAAAAGCAATAAAGAAAATCTCAAACAAAAAGATTTCAAGATAAGAACCAAGGGAAATTAATCAACGATAGCTTAAACTCAAAAAAGAACGTTGTACATCACCAAACAACTTCCCAAGAGAGTAAAACACGAGAGCGAACTTCTATATGTCAGTCAGCTATGACGGCAGAGAGAAGAACTGGAGTTGGTGTGTAGTTCCACCTGTTCTACCGCTAGGGTGCGGTTGGTACACCTGGCGTATCTTCGATAGCGCGAGATTTGAATTTCTGCCCTGGCGTCAGGGACTTCAGCTCTTTTATATAACCAGCGGGTAAGTTTTATATTTAAAATTAGTAGTTATTGTTGGGCTTGGAAGGCATTCTCTGGCACATTTTCACCGGCCGCCACAGGTCATCCCAGAAAAGGGATTTTGACGAAGGAAAAATCTATTTCTGGGGAGAGACCTGTAGCGCCCGGTGAAACCCTTCCCCTTTATTTTACACGATCCCACCCTTTCCTTTCCAAGCCATCATGGCCAATACAGAAGGATGTTGTTCAGATGGCGCTCGCGTCGTGGCATGGGTGGTGTGGCGCTGGTGGTTGGCTAGGGCCTTTGTATTGGCCCATCCCTTTGACGAAGGAATTAACTAAATGGAAGACAACCTGTGAATAGTGGATTTCACGCGCCTTTTCTTTAAACACGACACCCAAAAGGTGCTCGCGCGAGGGTTGTAACCTCAGCATTCCATGCTTTTATCTTTCTCTGGTATAATTATTATTATTATTATTATTATTATTATTATTATTACTATCCAAGCTACAACCCTAATTGGAAAAGCAAGATGCTATAAGCCCAGGGGCTCCAATAGGGAAAAATAGCCCAGTGAGGAAAGGAAATAAGGAAATAAATAACTGAAGAGAACAAATTAACAATAAATCATTCTAAAAAAAGTAATGTCAAAAGAGATATATCATATATAAACTATTAACAACGTCAACAACAAATATGTCATATATAAACTATAAAAAGACTCATGTCCGCCTGGTCAACAAAAAAGCATTTGCTCCAACTTTGAACTTTTGAAGTTCTACTGATTCAACAACCCGATTAGGAAGATCATTCCACAACTTGGTAACAGCTGGAATAAAACTTCTAGAGTACTGCGTAGTATTGAGTCTTATGATGGAGAAGGCCTGGCTATTAGAATTAACTGCCTGCCTAGTATTACGAACAGGATAGAATTGTCCAGGGAGATCTGAATGTAAAGGATGGTCAGAGTTATGAAAAATCTTATGCAACATGCATAATGAACTAATTGATCGACGGTGCCAGAGATTAATATCTAGATCAGGAATAAGAAATTTAATAGACCGTAAGTTTCTGTCCAACAAATTAAGATGAGAATCAGCAGCTGAAGACCAGACAGGAGCACAATACTCAAAACAAGGTAGAATAAAAGAATTAAAACACTTCTTCAGAATAGATTGATCACCGAATATCTTAAAAGACTTTCTCAATAAGCCAATTTTTTGTGCAATTGAAGAAGACACAGACCTTATGTGTTTCTCAAAAGTAAATTTGCTGTCAAGAATCACGCCTAAAATTTTGAAAGTCATACAAATTTAAAGAAACATTATCAATACTGAGATCCGGATGTTGAGGAGCCACCGTCCTTGACCTACTTACAATCATACTTTGAGTTTTGTTAGGATTCAACTTCATACCCCATAATTTGCACCATGCACTAATTTTAGCTAAATCTCTATTAAGGGATTCACCAACCCCAGATCTACATTCAGGGGATGGAATTGATGCAAAGAGAGTAGCATCATCTGCATATGCAACAAGCTTATTTTCTAGGCCAAACCACATGTCATGTGTATATAGTATGAAAAGTAATGGGCCAAGAACACTACCCTGTGGAACACCGGATATCACATTCCTATACTCACTATGGTGCCCATCAACAACAACTCTTTGAGATCTACTACTTAAAAAATCAATAATAATGCTAAGAAACGACCCACCCACTCCCAACTGTTTCAGTTTGAAAACAAGGGCCTCATGATTAACACGGTCAAAGGCAGCACTAAAATCAAGGCCAATCATACGAACTTCCCGACCACAATCAAGGGATTTCTGTACTGCATTGGAGATTGTAAGAAGGGCATCACATGCTCCAAGGCCTTTCCGAAAACCAAATTGCAAACTAGGGAATAGATGATTACCTTCAGCAAACCTATTAAGACGTTTTGCCAGAAGACGTTCAAAAACTTTAGATAATATGGGAGTTATGGAAATTAGGCGGTAATCAGTGGGACTTGAGCTACCACAAACACATTTACATAGAGGAGTAACATTACCAATTCTCCAACAAGTGCTAAAAGCTCCTCTTCTTGCTAACTTGCGTAAAATAACAGATAACTTTGGAGCTAAGAAATCTGCTGTCTTTATAAAAAACAAAGGAAAAATACCATTAGGGTCTACACCTCCATAAGCATCAAGGTCCATCAACAGAGCTTTAATCTCACGAGATCGAAAAGCTAAACTAGTTAGTTTAGCCTCAGGAAAACAGGAATGAGGAAGTTCAAGTTTTTCATTACTCTGTTTAGTGTCAAAAACATCAGCCAAAAGGGTTGCCTTTTCCTTTGGACAGTGAGTGACTGAGCCATCTGGTTTAAGTAAAGGAGGAACTGTTGCATCTACACCAAAGAGTGCAGATTTAAGGGTAGACCACCATTTATGTTCCTGAGTTGTACCAGAGAGGGTTTCTTTTATGATTAAATTGTACTCCTTTTCAGTTGAGGCATAAACTCTCTTGGAAGGTTTTATCAGAAAAGGTATATAAGAAGGACTCTTTTCACCGGGCGCCACAGGTCTCGCCCCAGAAATAGATTTTTCCTTCGTCAAAATCCCTTTTTTGAAACAACTGTTAAGGTTATGTTAGCATGGACCCATCAATCCAAATAGAAAATTAAAGGCAAAATTAGCATTCCTTTATGTCAAACTTCAGCATCCGGGTAATAATATAAACAAATTAACCAAACAACATTTCCACAGGTGGGGCACTCATAAGTGTTCCTATACAGTACTAGTATAAAGAGAGGCACTCCTAACCGTGTATCTATTTGGGCAAGTACCAGTATGCCATTTCAATAGTTCCAGTTAACTATTAATGTTTAGGTCACTTAAACGTTTGACTGTCTCCACAAAAAGACGGTTTTAGGCCCCCTTACATTCACTTGGTTCTGGGGCAAACATTTAAAAAAACTGTCCATCACTAAGTTCCAGTATGAAATCACCTTTTGTGATCTGGTGATGTGGAGTAACAATATCTTGATCCTTGTTGATGAAATCTTGGATTCGCAAGGTTTTCAACTGTCGAAGCTCTTTATCAACTGAACTGAGAATACTGAAGAAGGGCCGTGCCTGATGTCAAAACTTCTCTAATGACAACATCTTCTAGCTGTGCATTGAAAATAGAGTTCAGTTGCCTCTCTAAAAAAAAACCCTACAGAGAGTAGGGCGTGCTGCAAAAACAAAGGTGGTTAGACAACTGGTAGGACCCAAAAAAAATATTACAATACTTTCTGTTATACAAAAAAAAAGTTAAATATGTTATTTTCATTAGTAAAATAAATTTTTGAATATACTTACCCGATAATCATGTAGCTGTCAACTCCGTTGCCCGACAGAATTCTACGGAAGGGATACGCCAGCGATCGCTATACAAGAGGGGGGTGTACTCACAAGCGCCACCTGTGGCCAGGTACTGCAGTACTTCTTGTTGACACCACCTCAATTTTTCCTCGGTCCACTGGTTCTATGGGGAGGAAGGGTGGGTCAATTAACCCTGGATAGGTACGGTCCTCGGACACCCCTTTAAGGGTATACTCGGACGCGAACGACCCCGACGGCAAAAAAAATTCTTGAAAAATCAGTTTTTGCAGTAACCTCCTTTTTTCTTTTGCCAAAAAAAACTTCAATGAATGCTTAAAACAACTGTAAAGATAAATACTACTCATCTGCAGAAAAACTATTTATTATAAATATTTTAAAAAATTAAGTAGAAAAAAAAAAAGACCTGACATAAAAATTCATAAAAAAAAAGTTTATACATATATACACAAATCCTTTTAGGAATTGATTCTTGAATGTTTAGGACACATCTTGATGTATTTTGGATGAAGTCAGACCCATGGAGGTGAAGATCTGAAATGAGAAAAAAAGGGTAACTTTTTTTGGCCAAAAAAAATTGTCCAAATTTCATGAATTTTTTTGGGTACCCAAATGAAATAGGAAGTGGCTAATTTTTTTAGGGAATAAACATATGTTATCCTAAAATAGAAATATGTAAAAAAATCTTCATTATTTTGTAAATTACATTTATATCAGGGGCCATATCTAAAGGTAATTTTTTGAGTACTTGGAAATTTCGTAAAAAAATACATATATTTAATATATAATATGATATTTATGCAGGTAAAAATATACCAAAATATCACAAATTCTATAGGGAACAAGAATATATATAGATAGGGCAGCTTACGCTTCGGATATGTCCACAAAATGGCCGCCAACCACACTGACTCAGACTCCCTAATCTGCCACTTGAAATGTAGGAAGGGTATGTCAATTTCAAGGTGTTATTTACTAATCTAATTATTATTGGATATGCTTAAAAATTGTATGGTGGGTTGCTGGATAATTGTCGATTATTTTTCGACTATAAAATTAAAATTCTGACCCAAAAATGTTTTTTTGAAGGGAAATAAAATCGAAAAAAAAAATGTAAAACAATATTTTAGCTAAAAAAATTTGATGATATTCAATCAAAAAAAAAGTAAACAAAATTTTCCGACAAATAAACATCTAGAGGAATCATTACTCTGTGATAGTTCCTTAGTACGTAGTAATTTTGAAAGAATTGGGAAAAAACGAAAAAATGGCAATCACCGGAAAATCGAACACATACCTATATATACGCCATATCTGGCTAAAAAAAAGATAGGCATGGGTAGCCAGATCATCTAGAAACACTTTCCAACACTATAAAAATATAAGTTTTGCGACACTACTTGACTAATTCCTTACGGTAACATGACTAAGCAAAAAAATGCAAAACAAATAAAAAGGGGCACTCGTGGAAAAATGGCCATTCTAATATACGGCATTTCAGAAAAAAAAAATTTCAGCCACGTGCTAGGTAAACCATCAAGGCATATTTTCCGACAAATAAACATATAAATGAAATATTACTCTGTGATAGTTCCTTAGTACGTAGTAATTTTGAAAGAAATGGGAAAAAACGAAAAAATGGCAATCACAGGAAAATCGAACACATACTTATATATACGCCATATCTGGCTAAAAAAAAAATAGGCATGGGTAGCCAGATCATCTAGAAACACTTTCCAACACTATAAAAATATAAGTTTTGCGACACTACTTGCCAATTCCTTACGGTAACATGACTAAGCAAAAAAATGCAAAACAAATAAAAAGGGGCACTCGTGGAAAAATGCCCAACATTCTAATATACGGCATCTCAGATAAAAAAAAAGACATGCACGTGTTAGCCCAACCATCAAGGCACACTTTCTAACACATAAACATGAAAAAAAAATCAATAATCTACGGCAATTCCTTACTACGTAGTAAATTTTTACAAATATTGAAAAAAAAACAGAAATTGGCAACCGCAGTTAAATACCCAATATACCAATAACTACGTCGTATCTGACAAAAACAAAATCACGCATGGGTAGCCAGATCATCTAGACACACTTTCCAACATTAAAAAAGCAAAAGTTTTACGACACTATTTCGCAATATCTTACGGAAAAAATGACTTGGCAAAAAAATTTAAAAAAATTAAAAAGGGACACTCGCGGTAAAATGCCCGACATTCTAATATACGACATCTCAGATAAAAAAAAAGACATGCACGTGTTAGCCCAACCATCAAGGCACACTTTCTAACACATAAACATGAAAAAAAAAATGAATAATATACGGCAATTCCTTACTACGTAGTAATTTTTACAAATATTGAAAAAAAAACAGAAATTGGTAACCGCAGTTAAATACCCAATATACCAATAACTACGTCGTATCTGACAAAAACAAAGTCATGCATGGGTAGCCAGATCATCTAGACACACTTTCCAACACTAAACAAGCAAAAGTTTTACGACACTATTTGGCAATATCTTACGGAAAAATGACTTGGCAAAAAAATGAAAAAAAATGAGAAAGGGGCACTCGCGGTAAAATGGTCCTCGTGGTGATGAACGACATTTTAACTAAAAAAAAAAACATGCACATGGTAGCCAAACAATCCACCAAGACTTTCCACAACTGATAACCTATACAAGTTGCACCATTCTACGACAATTTCATAATACGTAATAACTTTGATAATTATGCAAACTACCTCAGAAGGGTAAACTCGGACGCGAACGACCCCGATGCGTCTCAGAAATCGGGGAAGGAGTACAGCTACAGCAATGCACATCTGGACACTACTAGAGCGTGTAGGGGAGACACCTCCTGCAGGTCGATCACCCACAAATTCAGTCACAGGGGTGAGTCACGTGAGAAAAACCTGTTTTTTTTTGACGCTCGGGGTCGCAAACGACCCACCGTACCTATCCAGGGTTAAATCATGATTATCGGGTAAGTATATTCAAAAATTTATTTTACTAATGAAAATAACATTTTTCAATATTAATCTTACCCGATAATCATGTAGCTGATTCACACCCAGGGAGGTGGGTGAAAACCAGTGTACATGTATATCAAGAAGCTAAGTATCCCGTATTTCATATTATCAGTTATTCAAAATAACAATGAAATTATAAGTACCTGGTAAGGAAGTCGACTTGAGCCATTACTCTGCCTTAAATAAGTTCGTCTTCCTTACTGAGCGCAGCGTTCCTCTTAGGAGGCTGAACAACTCTAAGGTGCTGAAGTATCAAGGGCTGCAACCCATACTAAAGGACCTCATCACAACCTTTAACCTCGGCGCTTCTCAAGAAAGAATTGACCACCCGCCAAATCAACAAGGATGTGGAAGGCTTCTTAGCCGACCGTACAACCCATAAAAAGTATTCAAGAGAAAGGTTAAAAGGTTATGGGATTATGGGAATGTAGTGGCTGAGCCCTCGCCTACTACTGCATTCGTTGCTACGAATGGTCCCAGGGGTGTAGCAGTACTCGTAAAGAGACTGGACATCTTTGAGATAGAATGATGCGAACACTGACTTGCTTCTCCAATAGGTTGCATCCATAACACTCTGCAGAGAACGGTTCTGTTTGAAGGCCACTGAAGTAGCCACAGCTCCCACTTCATGTGTCCTTACCTTCAGCAAAGCAAGGTCTTCTTCCTTCAGATGAGAATGTGCTTCCCTAATCAGAAGCCTGAATAGTAAGAAACTGAGTTCTTAGACCTTGGAAAAGAAGGTTTCTTGATAGCACACCATAAGGCTTCTGATTGTCCTCGTAAAGGTTAAGACCTTTTTAGATAGTACCTAAGAGGTCTAACTGGGCAAAGTACTCTCTCCAGTTCATTCCCCACCAAGTTGGACAGGCTTGGGATCTCGAACGACTTAGGCCAAGGACGTGAAGGAAGCTCGTTTAGCAAAAACCGAGCTGCAAGGAACATGTAGCCGTTTCAGATGTGAAAACAATGATCCTGCTGAAGGCGTGGATCTCACTTAGTCTTTTAGCTGTTGTCAAGCACACGAGGAAAAGAGTTTTTAATGTGAGGTCCTAAAAAGAGGCTGATTGGAGAGGTTCAAATCTTGATGACATAAGGAACCTTAGGACCACGTCTAGATTCCAGCCTGGAGTGGACAACCGACGTTCCTTTGAGGTCTCAAAAGACCTAGGGAGGTCCTGTAGATCTTTGTTGGTGGAAAGATCCAAGCCTCTGTGGCGGAAAACCGCTGCCAACATACTTCTGTAACCCTTGATCGTAGGAGCTGAAAGGGATCTTACTTTCCTTAGAT
>NC_090725.1:169970064-169988136 GCF_036898095.1 Palaemon carinicauda
CAATGCCCGTAGTATCTCCTTGATAAATATTTGCAATTGCAATTATGATTTTGGTGTTAATTTCATATTCTTTTAAAACTTCTATTAATACCTCCCTTTTTACAGAGTCAACTGCTTTACTAAAGTCTATCGCGGTTACTATTAGGGGTTTCTTGTTACTATAGCTCTCTTCCACACAATACTGTAATATAAAGATATTGTCCTCTATCCTGCCTCCACCTGTAAATCCTGCTTGACATTCATTGTCTTCTTCATTCATTCTTATGTGGTTTTCTATTTCCTCTTTCACCATCATCATGAATATTTTATAAGAAATATTTAATAGAGCTATGGGTCTTAGGTCTTTTGCCATTGGCCTTCTTTTCTTTTCAATCATCTTTGTTCTTGACTTCTTCCACATATTTGGTTTTTCTTTTTCGTCCAACTCATTTTGATAACATTTCTGTAAGGTTTCAAGACATATTTTGCTTTTTCCTAGTGCCTTATATAGTTCGGGTTTTAAGCCATCTGGTCCTGCCGCTTTTTTGCCTTTAATTTTCCCAGGCAATTCTTTACTTTTTCTGTTGTGATTTTTGGATTTTTCATTGGTTTTATTTTCCCTTTTGTTACCATTACAAGGTCATAGTGTTCCCTAAGTATGTCCGGGATATTATATTCATCTATTCTTGTGGTGTCTTCCTGATGCGCTATTTCATTTTCATATTCTATCTGTTTTTCTTCATTCCAAACTGAGTCTATTTTATTTTCATGCTTACAATATATAGTTTTCCAGTACTTGATTAATTCCTCTTTTGTTTCTTCCTTATTTAGCTTATTTCCTTGTTCTCCATAAAGTTGTATAACTTTGCCATGGGCTTTCTATCTGTTCCTTATTCTATCAATATTCTCCCAGAGTTTTTTATTTTTATCCATTTTTATTTCTTCTGTTATCTTTTTTTCAAATCTAGTAATTTCCTTCTTTATCATTTCTTGCACTTCCCTCTTCTTTTGATCATATCTCTCTTCTAATACCTTTTTTACTTCGATGTTGGATTCATTTCTTTTCTTTCTGTTTAAATCCTTCCTTACCTTTATGCCTTTTCTTATTTCATCGTTCATCCAGGGTTGCCCATGTACCTTTTCTTCATCAAGAACTTTCCTTTTATATACTCTTGCCAATTTTTCTTCTGCAGCCTCTTTTATTATCAGATCCATTCCTTCTATTCTGTCTATTTGTCTATCTCTTACAATTTCCTCTACTCTTGTTGTATATTCTCTTAAACTATTTTCATCTGTCCTAAAGTATTTTACTTCCTCCCATCTTCCTTTATTAAAACTTTTATTCTGGTCACTCATGAATTCCAGTTCTATAGTGATCAGATTATGATCTGAGATGTCAAAGTTCAATTTTTCCTCGTCTATAATCATTTCCCTAAAGTTTTTATACATTTGTTCGTTTACTAGTACGTAGTCTATTACACTTTTTTGTTGTAATCTTTCCCATGTATAAATAACTTTACATCTTAAATCTCCATTCAATAGGACTAACCCATGTTCATTCATCCAATCGAGAATCATTTCCCCGTTCCTGTCTAAATTCTGGTAATCTAAAAATCCTACATGTCCGTTGAAATCCCCCAATATCATCCATGCCTCTTCTTCATTTAGATTTCTAATAATTCTTTCACATTCCTGTTTTATTATCTTATCCCTACTTTTGTCTTCTTCAGTATTCCCTGCTGAAAAATAAACCAACAATAATCTAAATGTATGCTTATAAGCATTACACTTAACATGCAACAGGTCTTTATTTTTAGTTTCTATCTTTTCCAATTCTAGACTGTCACTATTTCTATAAAGTATCATCAAACCTCCTCCTTTTCTATCATCCATATTCCTCATATTTTCTACTTTTTTAACACCCTTACTTAAATTTAATCTATCTAACTTTTGGTGTGTTTCTGTCAAGCAAAAAAGTTCATTTCTACTATTTAATTCCTTCTCAACTTCCATCAGTTTTTGTTTTGTTAAGCATTGTATGTTCAACAAGTAAATCTTAAAGTTTTCTTTTATTTTGTGTTTATATTCTTCTTTCCTTAATTAAAGTTCTTGTGTGTCTTCCTCGTTCTGACGAAAATTTTCCCTTCTGTGCAATTTTCCTTTCTTTATGAACCATCCATCTTCACCATTTTGTCTCTGTTTGTAATTCTTCCCTTAAGCTCCTCTCTCTCTCTCTCTCTCTCTCTCTCTCTCTCTCTCTCTCTCTCTCTCTCTCTCTCTCTCTCTCTCTCTCTCTCATCGTTAGATCTGGCGCTATAAAGATTCTACTTTCTCTTGTTTCTGGACAATTTCTAAGGTTCTTAGCCTTTCCTATAATTGTCCACTTCTCTCTTTCACTTTTCATTTTTACTAGTAATGGCCTAGGTTTATTTCTTTGGTTTCTAACCTCTTGGCTATCAGCTGGTCTATTACCTATTTCCAACCTACCTAACCTGATTGTTTCCATTACTTCAACTCCAGTTACCCCTATATTATCTTTGAACAGTCGCTCACACCTATCCTTATCCTTTCTTTGTTTTTCCTCTATGCATTCCTCGACATTATATATTACCAGATTATTTTTCCTCTTTTCCTTTTCCATTATCTCTTTAACCTCTTCTCTAACTTCTTCCCTAATGGCTTCTATTGGCATATTAACTCGTCCTACCTGTGCCGAACCTATCGAGTCCTTTATTTCTATTATTGCGTGTTCCAGTACCTGCAGCCTATCCATTAGCCTATCATTAATCTCCATCTTTTTATACTCGACCTTCATATTCCTATATGATCCTCTACATTCTCTACAAAACCAAGTGAGACTTTTGTTATTCTGCAGCACTTTGTAATCTTCCCTGCCAATTTTTACACAACCATTGTGGAACCAAGACTCACAGTAGTCACAGTCGATTCCATACCGTTTCTTTATTACCTCTCTGTCGCACATTGCACAGTCAGCCGGTTCCCTTTCCATTTCTTCTTCTGATGGGGTTTCTACATCCTCGTTCCTCACCATCTTCACTTTCGGCTTCGTTCCAGTCTTGCCTTTATTATCCATTTTCGATTTTGAGCCCATAACACCTTTAAGTCCTTAATTTTCTTCACTTACATCAATTAATTTGAACGTCATCTAGATAGTACAGTAGTACTCAGTATCACGTAGTCACGACTCACGTTCGGAACTTCAGGATTAATAGTGTTTCTATAATTGCCGCTGGGTAAGATTATCTGTTACTTAGTGATATAATCAACTTATTCTTAGAATTTTTTGATAAACAGAGGAGCTCTTGCATGACACGGCATACACAAATGCATAAATATTTCACACACACACAAACACGCATATATATATATATATATATATATATATATATATATATATATATATATATATATATATATATATATATATATATATATATATATATTGGGGAGAGAGTGAGTATATATCTCTTAACATTTTTGTGTCCAGATTGAATCTCAGCAACTATTAGAGTTACAGTGACAGCAATTATTGAACAATTATTAAGAATCTTATTTTTTGTTTATGAAAAGAATAGCATTACTTGTTTGAAATTTCTTGTATTAAGTACTGAATTTCTTGAATAATTTATTTTACAAATTTATTTTCATTTTATTATTAATTTTCCTTCCATTATTCCTAAATAAGTAAAATTTATTTCCTGTTTTCATCACAAGTTCAAATAATTATACTACTGGTAAGTTGAAATATCAATAAAAAAAATGTGACAATATCTGCTAATTCATTGCCCTTTTTACGGTATTCTATTTTTAGCTACCTTTTTTTTTTAGAGAAATTCCATATGACTTTGGCTACTTTTTAGCTACTTTTGCAAGCCTATCTAGCGACATTTCAAAATTTGAGTTGGCAACTTGGGATTTTGGCAAGTTCGGAGTTCCCTTTCAAATTCTTAGTCTGACCGTATATCGGGTCCTCTCTACCACCCCTTTAGACGTTCGTTGTCCATATTACCGTACTCGCAAACAATGTCTGGATATAACGGTTTAGCAGACAAATCATCAGGTAGATTTGGCGAAGTCAGGGAAAACTGTGTTCTGTCATCTTTCGTGCGGGATATATCTTTCATCCAAGATGTTAAGAGTGATTTGATTAAGGCAAGAGACCAATGTTATCGACGGGGTCTACTCAACACTACCAAGTGGTAAGGTCCCTTTGCAACGGCACTCTCATAACCTAAGTCTACCCGTCAGACAGCTAATAGTCAATATACCAAATATACTCTTTTCTACACATGATTATTGTTAATATGATGAATATGTAAAATTGTTATGTTGTAAAGTTTTTCCAGATGTTTCTTGTGCCAAAGT
The DNA here is from genome assembly GCF_036898095.1 of Palaemon carinicauda. Lineage (NCBI taxonomy): Eukaryota > Metazoa > Arthropoda > Malacostraca > Decapoda > Palaemonidae > Palaemon > Palaemon carinicauda. Next base: position 169,974,430 of record NC_090725.1, read on the forward strand.
AATTGGTGTCGATACCTGATCTCTTGATGGAACCCAACATAATTCATTCCATTTTCTCTGAAGAGGCATGTTGATGATATATTGAAGTTATACGGAAATTAGGGGAATAAGTACTAATCCAAGGTACCACTACCTAACGTTACCTAAATCTCAGTGTCTACTTACCAGTGAGGGCCAAGCTTATCCTCCCTGTGACCAGCCCCGCTAAACCTTGTATCATGTATGCATTATATCTAACTACTAGATGCTGGGTAAATATATGATACTTTAATTTCTAATCAAATACATGAACCATTTATTTTTTCTACTCGCTATCTTGTGTTTTATGCATTTGACCATGATTATTGGGACAAACCACCCGTTCATGAGTTTTTGGACCCCCTACTTAAAGCCAATTATGGGGACCCCTATGGGAAACCGGGGTTTTTTGGGCGGGGAAATGTCATAAACGAGTGATTTACAGCAATAATAATGGTCAGAAATGCAAAAGAAGGCCAAGTTAACCAGTTGGAAGAAATATATGGTTCATGAAATTGGGTAAAACTAGCCAAATATGATTATTTAACACTTGAGATTTGCAAAAGGGTACAGAACCTAACAAACCCACCCAACCTAGTAGTTCCCAGGTCATAACCCCCTAGTGGGGCTAACCCCCATTCCCAGGTCACAACCCCTAGCCGAGGGTGGCAAGACCCCGGACCCCCCTGGTATTATTGTACTGTATTACAGGGTAATTTAACCTAGGGGAAAAACTACTGTTTTTTTAAAGAAAAAGGTCGGTTCTCTTCGAAAATTACTCGTTCCTATTGCAAATGAATAGTTTCAGAAATATATATATATATATATATATATATATATATATATAATATATATATATATATATATATATATATATATATATATATATATAGGCTATATATATATACACACCAATAAGGGGGGACACCCAGTTGGAACTTGACGTTTTGGGTGGGGAAACGGTATATAATGGTAAAACAAGCCTTTTCTTCTCTATACATTACCTTCTTGGATGTAAGCTATATTGTGAAAAAATACACTAATTATCTATATCTTATACTAATGGTATATTTTCCATTTATTTGTTGACATTCTATGGGTCGGTTGTAGTCGCTCTCGTTTGTTCGTTGGTACAAAGCAGTTTTCGACCTTCTGCGCATAAACTCCTCCCACCTGCGCCTAAACTCCGCTTCCACCAATAGGATTACTTCTTCTCTTATAACCCTTCCCCATTTTCCCCCTACGTCATTTTACTCGCCACATTCAAGTATTCGACTTCACCCGGTTTATTCAAGTATTTTACTTTATCCAGTATAACTATACCAATCCTTTTATATAATACCTACATATACATAATACATTTGACCCAAGAATTACACGTTTTATTATCCGATATCTTTTAAAATCACCTCATTTTATATTCCCATTAAATATTATTTATCATAAACTCCATTTTATCTTTCTATATTACTTTTTTACATTTTGTTATTGCCTTGTCACGCCTAGATTTCACATAAATACTTGCTCTGGACAAGTTTCCCATTCTAGTTCTTTCATGTTTACTCTCTAGATTCCGTTGTTTTTCCATTAACTAATCACGAACCCATACGTATGGAAAGTTTGTACTGGGGGGTTAATATTTCCCAACTCCCACCTTCCAACAAACCCTTTTCCGTGGAAACCTTTGTCCAAGTCAGGACTTTGTTAGTTCAAGTGAGGTCTTTTTTTTGTGTACTGTATTTCATGATGGAAGTTATAGAAACTTGTAATGACTGCAGTATTCCATACTTAAAAGCATTTCGGTGAATTCTTTAATACGTCATCCAATGTTGATAATTTTCTTGAATCTCATAATGTAATAGCCCAACATTTAAGATAGCTAAAACAAAGACGAAACGGCGATGTGGATATACAGAAGTTAAGATATCAGTCTCAACACCCTGGTGACCCACAAGTTTCGTTGTCCCGGTGATAAAAGTAAGTCATTAATTTCTTTAATTTTAATGTGTTAGTTTTACTAGTTTTGAGCGTGCGCAGCTCAACATTACCACTTGCCAGTACATACGAGCTTGATGTTTTATTTGCCTGCAAGCGAAGCGAGCCGATGGCGGAACAAGAACCATTATATTTAATGTTGCTAACGTTAACGTAATTATCGTAACATTGCTAATGTTAGCGTGCGCAGGTCAACATTGCCGTTTGCCAGTACTAGTGAGTGAAGTGAGACCGAATTGGAACAAGACCCATCATATTTAAACATTTTAACAGAAAATATATGTTTTCCTGTAGTAAATAACGTGATTCAACCGGTTTTCACCTTCATTTCAACCGCAACAACAACAACCAGTTCGGCTTGTTGAAGTTAGTCAAACTGGTTGTTCTGTTTGTTTGCTGTTGAAATAAATGTCAAATTCGGTTAAATCACGTTATTTGCTACAGGAAAACATATATTTTCTGTTCGAAATGATAACCTGTAATACAGTAGAACTTTACCGACCCCCCTTCCCAGGTCACAAACTAAAAGTAAATTACAAATTAATCCTTACAATATGATAAAGTAAATCACAAATAAATCCTTCCATCATGAAAACGTAAATCACAAATAACTCCTTACCTTATGTTTGATACTGTCGCTTTACAAAAGCTTTGCAGTAGAAAATGTGCTGGCTTTCCATGCAAATTTACTCAGAATCAGACCTTTGAGGCATTATTTCACTGTTGTTTTTTAATTACAGAGGAGTAACAATAGCTTTACACTGAACGAAGAGCATTTCCATCATATTAAATTGCCGACATAAACAAAATTATACTAAATTTCGAAATAGATTGATGTGCTTCCGTTAACTTCCCTCTTATTGGAGACGGTATTTGTTTACAAGAGCAAAGCTCTCCATTTACTCCAAAATTATGCATTCCTGCAGCTCTCCTCTTTTTGTACAGTAATTAAGAGGTTCTTTCAATGCTGGGAAAGCAAAAAATAGCAAGATATGTTACAGGGGTGGGAGGGGGAGGGGTTGGTGGAGGAGGTGCTAAGCGACTGGGAACCGACATCCTCAACATAGTCAACCAAAGAGAAGTTCGTGACAGCATACATTTAGTATATATTCAAAATATATACTAAATTTAAAAATGGAGTAATTACTCAAAAGTCACTTTGTGAAATATGTATTTTATTTGGTAAGTATTTGATAATAAATCTTAAACTATTTTGAGAATGACTAATTTTCCCAGATGACATTTTGCTACATTAACGCCATCTATTGACCTCTGCCTAAGGATGCCTGCCAATTTCCCGCCAATGAAAACAGTCATACGCTGCAAAAATAGTCATTCTTGTAAAAAGATTCTTTAAAAAAAAATAACTAGATTTATTGTCAAGTATTTCCAAATGAAATATGCAATTCACAAATAGTGACACTTTTGAGTAATTGACCCATTTTTTTATTTAGTATATATTATGAATATATACCAAATGTACGTTGACGTCACAAACTTCTCTGATAGACTATGTTGGCGATGTCAGTTCCGGGTGGCTTAGTACCTCCTCCATCAACCCCTCCCCCTCCCCCCCCTCCCCCCTCGTGCAACATATCTTACAATTTTTTGCTCTCCTAGCATTTAAAGAACCTCCTAATTACTGTAAAAAAAGAGGAGAGCTGCAGGAATGCATAATTTTGGAGTAAATGGAGAGCGTGCTCTTGTAAACAAGTATCTTAGAGACATCTTTACGAGATAGTGGTTGAGTGGAAACTGAACACGAAGGTGGGAAAAAAATGGCTCTTTTAGAACAGTACTTGTAAGCTGTTAATTGGTTTAGAAAAACCATCTGACAAGTACGTCATTGTAAATACACAGAATGCTCCCCAAACCATTGGGAAAAAATGCATGCGCAATAAGTCCCCTTCAGTCTCTCAGATGTAAACAATGGACATATAATATTATAATAGACTGATACAGCCCCTATTAAACATATAGAGAAAAATACCAAACTAGCCAGCACTCGTCCATTTCTTATAGCGAATTCCAGTTTCGCTAGAAATTGAGTATCATATATTAACCAGATGCTGTGTAAACCAAGCTTGCATGAATATGACAGCCATCTAGGCAAGGATTACTTGTTATAGTTACTTTGTATAGATTCTGTTGTTATTATTATTATTATTATTATTATTATTATTATTAAATGCTAAGCTACAACCCTAGTTGGAAAAGCAGGATGCTATAAGCCCAGTGGCCCCAACAGGGAAAATAGCCCAGTGAGGAAAGGAAACAAGGAAAAATAAAATATTCTAAGAACAATAAAAACATTGAAATAACTATTTCCTATATAAACTATAAAAATTTTAACAAAAGAGGAAGAGGAACTAGATAGAACAGTGTGCCCGAGTGTACCCTCAAGCAAGAATCTCTAACCCAAGATAGTGGAAGACCATGGTACAGAGGCTATGGCACTACCCAAGAATAGAGAACAATGGTTTGATTTTGGAGTGTCCTTCTCCTAGAAGAGCTGCTTATCATAGCTAAAGAACCTCTTCTACCCTTACCAAGAGGAAAGTAGCCACTGAACAATTACAGTGCAGTAGTTAACCACTTGGGAGAAGAAGAATTGTTTTGGAATCTCAGTGTTGTCAGGTGTATGAGGACAGAAGAGAATCTGTAAAGAATAGGCCAGACTATTCGGTGTTTGTGTAGGCAAAGAGAAAGAACCGTAACCAGAGAGAAAGATCCAATGTAGTACTGTCTGGCCAGTAAAAGGACCCCATAACTCTCCAGTGGTAGTATCTCAACGGGCGGCTGGTGTCCTGGCCAACCTACTATCTATCACCATTGTTTTTTGTCAGGATGCTTCAATTAGGTGCTGCCAAGAAATGCACGGTGGAGTTAAGACAACTAGGAATATCTTTTCATAAGTTTTCATTTCGAGCACGTTTATTCTGCAACAGCTGAATGCAAGCCGAGTCACAGCAGGATGGCAATCCCAGCTTGCTACATACTACATAGGCCCGTAAATTTTTAGAAAAACAAGGGACAACATTTCTAAGAAAAAAAAATTACTTTTATCACTGTAAATGATGTGCTTTCAATAAATTTAACCTTTATTTCCACTGCAAAAAAGCCGATCTACTTTTATGGACCCCTTTCTTGAAGGACACAGGTGGGAACTTGGGATTTTGGGTGTTTGAGAACAGGACAAAACATGATTAATTACCACTTGAATTTGGAAAAAGGGGCCAAAACCTAACAAACCCAGTAGTTCCCAAGTCAAGACCCCTAGCCTGGCGGGCAAGCCACCCGTACCCCCTCCTCAGGTCATAAAATGTGATTATTTAAGACTTGAGATTTGTAAAAGGGGATAGAACCTAACAAACCCACCTAACCTAATAGTTCCCAGCTCACACCCTCTAACCTGGGGCAAACCCCCCCCCCCCAGGTCCTGTTCCCAGGTCTCAAACTAAAAGTAAATCATAAATAAATCCTTACCTTATGATTGACACCTACATCTTTTTTTTTTGGCTTGGCCATCTCTTTATAGAAGCGTTGCAGTAGGAAATGTGCTGGTCTTCCCTAAAAGCTAAGTCAGAATCGCACTTAGGACCGTTTAAGTTTTGAGGGATAACACAGTGAGTTTTTAAGAAATTATTCACTACTCCAAAAGTATCAAAATAGCCAAAAGAGCAGCCATTACATTTTGTTACCTTGAGCTCCACAAGGCTCATCTGACACGAAACATAGCTGCAAAGGAACTGAAGTGCTGTTGGAGAAAACAGGGTGTGTCACAGAACTGCCTATGTCACACTCCAGTGTACATCACATGCCCAAATATGGTGAACCTTGTCATTTGATAGGTATGGTAAGTGAATGATGTACAGTACAGTATGTGCGCAGGAAGTATAAACTCGTCATGGAGCAACGAGGAGGGCTTGTGCGCAAAAGTATAAACTCGTAATCATGTAAGAAACCATGCTCAAATGGGGAGCAGAAACATCCGACCTGCAAAATGTAAACAAAAGAGTGAAATAAACGTTTCAGGGGAAGAAGATCCCCATATTTTGTGCAATTTTTTGTGGATTTATTATATGTCCCAGAGAATAATGTATAAAGAAGGATAGGTTTGTTTTACCATTATTTATCGATTCGCCAATAATTTTTCTCTACCCAAAACCCCTTGTTCTCACTGGGTAGCCCCCATTACCTTAGGATATATTAGGGTACATCTTATCAACTATTTATTTGCGAGGTAAATGAAGGTAATTTTTTAGGAAAACAGGACTTTTTCTATAAATGCCCCAATTTTAAACATCTGACTTACCCGGTAGTTATATATATAGCTTTAGTCCCTGACGTCGGCAGAAATTTCAAAATTCGCGGCAATCGCCGATTGGGTAGCCAGGTGTACCACCAGTGATTCCTCAGATCTTCCCTGCCGCCGCACGGGCAACATTGTTAGATTTTCCACTTGCTGTAACCTGTATAATTACAATTACCTTGGTTATGTACAATTTGCCTTTGCCTTTCGCTCGTTTGGTTTTTTTTTTTTTTTTCTTTTCTTGACAGAGTTGATGGTTGGAATATGATCGCTATGTTCGTAGCTTGAAAGGGGTAGGATTAAGAATTTTTTCCCCCTACTGTAAAACTAACAAACCTACTCTTAAAACATGATGGCTGAAGGAAATCATTTCGCCAACGTTATGACGTCACAAATCAGGTGACATAAACTGCATAGTATGACTTGCAAAATTCTTGCAAGGAATGAAAAGAAAATACCTACTTACAAAACAAATGTATTTAATTTTTATATTGTAAAGGGAATATTTTTTTTCAATATTAATCTTACCTGATGATCATGTAGCTGTCAACTCTGTTGCCCGACAGAAAAAACCTAAGGTCAGGATACGCCAGCGATCGCTATACAGGTGGGGGTGTACAACAACAGCGCCATCTGTCGAGTAGGTACTCAGGTACTTCTTGTCAACAAGAACCAATTTTTCCTCTGTCGTGCCACCGGCAAGACCTACTTGGATACGCTGTTGTTTCTGGAGTTGTTTTCACGCTTTTGGTGATGTATTCGCTCTAGATTTTAGCTTTCGCTATTCAGGAACTATTATCATTAGCTTATCAAGCTTTTTGATTAGATTTGGATTAATTGTTGATGAACTTTGCTAGATTTTGGATTCCCCCCTTGGCTAATTCAAGAATTCAAGATGTCTGACCATTCTCAAGTCCCTAGTACAGGCAGTGTAGCGCTAGGGACTGTTCTAGGCGTCTTCCGAAGGCCTCTATAGATCCTCACACCGTTTGTTCCAATTGTAGGGGTAAATCCTGTCAATTGGAAGATCGATGTGAGGAATGCGCTGGGCTTTCGGAATTCGATTTTAATGAATTCCTAAAGAATGCACGTAGGCTAGAGAAGGATAGGATCAGGAGGAGTTCTTCTCGCTCGTTTGATTTTTCCTCTCCCCATGCCCCTCAACCTATTCCTTCCCCTGTAGTGGTGACTCCCGACCCTGCTACTAGTGCTCAACCCTCGATGGCGGACATGATGCGTGCCATTCAGGCTCTTGGTGACAGAGTGGAGTCATTAGCTAATGACCGGAATCAACTTTTGGCCGATGTCAAAGAGTTGAAAGAAAAAAGTGCAGTGGGAAGTGTAGTGAGTGCAAGTGCGGTGAAAAGTGTCAGTGTCAGTGTTACGCATGAGGGTGCATCTGTTCGTGCCAGTCGTCCTCCCAGTCCGGGACCTCTTGCAAGCTCCCAAGCCCAGGGGAGAAGCAATGTCGAAGGACCAAAGGGTTCGACAGGCCTTGATCAGCGTACGGATGTACCCTCAGTGGTTGCGGACGCATCTTGCAGAGATTGTCCCATCCACAAACAGACGAGTGAGCCCATTCATTCCTCGTCTGTGGAAGAAGTTTCTAGGAAGAAACGTTGGACCAAGGTCTCACGACCTCTCAAGCGCAAGGTCCCTTCCGAGCGAGTCCAACGGCCCAGGTGTAGCCACTGGGTCAGTTCGGACTCGCCGCAGTCTTCCGAAGACTGCACACCTCCCAAGAGAGGTAGAGTGGTTCCGCAGCAGGCAATCACTCCGTCTGTTGCCGCACCAACCACGGTAGACCCTAAGTGGTCCATGCTGCAGACTATGCAGTCTCAGCTTGCTTCCTTCATGCAGGAGTATCGTGCTGAGAAGGTTGACACTGCACCTGTTAACCTACAACCTGCCACGGTTGTGCGCTCAGCAGATACTGCGGCTGCCTGCTCCCACACTCCACCTGTGAGAGCTCCACCACCGATGCGCAGTCGACCCTGCCAGACGCATGTTGACGTTAGCCGACATGCGGCACCCTCCGTTGACATGCGTGAGCTACCGCATCAGCAGTGGGAAGGTGCTGTCAAGCTGCCGTGTTTTGACGCAATGCGGCAGTCTCCGCAACCCACGGCAGTCCCTCCCACGCACCAGCACTCCGCTTTTGTTGTTGCCAGCTCGCAGACTGACCAGCAGCGGCATGATGTTGGATCCAGTGCAGCTACGCATGCACCCGTGCTGCCGGATTCAGCCGTTCAGTTGCCACTTCCTCCTCAGCATTCGGATGAAGGAGTATCTGATGACGACGAAGCTGCGCATTTGGACGATCCGCACTCCGACATAGAAGAACCCAAGTCTACGCCTCCCTCCTTAGACTTTAGGAAAGTCCTTGCCCTGTTTAGGGAGTTGTATCCGGAACAGTTTGTGTCTGCAACCCCGCGCTCACCTCCCTCCGAGTTCGCTTTAGGCATGCAGTCAGCAGCTCCTGCCTTTACGAAACTCGTACTCGCGCGCTCATCCAAGAGAGCTTTGAGGGTACTGGGAGAGTGGTTGCAGTCCAAGAAGCAACTGGGGAAGACTGCCTTCATCTTTCCGCCTACCAAGCTTGCTTCCAAATCTAGCGTCTGGTATGCCCGGCTTGGGAGTTCCTGCCTCTGCCCAGGGCGACTTCTCAAGTCTGGTTGATTCTCCCCGCAGGCTGGCTATGAGACGCTCCAAGATTTGCTGGTCCTTTTCTGACATGGACCATCTGTTGAAGGGAGTTTTTCGTGCTTTTGAGATCTTCAACTTCCTGGACTGGTGTTTGGGAGCGTTAAGCAGAAAGACCTCCCCTTCGGATAAGGACTCTGCCATGCTTATCATGTCTAGCATGGACAAAGCCATTCGGGATGGGTCTGGTGAGCTTGCGGCTTCGTACGTGTCTGGAGTGCTTAAGAAGAGAGATCACCTTTGCTCCTTGTCTGCGGGGATCACACCATGCCAGAAGTCGGAGTTGATGTTTGCTCCGCTTTCCAAGTGTCTCTTTCCGGAAGAGCTGATCAAGGGGATTGCTGCCTCGTTGATCCAGAAGGATACCCATGACCTGGTGGCGTCTTCCGCACGTAAAGTCACAGCTTTACCTTCCGTGCCTAGACCTAGGATGGACACACCAGCGTCTAGGTTCATCCCGCCCTTTCGTGGCAGAACCTCCAGCAGAGGAGGTACCCGTGCCGACAGTCATCGTGGCAAAAAGAAGAAGGGTTCTAAGTCCTCAAAAGGCAGAATCTGACTGCCTACCTCTCCAGACAGCAGTGGGAGCCAGGCTCAAGAACTACTGGCAGGCTTGGGAGAGCAGAGGTGCAGACGCTCAGTCTGTGAAGTTGCTAAGAGAGGGGTACAGGATTCCGTTCTGGCGCAATCCCCCTCTAGCAACTACTCCCATCAACCTCTCTCCCAACTACAAGGAGGAGGACAAGAGGCTAGCTTTGCAGCAAGAGGTGTCTCTCTTGCTACAAAAGGGAGCGGTAGTCATAGTCCGGGACCATCAATCCCCGGGCTTCTACAACCGTCTCTTCCTGGTAGCGAAGAAGACAGGAGGGTGGAGACCAGTGCTGGACGTCAGTGCTCTCAATGCTTTTGTCACCCAGCAGACGTTCACCATGGAGACGACGAAGTCGGTGCTAGCATCGGTCAGGAAGGAAGACTGGATGGTCTCGTTGGACCTAAAAGACGCGTACTTTCATGTCCCCGTCCATCCAGACTCCCAACCTTTCCTAAGGTTCGTCTTTGGAAAGGTCGTTTACCAGTTCCAAGCCCTGTGCTTTGGCCTAAGCACGGCACCTCTTGTGTTTACCAAACTGATGAGGAATATTGCCAAATTCCTTCACTTGGCAGACATCAGAGCCTCCCTCTATTTGGACGACTGGCTTTTAAGAGCTCCGTCAAGTCGTCGCTGTCTGGAGAATCTCAGATGGACTATGGATCTGACCAAGGAATTGGGTCTCCTGGTCAATATAGAGAAGTCCCAACTCGTCCCATCCCAAACCATTGTCTATCTAGGTATGGAGATTCAGAGTCGAGCTTTTCGGGCTTTTCCGTCGGCCCCCAGAATCAGTCAAGCCCAAGAATGCATCCAGAGCATGCTGAGAAGGAACCGATGTTCAGTCAGGCAGTGGATGAGTCTAACAGGGACGCTTTCATCGCTGGCCCAGTTCATCGCGTTAGGGAGACTCCACCTCTGCCCCCTTCAGTATCATCTAGCTGCTCACTGGAGAAAGGACATGACGCTAGAAGCGGTCTCAGTTCCTATATCCGAAGAGATGAGGTCTGCGCTGACGTGGTGGAAGAACAGCATTCTTCTCAAGGAAGGTCTACCATTGGCTGTTCAGACCCCCGACCACCTTCTCTTCTCGGACGCATCGGACACGGGCTGGGGTGCGACACTGGACGGACGGGAATGCTCGGGCACGTGGAATCCGGAGCAAAGAGCACTTCACATCAACTGCAAGGAGCTATTGGCAGTTCATCTGGCCTTGAGAAACTTCAAGTCCCTCCTTCTAGGCAAGGTGGTGGAGGTGAACTCCGACAACACTACAGCCTTGGCGTACATCTCCAAGCAAGGAGGGACTCATTCGAGGAAGTTGTTCGAGATCGCAAGGGACCTCCTCACCTGGTCAAGAGATCGAAAGATTTCGCTGGTAACGAGGTTCATTCAAGGCGACATGAATGTCATGGCAGATCGCCTCAGCCGGAAGGGTCAGGTCATCCCCACAGAGTGGACCCTTCACAAGAATGTTTGCAGCAGACAATGGGCCCTGTGGGGTCAGCCCACCATAGATCTGTTCGCTACCTCGATGACCAAGAGGCTCCCGAATTATTGCTCACCGATTCCGGACCCAGCAGCAGTTCACGTAGATGCCTTTCTTCTGGATTGGTCCCATCTAGACCTGTATGCGTTCCCTCCGTTCAAGATTGTCAACAAGGTACTGCAGAAGTTCGCCTCTCACGAAGGGACACGGTTGACGTTGGTTGCTCCCCTCTGGCCCGCGAGAGAATGGTTCACCGAGGTACTGCAATGGCTAGTGGACGTTCCCAGGACTCTTCCTCTAAGAGTGGACCTTCTGCGTCAGCCGCACGTAAAGAAGGTACACCCAAGCCTCCACGCTCTTCGTCTGACTGCCTTCAGACTATCGAAAGACTCTCAAGAGCTAGAGGCTTTTCGAAGGAGGCAGCCAGAGCGATTGCCAGAGCAAGGAGGACATCCACTCTCAAGGTCTACCAGTCAAAATGGGAAGTCTTCCGAAGCTGGTGCAAGGCGAATTCAGTTTCCTCAACCAGTACCTCTGTAACGCAGATAGCTGACTTCCTTTTACATCTAAGGAATGTAAGATCCCTTTCAGCTCCTACGATCAAAGGTTACAGAAGCATGTTGGCAGCAGTCTTCCGCCACAGAGGCTTAGATCTTTCCACCAACAAAGATCTACAGGACCTCCTTAAGTCTTTTGAGACCTCAAAGGAGCGTCGGTTAGCCACACCAGGCTGGAACCTAGACGTGGTTTTAAGGTTCCTGATGTCAGCAAGGTTCGAACCGCTTCAATCAGCCTCTTTTAAGGATCTCACATTAAAGACTCTTTTCCTCGTTTGCTTAGCAACAGCTAAAAGAGTCGGTGAGATTCACGCCTTCAGCAGGAACATAGGTTTTACATCTGAAACGGCTACATGTTCCTTACAGCTTGGTTTTTTAGCTAAAAACGAGCTTCCTTCTCGTCCTTGGCCCAAGTCGTTCGAGATCCCAAGCCTGTCCAACTTGGTTGGTAACGAACAAGAGAGAGTACTATGCCCAGTAAGAGCTCTTAAGTACTATTTAAGACGTACAAAGCCTTTACGAGGACAATCAGAAGCTTTATGGTGTTCTATTAAGAAACCTGCTTTACCGATGTCTAAGAACGCAGTTTCTTATTACATCAGGCTTTTGATTAGAGAGGCCCATTCTCATCTGAAGGAAGAAGACCATGCTTTGCTGAAGGTAAGGACACATGAAGTTAGAGCTGTCGCTACTTCAGTGGCCTTCAAACAGAACCGTTCTCTGCAGAGTGTAATGGATGCAACCTATTGGAGAAGCAAGTCAGTGTTCGCATCATTTTACCTTAAAGATGTCCAGTCTCTTTACGAGAACTGCTACACCCTGGGACCATTCGTAGCAGCGAGTGCAGTAGTAGGTGAGGGCTCAACCACTACATTCCCATAATCCCATAACCTTTTTTAATCTTTCTCTTGAAATGCTTTTTATTGTTGTTTTTGGGTTGTACGGAAGGCTAAGAAGCCTTCCGCATCGTGGTTGATTTGGCGGGTGGTCAAATTCTTCTTGAGAAGCGCCTAGATTAGAGGTTGTGATGAGGTCCTTTAGTATGGGTTGCAGCCCTTCATACTTCAGCACCTAGGAGTCGCTCAGCATCCTAAGAGGATCGCTAGGCTCAGTAAGGAAGACGTACTTAAAAAGGCAGAGTAATGGTTCAAGTCGACTTCCTTACCAGGTACTTATTTATTTTATGTTTGTTATTTTGAATAACTGCTAAAATGAAATACGGGATACTTAGCTTCTAATGTTAACATGTATGCTGGTCTCCACCCCCCCCCCCCCCCCTGGGTGTGAATCAGCTACATGATCATCGGGTAAGATTAATATTGAAAAATTTTATTTTCCTTAGTAAAATAAATTTTTGAATATACTTACCCGATGATCATGAATTTAAGGACCCTCCCTTCCTCCCCATAGAGACCCAGTGGACCGAGGAGAAAATTGGTTCTTGTTGACAAGAAGTACCTGAGTACCTACTCGACAGATGGCGCTGTTGTTGTACACCCCCACCTGTATAGCGATCGCTGGCGTATCCCGACCTTAGGTTTTTTCTGTCGGGCAACAGAGTTGACAGCTACATGATCATCGGGTAAGTATATTCAAAAATTTATTTTACTAAGGAAAATAACATATTTTAAGAAAATATTTGTCCTATTAGTACTTTTTCTTTAGATAATCATCGATCTATTTTCAGAGTTTAAATAAAACTAGTGTACAGTTAGATTTACGCTACGTAGTACACATGTCGATCGATACAGTCCCACAAATTACTTTGTATCGTTATTTTTTTTTTTTCGATTTTAGGAATTCTATTATTAATCGTATCCTATTGCATTCTCACTCAAGTCCTGGGCAAAAGAGTATAATCTCTCGCAGCGGGCAGGTCTAAATTATGATCTGATGTGAAAGTTTAAAAGTACAAGTTTCAGTGCAGTGGAGGGTGCGTCTGCTCGTGCCTGTCATTCTCCTAGCCCTAGACCCCTTCCAAGTTCTCCAACCCCTGGGAGAAGGAATGTTGATCGGCGAAAGGAAACGAGAGGCGTTAGCGCGC
>NC_090725.1:170066136-170146136 GCF_036898095.1 Palaemon carinicauda
GACAAATTTTGTCTTCTGTAGCCTGAATCCTAGGTAAGAGGGGAGGGGGCGACTGACTGGTAGGTGCCAGTAAGCAACTGCCAGGTCTATTGAGACTGTATACGCCCCTTTTGTTAGAAGGGTCCTTGTGTGTTGCACTGTAAGCATCCGGAACTTGTTGTTCGTGATGAATTTGTTGAGTGAAGAAAAGTCTAGGATGACTCTGGGTTTGTCCGAGTCTTTCTTGGGAACGCAAAAAAGCCTTCCTGAATTTAGATGGACTTCACTTTCCTCATTACCTTCTTCTTTTGAGGTATATTCTTCCAATAAGGGGGAAGTGTTGGAAGAATTTTTGGAAAGGTGGATTTTGTTCCATTTTCCAACCAAGTCCATTCGTAATTTGGCTGTGGACCTAGGGATCAAAGGTCCAATGATCCGAAAGTGGAAAGTCTACCTCCTACCTGGATCCTCTCATTTTTAGAGGTTCCTGAGGATATGTTTCCGTGACCACGTCCTCCTCCACCCTTGGGGGATATCTGGAGGATCCTCTTTTGGGGCCGTTACCTTTGTAGGACCGAAAAGTGATCGAGAGCCTTTCAAAGCCTGGATTAAATACAGGTAACTGGCTACCAGCTGATGAGAGACCATCTGGAGGGTGGTTTACAGCTGGACTACCATTTGAGGCACCGTGGTCATGGTCACGGTCGGAAATTGTGCAGTTCTAATGATGATTTCCTTTTTGAGGACATGCCCCACTTTTGGAGCAGGTTCCTTCTCTTCGTGGTGGCTTTGGTAATGACTTCTTGGACCACTTCCTATGGGAAAGGGTCTAGGTCCCAGATACATGATGAAATCAGTTTTCTTGGGCGTTATTAAAGCCCTGCACACATTTCTAAGCAGTTCTGATGAAACAAGGAGGCGATAAGACTATCTTTCTTCTCCTGTTCCCTTCTCACAGGATGGTTTGGCAACTTTGGAAGGTTCTCATTAAACTGCTAGACTGCTATCTCCGGATCCAACCTCGAGATGGAGAAGGTTAGATGTACCACTTTCCACTTCTCGCAGGTTGGTGTAGCTAGAGATAATGGTTTACATTTCTCTAGGATTGTGCAGGGATTTCCCTCTTCAACTGCTCTCATGACACAGTCTAGGGCTTTCCCCGAAAGGGGGAAGGTTCAGGAGGAAGGAGCAATAAAGGTTGGATGCTTCTTGCTCAATGCTGAGACTTTGGAGTTAGTATATCCGGCCCCTTTCCGGGTCTTGGTAAGGATGGCTTGAGCCTTTTCAAGGACAATGACTTCCTTCGGTATAGTCTCCTCACGGGATGTAGGTTCATCTTGCAGTCTCACATAGCAATCTGGGTACGCTGAAAGCTGGGCCATAGTTGAAGCTCTTCAAGGGGTTTAGACCACAACTTCTAGGAGATATAAAGCTTCCCATTCAGCATGGGCCTGTGTTCCGTCTACCTCCATGGGTTGGTTTGTAGCAGTGAGGGAGGTCAGATATTTTAAGGGGCTTAGCGGAGCTCCTGGAAGCGCCAGGGCGTTTCCTTACCTGTACCTCTTTCTTCATCTCTTTGAGATCTTGCTTATTCTCCTCTCGTTCTTTCCGGAGCAGTGTCAGCGTCTGCTGGATCGACTCTAGGAGCGTTTCGCTCTTGCCGACCTGTCTAGCCAGTTGGGGAGTTGGGGCTGGAGAGGTTGAGGGCATAAGTTGATATGCCGGCACAGTGAACTGAGGGACCTCACTCACCATCAAAACGGATCCTTCTTCCTCCGTGGGTATTTGAACCACTCCTTATTTAGGGCCTTCTAGCATTAGGTCCTATCCGGTGTCAGTGGACACCTCTGACATCCTATCTTGGTGGATGTCTAAGCTTTACAGTGTCTGTTGATATCCGTGTCCACTGTCCGTTGGATAGAGGGATGCTGGATCTGTGCCTGAGGCACAAACGTATTTGATTGAGCCTTAGGGAACAGTAGGCACTACAAAGATTTGTTAGGTAGGTAAGGTCCCGTAGAGTTCTTCTGGAAGCCTCATACTCACCTTTGATGGGTTTCCCTTGCTGTATCCCTTGACTACGTAGTGTCAAAGATATCTTTTACAAAGCCGTCGGTCAGCAAGGTCAGGCGATTGGAGCGACCCTTCGGGTCCCAGAACCTCAGGGATCCAGATACGATGTAGCAGGGGCATAAAATCTGTACATTGTATGCCCACAAAAGTCCTTACTCTTGTGGTTGCAAAATACAATTGTACACCTCGCCATTGGCTCCTCCTGTAAGGGAGAAAAAAAGGTGAATGAGTACTAGATGTTTATATCATTGATATAATGTATATTTAAAATACGGGTCCCAGTACCTCAGGGAACCGGGTACGATGCAGCAGGGGACATGAGACCTGCACATCTTGTGGCCACAAAAGTCCCTACTTTTGTGGTTGCAGAACAGGACTGCTTTCTTCACCTTAGCTTCCTCCTGTAAGGAAAGAAAGAGTGAAGTGAGTATAGGGTAATTTATCTCACTGATAAATATGCATATGCATAAATGGTATGCTTTACTATTATCTATCATAGCTTAGGATAGTAAGCTAGAAAAGAAGTAGAAAAGACACATATCTGTGTTTCCCCTCCAGGCAATTGATGCGACCTACAGTATTAATATTTTTATTTTCCTTATCAGGGAAATTACAGAGTGGAATAACTCTCGTACGTAGAGCCGGAGTCAGTGGATACTAACACTAACTCCACCACTTGTAAATTATTAATACTGATAGATAATCATTGGTGTTCCAATGATCTAGGATTCATCAGAATGTTGAAGGATTACTTCACCTCAACATTTTTTAAAACGGTCTCAGCAATGGACTGTGAAAGGATACACAGAGTATGTTGGAAAATCATATTACTGTATGTTATATACCGTAGTTTTCTAACTGCTGTATTTACTATACTGTAGGAATACTGGCTACTGTATAATCGCATACTGTAGTTCTGCCGGTATACTGCTGGGCTAGGCTAGTACCTGGAGGCACTAGCCGACAGAGAGAGAAAAAGAATAGAGAGAAGGACTACCGTATCATTATACTTTAGTACAATAATTAGGGTTGTAGGGACTACTGCCTCTACTACCTTCTTTCCAGAATGAGGATTCAAATGGAAGGTGAGAGAATGTATTAATTCTAGCTTCCATCCAGCCACAATTTCTGTTTGCCGGCTGTACTGCCGGTTACAGGGTTTGTGGATGGCAGTCCAAGAGAGGACTAAAAAATACTCAAAAATATAATGGGTTTCCCACCGCCAGCCGTCAGGGCCGACTCAACCTTTCCCGGAGCTTAGCTTCCGTTAGGGAGATGGTCGAAGCGGCAGCCTAACCGCCTTTGTACGAGCCCGGCCGGTATCCTAGTCAGCCCAGCAAGTGGGGTGATTGTAGAATACCGGCCACAGGAATCGTTACGGCTAGGCCGTCACCAGAGGACAGAAGGGGAAGGGAAAGGGTCTTATATTTTACAGAGAAAAGTGGCGGCAGGTATGCCTCCTACTTTCGGCTGTAAGACAAGGAAACATGGTTTCTTATCCCAGCGCCGTTTTGGCCGGCAGAGGAATAACGATTCCCCAGCCTGAGACATTGCCGGATATAAGACATGTCTTTTAGTCTACAAGGGAGAAAGGTGGCAGCAATTATACCACCCACTTTCAGTTGTGGACTTCGGAAGCCGAACTCCCTATGCCGGCAACGATGTAACCGGCAGGGGAATGACTGTTCCCCTATCGGTACCATTGTCGGCAACAAGACCAAATACCCTGAGTTACTGTCGTATTTCAAAGCCGGGATACTCGCCAGCAAAGAAGATCGACAGAAAACACTATCCAAGTCAAGCCGGTGTACGCTACTCAATGGCGAGACAGAAGATAGGGTTGTCGCCGGGGCTGGCGGCACTCAGGGGGAAGAAAGGATTTAACCTCATTTCTCTAAAAGAGAAGCGTATCGAATTATAATAGTAATTCTAGGAGATATATATATATATATATATATATATATATATATACAGTGAACCCTCGTTTATCGCGGTAGATAGGTTCCAGACCCGGCCGCGATAGGTGAAAATCCGCGAAGTAGTGACAGCATATTTACCTATTTATTTAACATGTATATTCAGACTTTTAAAACCTTCCCTTGTACGTAGTACTGTTAACAAACTACCCTTTAATGTACAGAACACTTAATGCATGTATTAACGTACCCTAAACTAAAACAGGCACAAATATTAAGGGCGACTTTATATCATGCGTTTCCTAAACACGCCAAAAAGCACGATAAAAATTGGCAACCAATGTTTTGTTTACGTTTATCTCTGATTATAATGAAGAAACAAACGCATTTACACATCTGTGTATAGGTTAGTTTCTGCATCGATTATATTGATTATTCAGTACAGTATGTTGATTTGGTTATTACTAATGTTTTACTTATTTTTTCTTAGGACTTCCAAATGAAATATTTTCTTTATGACGCCGCCTGAAACGACGGCGTCATAAAGTACGCTCAGTAAACAAACTAAGGAATTTAACGCGCATGATGAAAGTGATAAATAATGATATTACCGTAAAAGCTTTAATAAAATGTTATTACAAATATTATTTACCGTATCTATATAAAATCATACATACGTAGCAAAGCAGGAAAACAATCTACGAGAGAGAGAGAGAGAGAGAGAGAGAGAGAGAGAGAGAGAGAGAGAGAGAGAGAGAGAGAGAGAGAGAGAGAGAGAGAGAGATTGTTTTACATACGTAAATGTAAATTTTAAACAAAAAAAAAATAGCCCCATTTCATATAAAATAGATTACAAATATTTTACTTTATCATATTACAGTAGTCTGTATAATACTGTAAAGTTCAGTACAGTATGTTGTTGTTAAAGTCGTGGCGATGAAATTCTCACGAAACAAAAACACGCCATTTGAGTACAACAGCTGATTCTCTCTCTCTCTCTCTCTCTCTCTCTCTCTCTCTCTCTCTCTCTCTCTCTCTCTCTCTCTCTCTTCGTGTTATACAATACGTACATTTAGATGAAGAAGCTAAAATTAGTTTTCTTAGTGTCAATTAAATACGAAACGAAATAATTAGGCCGAGTCTACATCCATTTCAAACATAGCTAAAAATACGGCATCCGATTTCATCAGCAAACCACTATTTTTTGGGAAATATCATTTTATTCTAGAAAATTGCCACTCTTTAAATAGTTAATTGCACATTAAGAAAGCGTGTACTTTTGTTTTTAAATTTCGGGTTTGTTTTAAAAATCGAGTATTGTTGACTTCTTTTTTTTTTTTACTTTTGGCTGTGATTAGATCAGCTGTCATCTAGCTGCCGCTCTTGAGTGTGTACGAATACACTAACAAAGTATCATTTATACCATTTCTTAACTTATTCAAACCGTCTACAGTATACAGTTGATATTACATAAGCACCAATGTGTTATAACCTATCAAATTTTTTTGTTTATTACATTTAAACCCACCCCTCTCTCTCTCTCTCTCTCTCTCTCTCTCTCTCTCTCTCTCTCTCTCTCTCTCTCTCTGTGGGCTACTTTTCACTACCTCCCATTCCTTACCTCTCTCTATCTCTCTAACAAATGATATCTTTGTTGCTCCTCAAAGTTTCATTTATATTGAAAATCAATCATGATTCAATTTTCCTTACTTTCTCCAATCTCGCACCATCGGTCACTTCGCGGTATTTTCGATATTTCTGGAAAATCCGCGATATATGTATATACATGGGTTATGAAAAAAATCCGCGAAGTGGTGAATCCGCGATGGTCGAACCGCGAAGTAGCGAGGGTTCACTGTATATATATATATATATATATATATATATATATATATATATATATATATATATATATATCCGACCGAATGAATAAAAACGATACAAGAGATTAAACGGGGGATAATGTTACTAAAGTCTACTAAAACGAGTTAGGCTAACCTAACCCAAGTCGGGATCTCGACTACACTAATACCACCGAGGCCCTATCGTAAACGACAGAAACGTTTAATAGGAAGAGGAAATATTACATGTGTAAATCTTATCTTCACTGATATAATTCTGCCTAAATAGCTAGAACTTCTTTATAGCTAATTACCAGGAACGTCGTACTACTAACTAAATAAAGCATATATGCGTACGACAGCGGTCTTAAAATGGCCGCCTCCGGGGATGGTAGTGCTCCGCTTAACACACCTAAATTATTTTAATTTAACTGTGAGAAGGGAGCCAAAAATTATACACAGGAAAGATTGAATACTCAACTTTCCAGAGGATGAAGATGCTGGAGATTGCATGGTAATGTTCCTTAAAACAGTAACAACACCGAGAGCAAGTGGGAGAAACACTATGCTTAAATGGCTACTTTTAAAGGAATAGTTACACCTTAGTAGTACGGGGAGGGGATCCACCGGGTAACCTTGATAACGGCTCCCCTTCAAACTCGCCACTCTTCCCCCTCAAGGCGAAAACTCTATTCGGGGTGAAGATTGCTATGTGTCGTATCAAGAAATACATCCCTTGATATTATGTGATATCCTTAAAATTATATTAAGGATACCCACGCCAGGAGTTAGAATTCTGGAGACCTGTGATCCATTCCCTGGGAGTATCACTGTAGCCAAATACCCCTTAGAAAGCTATCTAAAGGAACCTTCCATCAGGACGACATGGCTGAGCCCAAAAAAGTTATTAGCAGGGTGTTTGTGCCCCGAGTGTAAGTGCTCTTTATCCTCCCCTGTTGATCTTTGAGTAACTGACATAGGGAGACTTTCCTGGACCAACTAAGTTCCCACTCAAACACTTAATAAAAATAATTCTCCACACGAGTAGTCCTTCAAACCGCATCTCTCACCTTTGACTTTTGGATCATTAGATTTGTAACGTAACCTAGCTTGATTAACCATTGAGTACCTCGCTATATCACGCTTACCCACACGCACCAGCTACATTGTAGAAAGTATAATACCCAGACTTGAGTTGGAACGAGAGAAGAGTTTTTTGTAATTTTATAGTATTTGACACACGCTTACTTATGAGTTCTGAGACGACAGAACTTGATATATGTTCAGGTCACTGATTTAGGTTGTATGCCACAGGTTTAATGTTAACTTTCGAAGTTCTATGCACGTCGGTTCATATGATCTGTTCAATTAATTTTGGCATTTAACCAGAAAGTTTTGAACCACTGGAACTAAGATATATTACTTATGTTGTTCAGACTTCATTCTTTACTGCTCCAGGCGAGCACTTTTCATTTTGCTCTGTTTGACTTAATTGGCCAATCTACTTTTCCCATAGTTATTGTACCTCGGTTTATCATCCTTTGTGCAAGTGCTGTAATTTTCTTACTAACACCTCTTGTAAGCTTAACCCCATGTCCTTGGTCATAGAACTTTTAGCGTGATATTGCTAAGTCTACAACTTCACATGGACACTTAGAATTTTGTTAAAGGTCGTCTCACCCATAAGTAATGTATCTTATTTTACTTGTGATTACCACTTAACAAGTGCATCAATGATTTTACCCTCAGCTTTAGCGTAATTTTGCACTTTTGTCCTTTTAGTGAGGAAATTTTGCGTTTAACCTCTGTGTGAGAAAAGCTTTATGTAATGTCCTCTGTTGTGAGTGAGATTTAGTTATCCTTTGCGTGAGGTAATTTGAAGTTTAGCCTATGAGCGAGTGTTGTTCACAGTTGGTGCCTCCGAGCACGTGTGACTGTTTGAATTGTTTGGTGCCTACCCCGTGCACCCGTAATTGCGTAATAGTGGACTGCATGTATGTTAACCTCTTGTTTCAATCTGCAGTCATATTTTTTGTAACATCAGTATCTTTGTAATTTCCATGTGCTACTAGTCACGTTGAGTAATTTTTGCGACTGTATCTAAATCTTATTTACTTCGGTCATTTTTTTGTGCTAGCTTATACTGTATAGTTGTAAATTGCCGTTGCCACTTACCACATTTTCTCATTGTGGATGTAACCAATGCAAGTGGTCACTTCTTGTGCACACATAGCCACACAAGTTTCCCAAACCTTTTGAGTAGGGTGTGTTTCCATTCCTCAGACGTACTCAGAAATCTTGAGAATTTATCTATCTTTGAATTTGCAAACTCCGCACACCCACGGGTTTCATCCAAAAGGTCTTTACAATTTCTTAATCTCGGTAACCCTCCGCAACCTCAGGCTGAAGCTCTCATCTTGGAGGAACTTAACTCGCAGCTTGAGCAACAGGAGGTCGATTTCAAATTTCTATGTGAGGACACAGATCTGGCCCTCCATAGCCTGAGTTCAGTTGATCTTTCACGTTTGACTTCCCCTGGGTTGGATCACTTTAGCGTTCACATCGGAGGGATCAGGGACAAACTTAATGAATAAAAAAGTTTTGGCGGTCTCATTATAAACATCCGATCGTTGTGGCGAATTACCCAATGCTAGTTGACTGTGCCAAACGAATTGAAACAGCCTTCAGTAGCATTGTGTTCCATAAGTCCACCTGGCGCAAACCCGCATACTGTTTATGCGTCCGTTTGCCTCTGAGCATGATCCCCCCATCTTCGAAGGTCGTAGGGAACGTTTGACGGGTTGGTGGAGCCTGTCCTGTCAAACTATCCATGAGTCTCCCGAATATTCACCAGCGGATAAGTACAAGATCCTTTTACGGGGCCTAAAAGGACCAGCCCGGCGTCTTGCTGGAAACAGGATCTGGACAAAGGGTTTGTACGAGAGGACCATTGCTAACCTCGTCCAGGAATACAAATCCCCTGATCTTGACTGTCATTTGCTGCCTAAGAAGCTCTTTAGTATGAGTCCCCCGGCGGATGATAGCCCTAACTTCAGACAGTTTCTGATGGAGTGGAACAATGCTGAGGAAGAATACGTGCAAGTGACTAAAGCCCCCTTGTCCGAAGATCTGTTTGAGCATACCATCCTGAGTAAGCTAAACTCCACTCTCTTGGAGACAGTTTATCGCCATTACAATAGTACATCTGTGTCCTTGCAAGAGTTAAAGGACGGACTATACAAACATGCTCGCACGAAGGAGCTAGCCAAACTGTTGACGGAGCCAAGCAAAGACCGGGTTCCTGTTAAACCTTCTGACTCTGGAGTAAACAGCAATTCAACTACGAAATTGGCTAAGCCCTTCCCTAGAACAACCAGTGAAGCTCTTAAGCCTAAGACACCATCCATACCAACCCAAAACCCAGCAAAACCCACTCAGAAGCATGCACCGGACCCTGCCAGAGCTCCCCCACTAGTGGGTAACCCTGTTCAGTACAATTGTCTTTTCTGTGACCACAATGGTCACTCATCCACAAAATGCCCCGGTTCCCCGATTCAAATAGTCGATTGATGCGGTTGAACCATCTAGGCTGTTGCACTAAATGTTTTTTGACGGAACATGGTGCCCGTGATTGCACCGCCCATGTTTCATGAAGAAACTGCCAACGTGATCACAAATTGCCTCTCTGCCCTAACATCGTGACCGTGGGTAACCAACCTGATGGGCCAAGAACAGACCCACCTTCTGCTCAACTTAACCATATATCCTTGAGTGAGGCTGAACAAACTAACCAGGCGAACGAAATAAACCCTGCTGTTCTACCCAGCTTCACTGGCGATCTAGTTAATGGAAAACTTAAACACACCACTTGAGTTTTCCTGGATTGTGGTGCCTAATGCACATTTGTGCATCCCAATGTAGTCAAGTCACTGAACCTTGCTCCTGTCTGAAAAATCGTGTTCCGACTCAACTCGTTCAACATGGACAAACCACCTCAATGTTCAGACTTGGTACAGTTCAAATTGAAAATTGGTCGCCGAAAGCATAAGAGCATAAGGTCTTTGCCATCGTCAACCCGAATGTAGGGAAGAACGTAAGGATGCCTGGATATACCCATGGAGTTTGCACTCTAGAGGCTAGTAGTCTACGTCTTGTAGACAGGCAGCCAGATGACAATACGACTGGCATAGAGATCATTCTCGGAGCCGATTATCTTCCTCAACTCCTCAAGCAAACTCACAACATCAAGGGTGTCAACTTCCTCAGTACACCAGGTGGATATGTAGTTTAGGGAGAGCTGCCAGATTGGTCACGGGAAGGGACAGAACCCCCAGAGGTCGATAGTCTGTTGCTCACACTAAACCGCATCAGCGTAACAGACCCTTTGGGAGTGAAGCCCCCCGTCAAGAATCTTTGGAAACTCGATGCTGTGGGCATAAGCAATGAACCCTTCAGCCATCTTGAGGCACAGGCCGTTGATCTCTTCAAGCGTACTACACGGTACACAAACGGGAGATACACGGTGCAACTACCCTTCAAGAGTGATAGCCGACCGGAGATTAATTTTGGTAGGGCTTTTACCCAGCTGATGTCCCTTAAAAAATCCAAGGACCCTCAGTTATTCATCAAATACCAGGCCATCCTTGACGAGTACATAAAGGAGGGCTTTCTCAAGCCCGTCGAGCTAGAACCTCATAATGACGGACAAATGCACTACCTGCCACATCATCCTGTCCTCTAAAGTTCCACCTCCAAACCGATGCGCATAGTATTCAATGCCTCGGCTATATCGGGACCGAATTCAAGGTCTCTGAATGAATCCAAGTACACCGGCCCAAACTTGGCCTCAAATATTCAGTCCATGATCCTCTGGTTTAGGGAAAGGCCATTTGGTTTGACAGCAGACATCTCTAAGGTTTTCCTGCGGATAGAGATCACTCAGGAACACCGTGATTACTGTCGGTTTCTTTTCTTTAAGGACTCCAGTATGACGGAAGTTGTTGCGTACCGCTTCAAGGTGGTCCTGTTTGGGGCCACCTCGAGCCCATATTTGCTCAACCAGACAATCCAACACCATCTGGATGCTCAAACGAGTAGTCTTGCCTCACATCTTAAAACAAGCTTCTACGTTGACAACTTCCAACATTGGTACGACTCGCCCACGGACATCCTTAGCGAAAGACCGTCCATAGAAAAAATTATACTGGAAGCCAACATGCCCCTTGCCAAATGGACACTAATACCCCCGTTTCGGTAGACTTCACTGAAATGGGCCCCCAAGATTACCTCGGTCTGGACTGGAACACCGCTGATGACACATTAGCTGTCAAGCTCCCCTCAGAACTGATGTTAGAGGACTACTCGCACGTCAACACCAAAAGGAAGGTTGTCTCTCTGTTTTCATCCATCTACGACCCTATTGGCCTGATCTCGCCAGTCACTGTCCTCGGCAAGCTCTTCATTCAGAAACTCTGGATGATGGATCAGAGTTGGGATTCCCGCCCTAGCAAAGAATTGATCCACGAGCTCGGTGCCATTCTTAAAAAATACAAGGGTCTCGAGAACATTAAGGTGCCTCAAAATGCACATCAGGGTCACGAGGCTGCATCACATGTGTTTGCAAATGCCTCCAAGAGAGCCTTTGGAGTGGCTTCCTACGTGGTCACAGTTGAAGGTAAATGCCAGCTCCTCACAGGCAAGGCACAAGTTATTCCTAAACGTATGCTGGAATTGGACGAGAGTCAATCCATTCCCAAGCTTTAGTTGACTGCACTCCTGTTTGGATGCCGACTAGCCCAGTATCTGATAGAATTACGTCCGGAAGTATACGTCTCTACAACAGTGTGGTCCGATGCCTCCACTGCCCTACAGAGGGTACACAGCCGGCAAAGCACGTCCCCATACGTCCTCAATAGTGTCGAGGAGATAAACCGCATAAGGTTGAACTGTCGGTTATTTCTCAAGCATGTCCCCACATCCTGCAATCCCTCCAACCTGGCGTCGTGGGGAGTAGCCGTCAAAGTCGTCCTCAAGTCCAACTTGTGGCTTCATGGACCAGCCTAGCTGATCAACATCTCAGCTTACCCGAACCAAAGCAGGTTCCCGACTGAATGGGAGATAACAGCCTGTCCCATCAGACTTTTGCTGCCGCAAACTCAAAGATTAGCTCCTTTCTCATCTCTTGATGAGGCAGTTAGGAGCTATGCAGCCTTGCTGCGCCTGACGATCGGGTGGGCCGAGCACAAATTCCCCCATTTAGTCCACAGGTTCCCACGAAGACCACATACTGCCATCATTTGTGTGTCACAGGGAGCCAGTTACCCCCAAATATTACGACAATTGCATGGTAAACCCGCCTTCTTGATGTCCGATGAACGAGCCTTTATCGGACAACAGAATCCCTATATTGACAATAACTGTGTTCTAAGAGGTCGTTCCCACCTCAGTGATGCACCCCCGGAGTCTGGCTACATAGACCCCATTCTCCTAGAGTTCCACTGTGCTCTCTGGAGACTTATTGTTGAGCACTGGCATGAAGTGCTGCTGCACTGTAACTTCTCCACTCTTCTTGTTCACTTGCACAAGGAATTTTGGGTTCCCCGAATGCGACAACAAGTGAAGAAGATTCTCAAACAGTGCATACATTGCAAAGGAGTACAAGGCCAGCCGTACCCAACACCACCTTTAGCTCCAGTCCACCCCAACTGCCTTAATGCTGAGGTCCCTTTCAGAGTAACTTGACTGGACTACACTGGCGGATTCAAGGTACACCGTTCACATGTGGACATGGTCTTCGTGCTGCTGTTTACCTGCGCTGCCACGCGGGCGGTAGCTCTAGAAACTACTACTTCCTTGACAGTTGTGGAACTAGTCCAAGCGATATAAGGTTCGCTGCTCGATTTGGGATGCCCCAGTGCCTTGTGTCCGACAATGCCTAAACCTTTCAAGCTGGTCAGACAGTCTTGACAGAGCTCATGCAACACCCTGTTATCAACGGATTCAAATGGGCCCACAACCTCACTTAGAAGTTCATCACTCCTCGAGCCCCATGGCAAGGAGGGTTTTATGAGCGCTTGATTGGGTTTACCAAACTCAATTTGCGCAAAACCAATACCGTTGCCACCCCACGTATGATGAGTTTGTGACCTTGGTCCGAGAAGTCGAATGCGTGGTGAATGATTGGCCTCTAACATATCTGGATGCGGATGACCCCACTGATACGCCTTTGACCCCAAGCCACCTACTCTATGGTCGAACCCTCTCATTGGCACCTCAAGTCCACCTGGCTGACTTGACTGATCCTGCTTTTCGAGAGGGGGACATCCTCCGCAATGATTACCAGAAACTGACCAACGTGCTGCAAACATTCCTGAAGAGGTGGAAGCACGACTATGTCAGTTCCCTTCGAGAACGACACCAGAAGTCTAGTCGCCTCTATTCAACCATCCATAGGATTGGAGATTTATGCTTGTTAATTCTGGATGAGGTCAGTCGAGAGGAGTACCCTTTGACCCGTATATTCGAAGTATACCCAGGTCGAGATGGACACATTGGAACAGTCAAAGTCCTCTCCGCAAATGGAGTATGTGCGCCCAGTCAACCGACTCATACTTTTGGAGGTTAACGAAAATAGCCAAACACTATCCGAACCAAGTGAGGAGGAACCTCCTAACATCCTTCCTCTTGAATATCTCGACGCACCTCCTAGAGACCAACTGGCCAGGAGAGATGCTGGCACCACAGCCGATGCTATGTCTCCTGTAGTCACTGCGGCGCCCCACTACGGCAGGCCTGCATGGGCCTCTGCTGAACGTGCATGAGCCCTATTTCAAGAGGTCTTGTAGTAGCTTTGCATAGCCTTCATCAACCTTGTTTGCCCGAGCACCGATGTGAAAGGCTGCTGAAGTTTTGATTTTTCCTTCCCTCTGCTCATATCTTGCAGTTGTAGTTACCTTTTTGTACTATGTCACAGTTAACTCTGTTTTACTTCCGCTTGTAACCGTATCACTTTTGTTTGACTCACTTGTAATCATACTTTGCACTTATCTTATATGCGGTTGCAGTTCAACTTAATGCCATTAGAATTATCTTTGTCCCCTGGAGTTGCAAGATTTCTCCTTGTATTCTAAATAAGTGTATTGCATAAAACTCACAAGTCACAAGTGTTTCAAGCCTGTCCTAAATTAGAGTTGGCACCTCAAGACCACTGGCCTACGCATTGACATGTGCTTTTTTGGGGGAAGGAAGGCAGACGCGGCCGACATGAACTCGACCTCACAAAGTTGCAGGCCACGGTACTAAGCGGAACTGCCAAGCCAGGCTCAATAGGGCCCCGACCTCGTGCTCCCACTCTCCCCAACTAGCCTGTCCCCTTGCACAATAACGGACCCAGATTCCACAAAGGACGAGGACAAGCAGATACCTAGTTTTAGTGAGAAAGCAGCTAGTTCCACAGAAACCTCTGTTCCAGTCTGGGGCGAGTTGGAAGGGGCTATTGCCTCCGCTAAACAAGTGCTGTAGGCCTAGTGAAGCAAAACTGAAGACCGCCACTCTCAGGACACGGGCGCCCACATTAGACAAAATCTTGTAAGTTCAATTAATGGCCATTCCTCTTTAGATAAGCTTCTATTTGTTTCATAAATTAAGTTTAGGTAACTGGCGTTACACCTTTCGGGCTGTGTGCATGGAAATTAATGTGCTTTTACTTCTTGGTTTGTTGGTAATTTCTTGAGGTCACTGACCACATGTTGGGACCTCACAGCAACCTACCGCACAAGTTTTTTTATCAGAAGATTTTTATTTCATCTATTCCGTTTGAGGGTTGATCCCCCGTGTTAATTCCGTTTAATATTTTCAATATTTTGTGTTGTAAACTTTGATTCTCTTTTCACTTATTAATTTTGCCATGTGAATAAATCATCATTGAGTTACTGATTCTCTTTTCACCTATTAATTTTGCTATGTGAATAAACCATTACTGAGTTACTCCAATTCACTTTTTTGTTGTAATAAATCATTTGGAATAGACTAAAAACTTTGGTATCTTTAACCCCATCATAAGAATTTTACCAATTTATACTATAGGACGAGTGAGAAGCACCCGAGATGTTGAGAGTAACCCACTGTAGATATAGGTAAGATGGTATCAGCGGGTGTACGCTCTTTAACTTAGTGCTTTGAAAGTGAAGATCCCCATTTAACTTTATACTTTTATACTCCACTGCTCCCATTTTTGTTATTGTCTCTAATTACTTAACGTAAGATTCCTGTCCAGCATCTCACTGGTGCCCCTGGGACGGAGCCGAAACAGAGCCTGAGAGTGCAGATAGCTATAGACCTGACAAAGCTAGAGTAGGCCATTAAATTACTTTTATTTTCACGTGTGAAGTTCTCTGGCCTCTAGATAGTACAATTTCCTTTTTGAATTTAAGAGTGACGGTTAGCGAACTGCGTCTGTAAAGTTATTAGCAGGGTGTTTGTGCCCCGAGTGTAAGTGCTCCTTATCCTCCCCTGTTGATGTAGGGAGACTTTCCTGGTCTAAGTTCCCACTCAAAACACTTAATAAAAATAATCCTCCACAAGTAAGGTCAACCGCCATACTGAGTCGGGAGTCGGCGATTTTCCTCAACCCAAGAGACGATTCGGACACATCCACGTGGACATCGTGGGACCTCTGCCGCCTTCAGGTTCTGCAAGATACCTCCAGACGATCGTCAACCGCTCCACTAGATGGCTAGAAGAGACTCCGATGTCCGAAGCAACCACCCATGCCTGCGCCGAAGCTCTCCTGTCAAGTTGGATCAGCCGCTTCGGTGTTCCCGACGATATCAAGACGGACCGAGGTTCTGCCTTCTTGTTAAAGATCAGGCTCTCTCTGGCAAACCTGATGGGAACAACACTCCACAGCACCGCGGCATACAACCCTGCAGCAAACGGCATGGTCAAGAGAACTCATCGCACTCTCAAGGCAGCCCTGATGGCGAGATGTACAGACGAACATTAGAAAGCGCAACTCCCATGGGTTCTCCTTGGTCTTCGCACCACTCCCCGGGCAGCCGGCGAACCTTCCCCTACGGAGAAGGTCTACGGCGAGGCGCTTACAGTCCCTGGCGAGTTCTTCCCTGCAACTACTGATGACACTAAGCTGAATCACCTGAGAGAGATCGCTGGGAAATTCAGGCCATGCCTGAAAACATACGAGGACAGGACCAGACACTTCATGTCCAAGAACCTTGGCGACTGCGACTACGTTGTAAGGACAGTGAGATGAGCTATCACCAACGACAACTGACGGTTTATTCAAACAGGTGCGAGAATATAATACAAGGTGTTGACGGCAATGTAGCATGCGCGCTGGCGCCAATCTGGCTTGAACCAACCGCCACAAAATGTGTGTTTTTTCACACGTACAAATACTTGAAATACAAGTCAATAGAAATATGTAGCGAAATGATAAATACATGAAATTGTAGCTCTGAGGGAGCGGAACAAATATATACAGTTAGCCACAGTGTGGCGAAAGGAGAATTTAAATGAAAATGGAGAATTCAATGAGAATGCTGGACGACGGAGGGAGCGATGTCCTTACAAGTACTCCCCTCCCCCAAGACATCAGGCAGCGTAGAAGGCTGATGAGGCTAGTCTTCGTATCGTTTCGGGCGTCGGAGGGTTCCTCTTATTCTTGAACGAATGGGCACGTCGGCGGTCGGCGTATGGATCGCTACCTCTCGTCGTCATTTGTTGCTTTTCTTCTCATTGGGCGCCTTGTTTTGAGGAGGCACTCTGGATCTGCCAGGTCCCGCGGAGGCAGTGTCGCTTCCTTCGAGAAACGCCGGTTTCACGCGGCCTATTGAGACCCAGTCCTCTTGGCCATGCACGTCGAGAAGGAAGGCTTTCGTCATTTTCTTGATTACTCGGTAGGGGCCTCGATAGGGTCTGGTTAGCGGCTGTCGATGAGCGTCGACATGGACGAAAACATACCCGCAGTCGTCCAGGTTCCTCGGCTTGAAATGCTTAGTTCTGTCCTGGTGAGTTTTAGGACATGGCCTGAACTTCCTGGCGATGTCCCTAAGATGATCCGGCTGCGTGTCGTCGGTTCATGTGGGAAAGAATTCGCCGGGAACTGCGAGCGCCTCTCCGTAAACCTTTTCAGCGGGCGATGGCTCGCCATCTGCGCGAGGGGCGGTGCGAAGGCCGAGAAGTACCCAAGGAAGTCGTGATTTCCAGTCCCTGTCAGTGCAGCTCACCATCAGGGATGCCTTGAGGACGCGATGAGTTCGTTCGACCATGCCGTTTGCTGCGGGGTTGTATGTCGTGGTGCTGTGGAGTGTCGTTCCCATCAGGTTTGCCAGAGCGAGCCATATCTCTAACAGGAAAGCGGGGCCTCTGTTCGTCGTGATGCCGTCAGGAACGCCAAATCTGCTCACCCAGCTCGACAAAAGGGCTTCGGCGCATGCTTGGGTTGTAGCTTCGGTCATCGTTGATGCTTCCAACCACCTCGTAGAGCGATCAATTATTGTATGCAGGCAGCGAGCAGATCCCGAAGGCGGCAAAGGTCCCACGACGTCGATCTGGATGTGACCGAAACGTCTTTTCGGTTGGGGAAAATCACCTATCCCTGATTCGGTGTGACGGCTGATCTTGCTCGTCTGGCAATTGATGCATGTCTTCGCCCATTCCCGGCGTCCTTTTTGATCCCTGGCCAGACGAACTTTTCAGACAGGAGGCGAGCAGTGGTGTGAAAGTCCATGGATGATGTCGAATATTTTTCTTCTGCAGGAAGCCGGAATACAGGGACGTGGGCGGCCGGTGCTGGTATCGCAGAGGATAGTTACTCCTGCCGGCCCGAGGGGAATTGTAGTTATCTTGAGCGCAGATGGCCCCATCAGGTGATCCTGTGCCTCTAGGTCGGTGCGCTGCTCAGATGTGAGGTTGGCGTAGTCAATTCCCAGGTGGATTGCGTCGATTTCAATCCTTGAAAGGGCGTCTACGACTGGGTTTCTCTTTCCGGGAACGTAGCTTATTGTGCACCCGAATTCGGCGATTGCTGTGAGATGACGTTGTTGTCGGGAGGACCATGCGTCTGTCGATTTTGTGAAGGCGTGTACGAGGGGTTGATGGTCCGTCGCGATGGTGAAGGGTGTGCCCTCCAGGATGTGCCAGAAGTGGCGGACGGCGAGGTAGACGGCGAGGAGCTCCCTGTCGAAGGTGCTGTGTCTTGTTTTGGCGGGTTTCAGTTTTCTGCTGAAGAATGACAATGGTCGAGGAGAACCATCGACGAGCTGTTCCAGCACAGCCCCACAGGCGACGTTGCTGGCGTCGGTCGTCAGTCGCAGAGGGGCATTGTCGTCGAAGTAAGCCAGGGTGGTGGCGTTTGCAAGGGCGTCCTTTGCCCGGGTGAATGCGTGTTGTTGTGGGGAACCCCACTCAGGTTTCTTCCCCTTTCCCTTCAGGACGTCGTTGAGGGGTGTCAGGGTCTGTGCGAAGTTGGGGATGAAGCGCCTGTAGTAATTGACCATCCCCAGGAACTCCTGAAGTTGGTGGGTGGTCGTAAACTTTCTGATGGCATCCACCTTGGTTGTCATGGGTTTTACCCCACTCGAGGACACGCGATGACCGAGAAAGTCCACTCCTTCGGCGCCGAACGTGCATTTGTCGAAACGTATGACCAGGCCATTCTCCTGCAGGCGCGTGAGGACGGCGCGGATGTGCCTCCGGTGTTCCTCCTTGGTCCTTGAGAATATCAGGATGTCGTCGACGTAGCAGACGCAGAATGGTAGGTCGCCCAGGATGCTATCCATTAGGCGTTGGAAGGTCGCCCCCGCATTGCGTAGACCAAAGGTTGAGTATGCGAAGGTGTAGGATCCGAACGGTGTCACAATGGCAGTTTTCGGAATGTCCTCTGGAAATACGGGGACCTGGAAGTAAGACTTGAGAAGGTCCATCTTGGTGAAGTATTTCGTGCCATGCAACGCATTTGTCAGGTCTTGCATGTTGGGCAGAGGGTAGTGGTTGGGCGTTGTGATGATGGTTGAGGCGCCTGTAGTTGCCGCAAGGTCTCCAGGTCCCGTCAGGCTTCTTTACCATGTGTAGGGGAGATGCCCAGGGGCTCGATGCTTTCTTACAGATACCCATGCGTTCCATGTCCTCAAAGGCGTGTTTGGCGTCCCTCAGCTTCTGGGGCTGGAGGCGGTGGAATTTGGCGTATGTAGGAGGTCCCGTCGTTGTGATGTGGTGGTAGATCCCGTGCTTAGAGGCTCTTAGGGCGCGGGACCGGTAGGTTCCTGTGTTGATGAGGCGTTTCCCAGCAACATCGACGAGTAGTCCGTGGTGAGAAAGGAAATCTGCACCGAGGAGGGGGCGACTGACGTCAGCGATGGCGAAGGGCCAGGAATACGAACGGCCCATGATAGGTATCCTAAGGACCTTAGTCCCATAACACCGTATGTGAGACCCGTTGGCGGCGACGAGCGAGGGGCCGTCTTTGCTGGGACCACGGTCTAGGTCAGCTTGTGACGGCGGGAACGTTGACTGCATAGTGCCGGTGTCGACCATGAGTCTATGGTTGGAGAAGGTGTCGAGGATATAGAAACCATTCCTGCTTTGGTTTCCTGCAGCTGCGATGGTGGTAAGTGGTTTCTTCTGGCGTCATCTTCTAGGGAAATTGCATGGGGCCCTACATTTCTTGGCGTCGCTGCCGAACTGCTGATGGTAGAAACACCACGCTGGATTAGGCCTAGGGCTCGGACGTGTCAGTTGCGGTGGTTTCCTCCTTGCCAGAGCATTGATTTCGTCGTCGTCGTCAGGAGGCGTTGCTGAAGAGTCTATGGAAGAGCAGCTGAAGGAGGAGAACGAAGATGATACTGATGATGCCCCAAGGCGGGATGCTTTGGAGGCCTCGTGGAGCTTCTGAGCCTTCGACGGGAGTTCGTTCATTGGAAGCGTGTCGGCGTCCGTCAATTGGCCCCTTACGTCCTGCGGCAGGCGTCGAAGGAAAATCTCGCGAGCTAGGCTAATCTCGTGCCGTCGGCCATTGCTGTCGGTCTCGGGAAGCATTAGCAGGCTGGTCAACTCTTCCCACGCCTCAACAGGAGAGGTGTCACCCATGGGTTTGCCGGCGATATGCAGGACTTTCTGTGCCCTTGCTGAAACGAAGAGTGAGTAGATACCGATGGGAAATCTTGTCGAATACCTCCTCTGGGATGGAGGTGAGAACGATGTCGGCCTTGGCGCAGGAGTCGCTAAGCCTAGCGCCTCGGAAGAGTACATCTGCTCTCAGGAACCAGGAAGCGGCGTTGTGTTGAGAAAACGGCGGAAGTTTGACTTTGGGCGTGGAGGCGAGGCCGTCGGTCGTGATGGGCGGGTTGAATCCGCCATTGTGGTCAGTCGACGAGTCGGCGAAGAGGTGGGAAGTTGAGATGTCGGCTAAGCTCGTACTTCTGCCTTACAAACGCACTGAGGTGTGGGAACACCAAAGCTTGAAGCTCACACCTAAGGTAACGGAGTAAAAGAAGGTAGCACGGCCGTAATAAGTCCGTTAATGGCAAAGCCAAAACCGCTGATGCTACTTCAACTCCGGGGTCACCAGTTGTAAGGACAGTGAGACGAGCTATCACCAACGACAACTGACGGTTTATTCAAACAGGTGCGAGAATATAATACAAGGTGTGGACGGCAATGTAGCATGCGCGCTGGTGCCAATCTGGCTTGAACCAATCGCCACAAAATGTGTGTTTTTTCACACGTACAAATACTTGAAATACAAGTCGATAGAAATATGTAGCGAAATGATAAATACATGAAATTGTAGCTCTGAGGGAGCGGAACAAATATATACAGTTAGCCACAGTGTGGCGAAAGGTGAATTTAAATGAAAATGGAGAATTCAATGAGAATGCTGGACGACGGAGGGCGCGATGTCCTTACAACATCTTTATCCAGGTTGATGCTCACCGCCAGCCCCTAACTAGACCTTATCGCGGCCCTTACAAGGTCATCAGAAGAATAGCCAAATCTTTTCTCTTGAACGTCCACGGACAAGAAGATAGGGTGACGATCGACCGATTAAAACCAGCGTTTCTTGAAAGCAACGTGAAGATCACCGCTGGCCCTGATAGACCCAAGATTCTGCCTCAGAACAAATCATCCACAAAGCGGGAGGAAACCACGCAACGACAGAAGAAAACGATTCCTCTGAAGCAGAGCAACCTTCCCCTCCGTTCAAGCACCAGGGGGGAACCACGTCACCCTCTAAATACGGGGATTAATCGCATCAACCATCTCCGATGCCTGCTGTCTGGGGGGGGGGGAGAAATTGTAAGGACATCGTTTTCCCTGTTGTGTTTCCCTCCCTTGTTCACACTTCTACAAATTGTAATTTTATTATTTGTTCCACACAGTGGCTTTTTGTCTAGATGTTGGCTCTTTGAGAGCTTTGTTTTAATGTATATAATTATATATTTCCTTAGGCTACCGCCTTATTG
This sequence comes from Palaemon carinicauda, assembly GCF_036898095.1. Lineage (NCBI taxonomy): Eukaryota > Metazoa > Arthropoda > Malacostraca > Decapoda > Palaemonidae > Palaemon > Palaemon carinicauda. The sequence goes on from NC_090725.1 coordinate 170,087,428, forward strand.
TTTGATAATTTGTCTTGTGTAAAAAGCATAATGATTTTGGCGGTTGGAGTAGTTTCCCTTCCGGGGCTATTTTTCCGTCCACACTCTGTAACTTAGTGACCGTTGCAAGTTTAGTAAACCGTCAGTCTCTCTCCATTCGTCTTGCTGTCCTCACAGCACATACCACTGACGGAGCCTCCCTTTCTGGAGAGTTAACCATAAGAAATGACACTGTAACTTGAACCATAAAGTATATTTTCATTAAAAGGCAAAATTTAAGAAAAAAAATCATATTTTCTTTTCAAATGTGCAATCATAAATATATGAAATTTCTCGGAAATATGCTTTTTTATCCTTGTCTGTCAGTATTGATAAGATAGATAAACGGTTGGGGAAATATGGGACTTTTTGCTGAAACATCCTGCTCACGTGGCTTCAAAAAGCACATAAAATAGCCCCAGAGATCAAAGATTTTTTTCGACCCCAGCTGATTAGTTCGCTTCGCTCGCCAGAGCATCTGAGCATCTATGCTTTCCCCACCCCAAGAAATTTTGAAATGACGTCCCTGCTTAGTCCTTGCAATTAATACATTTTACCACTTGGAGGTTACATTCCTGTGTGATGTGATTTCATGCACATTTCCTAGACACTTTATCATTAGTCCTGATCTTACAATCTTTTTTCCAATATGTCAATGCCTTTGACCTTGGAAGCAGGTTACACAGATGATTGAGTGGTAGACAGACCTATGTCGAGGAGGCATACGTGATAACTTAAATTGATTCAATGTTCTTTGCTAAATTTTCAACTTTCTCAGTAAGATAAGCTGCTTTGGGGTCAGTAGAAGCCTGGGTAGAATCCACTGAGCCATCAGCGACACTCCCAAATGTTCCTTCCCAATTCAGCAATTCTTGCTTCATGCTTTCCTATTATTTCGCTTTTCTGTAGAGCTTCTTTCAGTTTTGAGATTTTCGTCCCCATATCATACTGCTTTTTTATATTGCAATTTGAGCTTTATTTACACACAGAATAAATCCATACTATTTTCTTTATATCTGCATCAATGGTGTTAGCGCCTGTGTGGAAACACTTCTTGTGGTACTAACTAGTAAAAAATTGAATCCAATTCATTCTTTATTCGTCAATTCTGTTAATGAAAAAGTGAATTGCTGACCAATCGAGCCTTAGGTTTATCAACCTTAACTTATTCGGATGAAGTACTTCGCCTTAAGTGTCATATATGTAACAATTTTAATTTTACTTATTATAGTACTGTTGAAGTCAACTGAATAAGGAGATTATTTTGTGTATATGTATGGAATAAACTCGAGAATGCCAACTAAATATATGAAATATTTATTCTTATATCTCCGACTAAGACATTAGACAAATCGAACGTTGTGAATTCTACAACTTCATCGTTGAAAATTTAGTGTTCAGCAATGTATAAAACAAACACACGACCTCCCAAGTGTTTTGATCATTTTGACAATAGAAAATGTAAAGGTTGAACATATAAAATTATCGAATATCAAGAATTTTTAAAAGGCGTGCTATGTTCCTTTTTTTGGGGAAAAGTTTATTATATTCACAAGTCTAATGTTCCAGTAACACGTATCAGTAAGATGTTCATGATGACTAAAATATTGCGGAATATTAAGGACAGAATGTGAAGTTTAAAATACGAAAGGCCATTGTGTATTGTGTCTTTGGGGTCAGTATCATTTAGTTGGGTAGTTATGGGGTCACAGAGTATAGAAATTCTAAGACAAGGGATTTGGGCATCGTTAACGGGTGGTTGGTTTTATGACCCCCATCAAGATGTCTTCTCCAATACATTTCATCTTTATCTTTGGCTTTACCTAGTGTGTGCACCATTCTCCGTTTATCTGGTAAGTATAGTAAAGGTTCTAAGCAGGGTTTCATTAGTTCAAAAGTTTAATATCGTGGTTCGTTAACGTGGGCCATTAGTCCCTGAACTTAAACCAGGTTAGGTTTCGTCGATTTGGTTCGTTTCTTATCGTTTTCGCCACCACACACATGTTTTTAGGTAGTGGTAGACTAGCCATAGGCTGTGTACGAATGAGCAGATTTTAAGTGTTCATTAATTCATACCTTTATATTGAGTCTGTAATGCCAGTGATGGAGCCTTTGTAGTTTATGGGGACACGCCGAGAAAAATGGACAACAACTAATCCATACTTCTCCCCCCCTAACCAGACCTACAAGCCTTGTCCTTACCTTCCTAATGACCTAACGGGAAGGGGGGGGGGGGCTAACGTCCCTCTGCGACCCCCTCCCAACCACTGTTGCTATCATACAAACCCAACCTAACCGAACCTAGTAGTTCCCAGGTCACAACCCGTAGCTGGGGGCAAGCCCCCGGACCATCTTCTTGGGCTGAACTTAGAAAATATAAAATAACTTCATATTATGGTATATTGAATCATAGTAAAGCACATCTTCCCCATAAGGAAAAACCATTGGGCTAGTAATAAGAAAGATATCGCCCTTTAAATGGACAACTAACCCAAACTTCTCCCCCCCCTAACCTGACCTACAAGCCATGTCCTTACCTTCCTAGTGACCTAACGGGGGGGGGGGGCTGACGGCCCCCTGCGACCCCCCAACCACTGTCGCTATCATACAAACCCAACCTAACCCAACAGTACCCAAAGTGCTACTGTCCTCAGCGGGTTGTGTCCCCAGTGGGCACCTACCCACTGAGGCTAAACATGTTATATAGGGAATATGCAGGGGTGACCAACACCACTTTTTTACCTTTTTATATATTATGTAAAGTGTGTATGGAACAATTCATTAAAATATACATGATATTACCGTAGCATTGCTACCATTAGCAATGCCTTTGTAACGTTGTTAACACTGTGTATCATTGGTAACGTTGCTTATTTTAACATTCCTAGTACATACGTAAGTTTTGTGACCTGGGAACTCCTAAGTTAGGTTAGGTGGGTTTGTTAGGTTCTGTACCCTTTTTGTACTATTTATTATATATTGTGTAACTGGTAATATTACCTTAACAATCCGAGTCATCGTTGGTAACACTATGTATCATTGGTAACGTTGCTAATGTTATCGTTCGGCATACATTCGTGAGTGAAGTTGTTATCAGGTTATTACCAATTATCATGTCTGACAAATGGCTCCATTGCCTGAAAGGGACATGGCAGGGGAGACCCCATTCACTAACTCAACATAGCCTGGTGGGGGCATTTTCCCTATATAACATGTTTAGCCTCAGCGGGTAGGACCCCACTGAGGACATGATGCCCGGTGAGGACAGTAGCACTTCGTACCCTTATCACCTAACCGAACCTAGTTGTTCCCAGGTCACAACCCCTAGGCGGGGCAAGCCCCCGGACCCCCTTCTTGGGCTGAACTTAGAAAATATAAAATAACTTTATATTATGGTATATCAGATCATAGTAAAGCACATCCCCTTAAGGAAAAACTATTGGGCTAGTAATAAGAAAGATATCGCCCTGTCCCAATGAACTACATTCACCCCTAATATACAGGCCAATGTAACCTAGGGAAAAAACTACGTTTTTCTATAGAAAAAATTCCGCTCTGCGAAAATGACACTCGTTCCTGTCGCAAATGATTAGTTTCAGAAGTATATATTTATCTATATCCAATGATAATGGGGGACCCCCAGTGGAAACCCGTGGTTTTGGGTGGGGAAAACTTACTGGTGAAACGGTATATAATGGTAAAACAAGCCTTTTTTTTTTCTGTACATTACCTTCTTGGATAAACCGATGAAAAAGTATGGTAATATTGACCTGCGCAATCTAACATTAGCAATGTTAGCGTAACATGCTAAGATTAGCAGTGTTTTTCATTTATTTTTTGTCATTCTACTGGTCGGTTGTAGTCGCTCTCATTCTTTTGTTTGTACATAGCAGGTTTCGACCTTCTGCGCATAATCTCCTCCCCCCTGCGCATAGGCTCATCCTCCACCAATAGGATTTCTTCTTCTCAATCGCCAAATTTAAGTTTGTTCCGTAACCGAAATACAAACCACGCTATTTACAGAGGGTTTACCTTTTAGCGCAGCTGAAATGACGAGCCAATAGTTTTAACGAGGGTTAATTACCCCCGCGCTAGTTAGCGGGGGGTGGGGAATGGTAGCTTGCTACCCCTCCCCCCTCCACACACCGGTGACTTGCTTCACTTCACTTTTGGCTCGGCGGTGATCAGACGTCTCTGCTCATCGTCCTCGTGACAGCCTTTAATTTTCTGCTTTTTCTTTTCAGCGTGTGTGTTGGTTGGAAGTTGACCTTCATTATTTTTTTCTTTACAATGCGTACATGCCCTGGAGTTGCCGGTCGTCCTTGTGGGACTTTCATGTCGGACGTAACTACGGATCCGCACACCCTCTGCCCTCAATGTCGGGGCCGACGGTGTGACCAGGATAACATGTGCCGTGAGTGCAGGGAGTAGTCTGCCTCCCAGTGGGAGAGGTTTGGCCGTCGGCGTAAGAAGAAGTCCAAGAGAGACCGTTCTCCTCCGGGGTTAGCCTTGAAGCAGGAAGGTTCTCGGGACTCTTCTTCCGCCCCCCAAACCTCCTCCGAAGCTCCCCCTCGTCTGCCTCCTAAGGAGAGTCGGCCGAGTGGGAGCGCAGGCCCTTGTTCTGTTTCCCGACCTTGGGTGGGGGGAGAGGGCGTCGCCTCCCATAGCGAGGCGGTTCCCCCTCCTCCTCCGGGGGAGGTTATTGATAATGCCTTAACCAATGATGATCTTTTACAGATTTGGTCGTCCCTGGGGCTTAAGGGCTTGCCCTCCAGGGTCGCTTTTATTGACCTTGTCTCGTTGGGGGCCGCTGTTAAGCAGTCGCCGGCGGTAGCAGAGGTAGACCCTCTATCTATTGTCGACGTCGTGGTGACAGAGGCCTCCGACGTGGCTGGGCAATCCGCTGCAGGTGTTGTTGCGGATGATGGTGCTAAAGGCTCTCCTCCCCCTTCCGTACATCCTTCGAAGGGGGAAGTGAGTCCTTCGGTCTCTGCTGCTGCTCAGCTTCCTTCTGAGGGAAGTGTTTTGACGGAGACTCCCCTTCGGAGGACCGATGGTCCCGACGATCTTCCCCGAGGCCGCCTCCGCCGTAAGGCTCACCGTCCGCTACGCCACAAGGGCCTCCCTTCCCCTTACAGGGGAACTAAGAGGCGCCTTTTTGGGTCTTCATCCTCCGGGGGGGGACTCTCCTCGTCAGCCTCAACCTACAGCTCCGTCTTCCTTGAATCTCTGCAGACCGTTCACCATCTCCTGCCAGATCTTCGCCTTCTGGAGAACTCGTCACCCGACGGGCAACGGTCCCTTCGGGGCTAAGGGATCCTTCCCTTCCTCGAGCAGTGCTAGCGCACAGGCGCTCTCCTGCTCGCCAGCGATCTCTTGCTCGTCAAGACTCTCCTGCTCGCCGACGCTCACCTGCTCGTCGGCTCTCTCCTGATGTTCGCCCTCCTCGCCAGCGCTCTCCTGCTCGTCAGCTCTCTTCTGAGCGTCAGCGCTCATTTGAGGACCATTGCCCTGCGGTCTCTGACCATCCTATAGTTCCTGCTGAGCTCCCTGCTCACCATCTGCCTGGTCCTGTGGCTACGCAACATCGTGCTGCGCATGTGTCAAAAACACATGTTCGCCAACGCCCCAGCGATCTTCCAGTTCCTGCTCGTGAACGCGCCGCACCACCTGCCGCGCCACCTGTCCTTTCACATGACACGCGTCGACCTTCTGCTCGCCAGCGATCACCTACGCGCCAGCGTTCACCTGCTTGCCAGCGCGCACAGGCGATCTTAGTATCGCCTATTCAACAGCGACAGCCGGGGCGCCAACGTTCTCCAACGCTCCTGAAGGAACATGGTTCGCCAGCTACTAGCTCGCCATCACGCGATCGCCCTCCTGCGCATGCTGCTCGCCATCGCTCGCCATTGCACGATCGCCCTCCTGCGCATGCTGATCACCATCGCACCCCATCACGCGATCGCCCACCTGCGCATGCTGCTCGCCATCGCTCGCCATCACGCGATCGCCTTCCTGCGCATGCTGATCGCCATCGCTCTCCATCGCGCGATCACTCACCTGCGCATGCTGCTCGCCATCGCTTGCCATTGCGCGGTCATTCACCTGCGCATGCTGCTCGCCATCGCTCGCCAACGCGTTGACATGCCACATCGCGCCATCGCCAACCTGCGCGACTGCGCTCACCAGCTCATCATCGATCGCCTGTGGATCTACATCACCAGCGGTCTTCCTCACCCACGCGGCAGCGCATTTCCTCGCCGTCGCGCCAACGCTTGCGTTCGTCGCCTCGGACACGCGTTCATTTACCTGCCCACCCTCGTGCCCACTCGCCTGCGCGCCCGCGCGATCATTCGCCCGCGCGACCGCTCGCCTGTGCGCCCGCGCGATCATCCACCTGCGCGCCGGCGCGATCGCTCGCTAGTGCTCCCGCGCGACCATCGTTCGCGGCGAATTCCGCAGCCGGTGGTAGCAGGAGGAACGTGTGCTCCTAGACGGCACTCGGGATCACCTCCACCCAAACACAGGTTGGTAGTGCAGGACGAGGAGAGGTTAGTACATCATTCTTCCCCACCTTCTTTTCAGGCAGGTACCATTTGGTCCTCTGGCACGGGCGTTAGTGAGGGTTATGAAACCAGCACTCGCCGGCAAGGGTAACAAACTAACGGCTGTCTCTCCTACGCTGAAGAGAAAGAGAGGAGTGGACTTTGTGGTGACTTCCCCCAGGGCGAAGTTGGTTCCCAAGAGGTCGGTCGCAAAGGTCCCTTCTCCTGCACGAGTGCTCTCTCCTTCTCCCGTGGACGAGGCCTTTCCGTCCTCAGGTGAGTCCAGTGGGGCGGTAGTCTTCTCCTCGGCACCAGGGGGGGAGACTTCGCTTCATGCAGGAGAATCGTCTCGTGAGGAAGGGGCCCCTCGAACCTCGTTGTTGGGATCCTGTATCCCTCCCAGGAGGGAATCCAAGGACTCCAAGACCGCCCCTAAATCCTCTGCAAGGATTCGTCAGGAACCCACGACTACCCGGGGGAATGTCCACGTGTCACCCCAGGAAAAGATCCCTGGGGCAGGAGACTTAGCTGCCGAGCCCGCAGGGAGGAGAACAGCAAGAATCCGAACATGCCTTCTGGCAGGTCCTAAGCCTGATAAGGCAACTTAACGGGCTTATGGATCCAGTCATCGCCCCCCGTGAAGGCAAAGACACGATTTTGGATGAAGTGTTTGACGTTCGGAAGGCCCCTAAGACCAGTGCGGCTCTGCCCTGGTCTCGGGGGCTGAAGAGTGCCAGGGCTAGGGCCAACGCTCAGCTCGCACTTCTTGCCTCCTCCAGTCGTTCCACTGCCGGGAACAAGCTCATCCCTCCTCCTCGTCTTCAGCAGAGGAAGTATTTCGAGATCCTGGGTGAGCACAACCTCGCTCTTCCTCTCCATCACTCTGTGGAGGAGCTGGCGAAGGGAGTTCCCCTTAAGAAACTCTCTGCCCGGCAGGTGTCGTTCTCGGCGGCAGAGATCCTTAGCCACGAGAAGGTCGCTAAGTGTGCCATGCAGGCCACTTCGTGGCTGGACTTTTGGCTAGGATCTCTGGGCATCCTATTGCGATCGGAGGACTTGTCCAAGGAGACCAATAGGAAGGCCCTAGAGACCTTCTTGCTCTCGGGCACCCGCTCCATCGAGTATTTGGCGCACCAGGTTACCACCCTGTGAGCCAACTCGGTGTTGAAGCGTCGCGATGCTGTTTCCGAGAGATTCCATCCGAAGGTCCCCGCCGTGGATGTGTGTAGGCTCCGATATGCTTCCCTTCTGGGGGAGAACCTGTTTGAGCCTCAAGACATGGAGCGAACGGCTGAGAGGTGGAGGAAATCCAGCACGGACTCCCTCCTCCATAGGGCCCTTACAACTCGGCCCTATAAGCCTCCAGCCCCGCCACAACAGCAGCAACAGCCTCGTAAGGCTCCCAAACAGGCACCGGCAGCTAAGAAGGTGGTGTCTAAGCCCCAGCCCTTTCCAGCCAAGGTCAAGAGGGGCGGTAAGTCGTCCAGGGGAGGCAAGACTCCTAGGGGTGGCAGTCCCCCTGCATGTTCACCTGTGGGGGGATGCCTTCAGCGTTGCGTCCGCAGGTGGCAGCAACACGGGGCCGATGCTTGGACGGTCTCAGTGATCAGCCAAGGCTATCGCGTCCCGTTCACAACATCTCAACCTCCCCTGACAGCGAATCCAGTGTCGTTGAGCTCCTATGCCACGGGATCGGCAAAGGGGCTGGCCCTTCAGGCCGAAGTCGAGACCATGCTCGAGAAGGGTGCTCTCCAGGAGGTCGTGGACGGCTCCCCAGGCTTCTTCAGTCGACTCTTTCTTGTAAAGAAGGCTACTGGAGGCTGGAGACCCGTCATCGATCTCTCAGCTCTGAACAGGTTTGTCAAACAAACCCGGTTCAGTATGGAGACAGCAGACACGGTCAGACTTGCGGTGAGACCACAAGACTTCATGTGCACACTGGATCTAAAGGACGCGTACTTCCAGATCCCAATCCATCCGTCTTCCAGGAAGTACCTGAGATTTTGCCTAGACAACAAGATCTACCAGTTCAAGGTGCTGTGTTTCGGTCTCTCCACAGCTCCTCAGGTGTTCACCAGAGTGTTCACCCTGATTTCATCTTGGGCGCACAGGAACGGCATTCGTCTCCTTCGTTACCTGGACGATCGGCTGATCCTAGCAGACTCGGAGTTGACCCTTCTTCGGCACCGAGACAGGCTTCTGGATCTTTGCCAGGATCTGGGGATCATGGTAAACCTCGAGAAGTCCTCTCTGCAGCCGTCCCAACGACTGGTTTATCTAGGCATGCTAATAGACACCAATCTCCACAAAGCCTTTCCATCAGACGACCGGATAGCAAGACTGAGGAGGGTGGCGGAACCCTCAACTGTTCGATGACTCTGGTAGCTCTGGTAGCTCCGCTATGGCATCACGCGGAATGGTTTCCGGACCTTCTGCAACTCCTGACGGAACTCCCAAGGGAGCTTCCTCCACGACACAAGCTTCTCAGACAACCCCACTCCGGCGTCCCTCACAGGGCCGTAGCCTCGCTTCGGCTTCACGCCTGGAGACTATCCAGCGTCTCCTCGCGGAGAGCGGCTTTTCGCAACAGGTTGCGGAGAGAATGTCTCGGCACCTGCGAAGGTCCTCCGAGGGAGTCTACCATGCAAAGTGGAGAGTCTTTTGTGGTTGGTGTCGTGGAAGGGGTATCTCTCCACTCGATGCCACTATTCCAGCAATAGCGGACTTCCTCGTGTATCTGCGGGAAGAAATGCGCCTTTCTGTCTCGGCAGTGAAAGGCTATCGCTCAGCCTTAAATTTGGCCTTCAGATTGAAGGTCGTGGATATTTCTTCATCGCTAGAACTCTCTTTACTCATACGTAGCTATGAGCTTACCTGCCCCCAGTCGGAAGTGAGACCCCCTCCTTGGAACGTGGTTCGAGTCCTCAGGTCTCTTAAGAGACCTCCCTTCGAGCCATTACGCCAGGCCTCATATCGCCACCTGTCTTGGAAGATGGCTTTCCTACTCGCCTTGGCTTCGGCCAAGCGAGTTAGTGAACTTCATGGTCTCTCGTACGACATCGCCCATTCAAGGGGATGGGGGGAGGTAACGTTCAGGTTCGTCCCTGAGTTTGTTGCCAAGACTCAGAATCCTGGAGTGCCGGATCCTCGGTTCGACTCTTTCAGGATCGCGAGTCTCCGTTCTGTAACAAGCGACCCAGACCAGCTGCTACTATGTCCAGTGAGGTGTCTGAGGCACTACTTGAAGAGAACGGCAGCAGTCCGTCCTCATGTGCGAGCTTTGTTTGTGAGCACAGGCAGGACTAAGAGGAGGGTCACCAGGAACACCATCTCAGCTTGGATTCGAAGGGTTATCCACCATGCCCTGAATGCTGACCCTCCTCCGTCACGTCGCCCTCGGGCCCACGATGTCAGGGGTATTGCTACATCCCTGGCCTTCAAGATAAACTTCTCTGTGACGCAGGTACTTCAAGCTGGGGTCTGGAAGTGTCAAACGACCTTCACAGCCCACTACCTGCAAGTCGTGACCCACAGGAGCCTCGATACGTTTTCTATCGGCCCTGTGGTGGCTGCACAACAGCTGGTCTAACCTCAGGCTCCTTCTTGGACAAGTAGCAGTAGGTTGAGGGCGTTGTTACCCGGTCTTAGTCTGCGTGAATGAAAGAGTATGTCTGACCCTTACTTCTTTCTTCATTCTCCCCTCTCTTGGGGAAGCAGCATCCTGGTCCTCGCATAGCTGACCTCGACCTCTGCAGGTAACCCATGCTTCTTTGTGCTCCTAGTATTAAGCTTAATACTGTTGCGTCTCCCATACCCTGTTGAGGTGGTATGGGGAACGTCCTATCCTAGAATTCCTATCTGAAGGTCTCAAGGTCAATTTCATAGGACGAGTCACACTCTCCTCCTCACACTGCTTATGTAGGCCACTCGTTCCTAACGATGCTAGGAACTTGTGAGGTACAGGGGCTCCCTCTCTCTAGTGCTGCTCACTGAGGGATTGAGCCCCCGGGCAAGCCGAAGTCAGTAAGGCTGGGGACTTTCCACCCTTCCTAAGGGGTAAGTCACCCTCTGTAAATAGCGTGGTTTGTATTTCGGTTACGGAACAAATGACAAATTCGAAGATAATTTGTATTTTTCCTAACCATACAAACCTTAGCTATTTACACATATGTGCCCGCCATCCCTGACCCCCAAGTCAAGTCCTACCTCTAAGTGAAGTGAAGCAAGTCACCGGTGTGGAGGGGGGAGGGGTAGCAAGCTACCCTTCCCCACCCCCTGCTAACTAGCGCGGGGGTAATTAACCCTCGTTAAAACTATTGGCTCGTCATTTCAGCTGCGCTAAAAGGTAAACCCTCTGTAAATAGCTAAGGTTTGTATGGTTAGGAAAAATACAAATTATCTTCGAATTTGTCATATTCGACTCCACCTGCTTTATTCATGTATATGACTTGATCCAGTACAGTACAACTATACCATTCCTTTTATGTAATACCCTCGTATACAGTGAACCCTCGCTACTTCGCGGTTCGACCATCGCGGATTCACCACTTCGCGGATTTTTTCCATAACCCATATATATACAGTAATATATATATATGTATGCATGTATTTATGTATATATGTAGGTATGTATATGTGTATACATATAAATATATATATATATATATATATATACACACACACACACACACACACATATATATATATATATATATATATATATATATATATATATATATATATATATATTATATATATATATATATATATATATATATATATATATCTATATATATATATATCTATATATATCTATATATATATATATATATATATATATATATATATATATATATATATATATATATATATATATATATATATATATATATATATATATATATATATATATATATATATATCTATATATATCTATATATATATATATCTATATATATTATATATATATATATATCTATATATATATATATATATATATATATATATATATATATATATATATATATATATATATATATATATATATATATATATATATATATCTATATATATATCTATATATATATATATATATATATATATATATATATCTATATATATATATATATATATATATATATATAAAGTAGGAAGATGTGATGTAGTTCTAAGGGAAAAGTATGGGAAATATGTCTGGGTAATAAGCAAAGCTCTACCTCCAGTTTGTTTCTACATTATGATCAGAGATAAATGTAAACAAAACATTGGTTGCCATTTTTTATCGTGCTTTTTAGCATGTTTAGGAAATGCATGATATAAAATCACCTTTAATATTTGTGCCTGTTTTAGTTTAGGGTACTGTAGTACATGCATTAAGTGTTCTGTACATTAAAGGGTGTTTGTTAACAGTACTACGTACAAGGGAAGGTGTTAAAAGTCTGAATATACATGTTGAATAAATAGGTAAATATGGTGTCACTACTTCGCGGATTTTCACCTATCGCGGCCGCGACTGGAACCTATCTACCGCGATAAACGAGGGTTCACTGTACATATTACGTTTGACCCCAGTATTACTCTTCATACCCCTTCCAACAAATCCTTTTCCGTGGAAACCTTTGCCCTAGTCAGGTCTTTGTTGTTTCAATTGAAGTTTTTTTCGTATTTTGCGATGGAGGAAGTTAAAGAAACTTGTAACGGCTGCAGTATTCCATACTTGAAAGCATTTGCTAAATTTCATGGTGATTTTTTTGATACGTCATCCAATGTTGATAATTCCCATAAATCACGTAATGTAATACCTCAACGTTTACAGTGTCCTAAGTCCACGTCCCAGGCATAGGAGTTAAGACGTCACAGTCTCAACACCCCCGTGACCCACAAGTTTCGACGTCCGGGTCATAAAAGTAAGTCATTCATTTCTTTAATTTTAATTTGTTCCGTAACCGAAATACAAACCACGCTATTTACATAGGGTATTACTTTCGGCGTAGCTGAAATGACGAGCCATTAGATTTTTAACGAGGGTTAACTAACCCCCGCTAGTTAGCAGGGAGTAGGGAATTGGTAGCTTGCTACCCCTCCCCCCCCACACACCGGTGAGTTGTCCCACTTCCCTTTGGCTCGGACGAAGTACAGACGTTTCTGTTTTCGTCCTCGTCAATGACGGCCTTAATTTGTTTTTTTTGCTTTTTCTAGTTCTGTGTGTTTGGAAGTTGGCCTCGACCATTATCATCGCTATGCACAAGTGCCCTGGTCTCGCTGGCCGCCCTTGTGGGACCTTCATGTCAGCGGAGGACACCGATCCTCACACCCTTTGTCCGCAGTGCCGAGGCCGACGGTGTGATAGGGAGAATACTTGCAGTGAGTGTAGGGAGTGGTCTGCCTCCCAGTGGGAGAAGTTCGGCCGTCGGCGTAAGAAGAAGTCCAAGAGAGACCGTTCTTCTTCAGGGGCAACCTTGAAGAAGGAAGGCTCTAAGGACTCCTCTTCCGCCGCCCGAACCTCCTCCGAAGCTCCCACTCGATCGGTCTCTCGTGAGAGACTGCCGAGTGGTAGCGCAGGCCCTAGGGGTGTTTCCCGACCTCGGGGTGCGGGAGAGGGCGTTGCCTCCCTTAGCGTGGCAGCTCCCTCTTCTCCTCCGGGGGAGGATAATTTGGATTTTAATGAATATGACCAAACTGTGTCTAATAATGATTTTTTCCAGCTTTGGGCTTACTTGGGGCTTAAGGGCTCGCCCTCCAAGGAAGCCCTGTTTGACCTGATCCATTTGGGGGCTGCGGTCAAACAGTCGCCGGTAATATCGGAGGTATTCCCTTCGGATTTTGTCGACACTGTCTTGGCCGAGCCTTCCGACGGGTCTGGTCAAACCCTTGATGCTGCGCCTGTTGCGGATGTTGCTGAAGGCTCTCCGTCCCCCTCCGAAGATCCTCCTAGGGGGGAGGGGAGTCCCACGGTCTCCTGCGGGCGGGTCTCCCCCTCGGGGGAGCGCGCTGACAGAGACTCCTCTTCGGAGGACTGATGACCCGGACGCCCTTCCTCGTGGTCGTATTCGACGTAAGGCCCGTCGGCCTCTCCGCAGCAGAGGACTTCCTTCTCCCTATAAGGGAGTTAGGAGGCGCCTCTTTGGGTCGTCCTCTCCTGATCCTCCCCCTAAGGAGGAGCCCCCCCGTCAGGAGCAGACCGTTGCAGTAGCGCCCCTTGACCTCTCCGCAGATCGTTCGCGATCTCCTACGCCTGCCAGACCTTCCGACCTGCCTTCTCCTTTCCTGGCTGTAGATGCGCTTTGGGCACCTTCTCACCCTGTTATCCGACAGGCACTGATCCCTTCGGGGAAAAGGGACTCTACTCACGGTGTGGGTAAGTCCCTTGCGCATCAGGGTTCCCCTGCGCGTTCGCGTGCAGTAGCGCACAAGGGCTCCCGAGTTACAGTCTTCGGATTTAACTCGCCAGCGCTCTCCTGCTCGGCAGCGATCACCTGCTCGCCAGCACTCTCCTTCTCGCAGGTCTCCTGTGAAACAGTGCCTTCATGTTCCTGATGTGCGCAAGGCGCACTTACGTTCTCCTGAGCGCCCTCGTTCTCCTGTGCGCAGCCGCGCTACTACTCAGCCTGTTCCTGATGCGCGCCCTGCGCGCCAACGATCACCACCGCGTCCACGATCCCCAGATCTGGACTTAGGCAAGGGTTCTATCCTGTCGCCTCGCCCGCGCGCCCCTCTGCTCTGGCGCAACAGCGAGCTAAAGCTCCTGTTCGCGAGCGTTCGCCTGCGCGTTCGTCTTCATCCATCGTCAGATGTGCGCAGTAATATTACTACGCGCCAACGATCTCCTGCGTGGCCACGCGATCACTCGCCTGTGCGCAAACGCTCTCCTGAGCGCCATCGCCCTCTTAAGTCTGATAGCCCCAGGTCTCCGACTCGCCCGCGTGATAAATCGCCTGTGCGCAGTCGTTCGCCCGTCCGCGGTACGCGCCATCATTCTCTGGAGTACACGCGACATTGCTCGCCAACGCGCCAGCGCTCTCCGCCTGGCAAACGCTCGCCAAGTCGCTCGCGACTTTTTTCGCCCGAACATCGTCGTTCTCCTACGCGCCGCCAATGGTCGCCTAGTGCTCAGCGCACACCTTCACCTACGCGACCACGGGCTCCTTCACGTGCGCGCCAACGTGTTCCCTTGCCAACGCGACCGCTCGCCAACGCGCCATCGCGTCCCTTCGCCTGCACGCCCGCGCGCCCACTCACCAGCGCGCCCACGCGCCCTCTCGCCCGTGAGCGAACGCACCCACGCGCATTCTTCCACACGCGGCAATGCGCCCGCGCTTCGGAAATCGCTTGCGCTCGATTCCTCGAATGCCTTTTCGCGTGAGAGCCGCCACGATCCCCATTCTCGCAGGGATCATGAACGCGGCCAACTGATAGGGACGCAGACTTCCACATCGGCCTCTGGATCGCCACCGCGCAAGCGTAGGATTACCTACCAGGAAGGATCTACGGAGAGGTCCATGCAACATTCTTTTTCTTCTTCTTTTCAGGCAGGCCCCGTGGCGTCCACTCCGAAGGGTCAGGAGATCCCCTTCCCTCCAGCAGGGATAACTGACTCAGCGTCAGTTACCCGTCACATAATGAACGCAGTGGTTCAGGCTGTGAAGCCTGCCCTCGTTGATTTGGGACTTAAACCAACGGCAGACTCATCCCCGCTGAAGAGAAGGAGAGGAGTGGACTTCGTGGTGACTTCTCCTCGGGAGAAGTTGGCTCCCAAGAGGTCGGTCAGGAAGACGACGACTCCTTCGCGTGCTGTTTCTCCTTCTCCCATGGACGGGGGTTTTCCGTCCTCAGGAGAGTCCAGCGAGGCAGGATTGTCCCCCACAGCACCAATGGGAGGAACCCCTCCTCTTAGGAGAGAAACTTCTCGCGAGGAAGCTCCCTTCCGGACCTCTTTGTTGGAGTCCTGTATTCCTCCTAGGAGGGAGCCCAAGGACTCCAAGACGATTCCTAAATCGTCATCCAGGATCCATCCAGAGCCAACTAGACCCCGGGAGGACGTCCACGTGTCTCCCCAAGATGAGCCTTTGGGGACCGGAGACTTAGCTGCCAGTCCGCAAGGAGGAGACCAGTTCGAGTCAGAACACGCTTGATGAGGCAACTCAACAAGTTTAAGGACCCGGAGACTACCCCTCGTGAGGACAAAGACACGGTGCTAGACCAAGTCTACGGCACCCAGAAACCCCCTAAGTCCAGCGCAGCTTTGCCTTGGTCCAAAGGGGTGAAAGGGGCCAGGGACAGGGTCGAAGCCCAGCTCTCCGAGCTCGCCTCCTCCGGTCGTTCTTCTGCCGGGTTCAAACTCCTCCCGCCTCCTCGAGTACATCAGAGGAGGTACTTTGAGATCATGGGGGAGTCCAGTATGGCCCTTTCGCTCCACCATTCTGTGGAAGAGCTGACCAGGGGAACTCCTCTCGAGAAGCTCTCCGCCCGGCAGGTGACGTTCTCGGCGTCGGGGATCCTGAACCTTGAGAATGTCGCGAAGAGTGCCATGCAGGCAACTTCGTGGCTGGATGTTTGGCTGGGTTCTCTGGGCATCCTATTGCGCTCTGAGGATCTGTCCAAGGAGAGCAATAGGAAGGCTTTGGAGACCTTCCTCCTCTCGGGCACGCGTTCGATCGAGTTCCTCGCTCACCAGGCTGCTAATCTGTGGGCTAACTCGATCCTCAAGCATCGCGACGCAGTGACTGAGAGGTTCTATCCGAAGGTCCCCGCCGTGGACGTCTGCAGGCTCAGGCACTCCTCCATCACTGGGAGGGATCTGCTTGAGCCCAAGGAGATAGAACGAACAGCTGAGAGGTGGAGGAGATTGAATCAAGATTCTCTCCTCCAGAGGGCCCTGACATCTCGGCCCTACAAGCCTCCAGCACCTCAATAGCAACAGCAGCCTTGCAAGACACCGAAGCAGGCTCTGGCAGCTAAGACAGGGGTGTCTAAGCCGCAGCCCTTTCAAACCAAGGACAGAAGGCGCGACAAGTCCTCTAGGGGAGGAAAGAATCCTAGGGGCAGTGGCCGAAGCCGCAAGCGCTAGGATCAGCAATCCCCCCGCGTGTCCACCTGTGGGGGGATGCCTGAAAAGTTGCGTGCACAGGTGGCAGCAACTTGGGGCCGATTCTTGGACGGTCTCTGTGATTGGCCAAGGTTATCGCGTCCCATTCACGACATCTCCACCTCCCCTGACAGCGAATCCAGTGTCGCTGAACTCCTATGCCATGGGATCGGCAAAGGGGTTAGCCCTTCGGGCAGAAGTCGAGACCATGCTCAAGAAGGATGCTCTCCAGGAGGTCGATGACGGCTCCCCAGGCTTCTTCAGTCGACTTTCTTGTAAAGAAGGCGTCTGGAGGCTGGAGACCGGTCATCGATCTCTCAGCCCTGAACAAGTTTGTCAAACAAACTTCGTTCAGCATGGAGACAGCGGACATGGTCAGACTTGCAGTGAGACCGCAAGACTTCGTGTGCACACTGGATCTAAAGGACGCGTACTTCCAGATCCCAATCCATCCGTCTTCCAGGAAGTACTTGAGATTCAGCCTAGCCAGCAAGATTTACCAGTTCAAGGTGCTGTGTTTCGGTCTCTCCACAGCACCTCAGGTGTTCACCAGAGTGTTCACACTGATTTCGTCTTGGGCGCACAGGAATGGCATACGTCTCCTCTGTTATCTGGACGACTGGCTGATCCTGGCAGACTCGGAGTCGACCCTTCTTCGACACCGGGACAGGCTTCTGGAGGTTTGCCGAGATCTGGGGATCATGGTAAATCTCGAGAAGTCCTCAAGTCCTCTCTGCTTCCGACAAAACGATTGGTATATCTAGGCATGATATTAGACACCGATCTCCACAAAGCCTTTCCATCAGACGACAGGATAGCAAGGCTGAGGAGGGTCGCAGAACCTTTCCTCAGGCGGGAAGAGCTTCCGGCCCAATCATGGTTACGTCTTCTAGGCCACCTTTCCTACTTGTCACGTCTAGTTCCAAACGGTCGCCTCAGGATAAGATCCCTGCAATGGCGGCTAAAGTCCCTGTGGAATCAAGACTCTGATTCTCCGGACTTCCTGGTTCCTATAGGATCCACGAAACTGACGGACCTTCAGTGGTGGCTGAACGACGTGAACCTTCGAAAGGGAGTGGATCTTCTCGTCCTCCCCCCAGATTTGACTCTGTTTTCGGACGCGTCAAAAGAAGGGTGGGCGGCCCACATTCTGAACCAAAGGATCTCAGGCCTCTGGTCAGAATCAGAAAAGTACCTCCACATCAACCTGCTAGAAATGAAGGCCGTTTTCCTGGCTCTTCAACAGTTCCAACGGACCCTGGCGGGCCACTCCGTAGTGGTGATGAGCGACAACACCACGGTAGTGGCTTACATCAACAAGCAGGGAGGTACCTTTTCTCAACAGCTATCCCATCTTGCAGTAGAGATTCTGAGGTGGTCCGAAGTCCACTCGATCACACTTTCGGTTCGCTTCATTCCTGACAAGAGGAATGTGCTCGCCGACAGTCTGAGCAGAGCGACGCAGATAGTGAGTACCGAGTGGTCTTTGGATCCTCAGATAGCCAACAAAGTCCTGATTTTGTGGGGTTCCCCGACAGTAGATCTGTTCGCGACAGCCTTGAATTTCAAGCTGCCCCTGTACTGCTCTCCAGTCCCGGACCCCAAGGCTCTCTGAAGGCAAGATGCTTTTCAGCGGAGGTGGGACAACATCGACGTTTACGCCTTCCCACCATTCTGTCTGATGAGAAGGGTGCTCAACAAGACCAGACTATCGGTTAATCTCTCCATGACTCTTGTAGCTCCGCTATGGCATTACGCGGAATGGTTCCCGGAGCTTCAGAGAGAACTCCCCCCACGACACGAGCTACTCAGACAACCACACTGCAACATCTTCCACAAAGCCGTAGCGTCGCTTCGGCTTCTCGCCTGGAGACTATCCAGCGTCTCTTCATGGAGAGAGGATTTTCACAACAGGTTGCGGACAGGATGTCTCGCCACCTGCGCAAGTCCTCTATCGGAGTCTACCAGGCAAAGTGGAAAGTCTTCTGTGGTTGGTGTCGCAGGAGGGGTATCTCTCCGCTCGATGCCACTATTCCAGCAATAGTGGAGTTCCTTATGTATTTACGGGAGGAAATGCGCCTTTCAGTTCCGGCGGTGAAAGGTTATCGCTCAGCCTTAAGCCTGGCTTTTAGGCTGAAAGGAGTGGACATTTCCTCTTCGTTAGAACTTTCCCTACTCATACGCAGCTATGAGCTTACCTGCCCTCAGTCAGAAGTAAGACCTCCTCCTTGGAACGTGGTTCAGGTCCTCAGGGCTCTGAAGAGAGCTCCGTTTGAACCATTACGCCAGGCGTCTGATTGCCACCTGTCTTGGAAGACAGCTTTCCTGCTCGCTTTGGCCTCGGCCAAGCGGGTCAGTGAACTTCATGGTCTTTCTTACGACGTCGCCCATCCAAGGGGATGGGGGAAGGTAACGTTCAGGTTCGTCCCTGAGTTTGTTGCCAAGACTCAGAACCCTGGGGTGTCAGACCCTAGGTTCGACTCCTTCGGGGTAACGAGTCTTCGTTCTGTAACAAGTGACTCAGACCATCTGTTACTTTGCCCAGTGAGGAGTCTGAGGCGTTACTTGAAAAGAACAGCTGCAGTCCGTCCTCATGTGCAAGCGTTAATCGTAAGCACAGGAAGGACGAAGAGGAGGGTCACCAAGAACACCATCTCGGCCTGGATTCGGAAGGTTATTCAACACGCCCTGAATCCTGACCCTCCTCCATCACGTCGCCCTAGAGCGCACGATGTCGGGCATCGCTACGTCCCTGTCTTTCAAGAGAAATTTCTCTGTGACGCAGGTCTTGCAAGCAGGGGTGTGGAAGCGCCAAACGACCTTTACAGCCCACTACCTGCAGGACGTGACCTACAGGAGCCTCGATACCTTCTCTATTGGCCCTGTGGTGGCTGCACAATAGCTGGTCTAACCTCAGGCTCCTTAAGGGACAGGTAGCAGAAGGTTGGGGGCATTGTTACCCGTTTTTAGTCTGCATGATTGAAAGAGTATGTCTGGCCCTTACTTCTTTCTTCATTCTCCCCTCCCTTGGGGAAAGCAGCATCCTGGTCTTTGCATAGCTGACCTCAACCTCTGTAGGTAAACCATGCTCCCTTGTACTCCTAGTATTAGCTGTACTGTAATACTGTTTGCGTCCCCCATACCCTGACGAGGTGGTATTGGGAATGTCCTAGCCTAGATTTCTATGTAAAGAACTCCAGGTCAACTTCCTCCACACACAACTTATGTAGGCCGCACATTCGTAGCAAGCAACAAAAAGTGCGAGGTGCAGGGACCCCCTTTCTCGAGTGCTGCTCACTCGGATTTCGGGTCCCCGGGTAAAGCCAAAAGCCAGTAAGGCTGGGGACTTTCCGCCCTTCCGAAGGTGTAAGTCACCCTATGTAAATAGCGTGGTTTGTATTTCGGTTACGGAACAAATGACAAATTCGGAGATAATTTGTATTTTTCCTAACCATACAAACCTTAGCTATTTACACATATTTGCCCGCCAGCCCTGTCCCCCAAGTCAAGTCCTACCTCTTAAGTGAAGTGAGACAACTCACCAGTTTGTGGGGGGGAGGGGTAGCAAGCTACCTCTTCCCTACCCCCTGCCAACTAGCGGGGGGTAGTTAACCCTCGTTAAAAATCTAATGGCTCGTCATTTCAGCTACGCCGAAAGTAATACTCTATGTAAATAGCTAAGGTTTGTATGGTTAGGAAAAATACAAATTATCTCCGAATTTGTCATGTTTATAGAGTGCGTAGCTCAACATTACCTCTTGTCAGTACAAGTTTGTGACCTGGGAAGGGGGTCCGGGGGCTTGCCCCCGGCTATGGGTTGTGACCTGGGAAGGGGATTCGGGGGCTTGCCCCCGGCTAGGGCTTATGACCTGGGAACTTATAGGTTAGGTTAGGTGGGTTTGTTAGGTTCTTTACCCTTTTGTACCTTTTTATATATTGTGTAAAGGGTATATAGAAAATTACTTTAAAATACACATGCTAATATTATCGTAGCAATGGCAGTGTAACATTGGTAACGTTGCGTAACATTGCTAATGTTAGCGTTCGTAGTACATACGCTCTTGATGAGTGAAGTGACACGGAATTTGAATAAGTCATTATATTTAAACATTTTTAAATATGTAACTTCCCTGGTAGTTACATATATATTGCTTAAATCCCGCGTTTCGGCGCGCACGGCAGAAATTCAAATTTTTAAATATAAAACTTACCCGCTGGTTATATAAGAATGGCTAAAGTCTCCTGACGCCCCGGCAGAAATTTCAAAATCTTGCGCAGCTTATCGCAGATATGCCAGGTGTACACTAGCGCCCTCGCGGTACAACAGGTAGAACTATACCCACAAGCTTCGGATCTTTTTCTGCCGCCATAGCTGGCTGTCATATTGGAAATTATCTCTTGCTTTATTACTCTGTTTGGACGTTATTTGGTGATGTACAACGTTTTTTGAGTTTGGGCTATCGCTTAATTGTTTTCTGTTTCATTTATTATTGAAATCTTTTTGTTTGGGGTTATATTTATTAATTTAACCTTTGTTTTATGTTGTCGGTCTTTCTCTTAACTTTTCAATATGGCCCACCCCTCCCCTGTAATTCGTAAGTGTGTTAGTGAAGGGTGTCGTACTCGACTCCCTAAAGGTTCTATAGACCCATACAATATTTGCATTAAATATAGGGGAAAGCCATGTTCTTTTTGGGATCGGTGTAATGAATGTTTTTCATTAACAGAAAATGAATGGGTAACATATGAACGTTATGTTAAGAGATTAGAGAGGGACAGGGTTAGGCATAGTTCATCACGCTCTGTTGATTTAACCTTGCCTAATGTCAGTGATCCTATTCCTTCCTCCGTAGTGGTAGATCAGCAATCGAAGGAACCTTCTTTGAAGGACATGTTTACCGCTATTCAGGCTCTCGGTGAAAAGTTGAGTCTTTAGCGGCGGATAGAAATCAGAATTTTTAAACATAAGACTTACCCGGTAGTTATATATACAGTGGAACCTCTACATCCGAATTTTCCAACATCCGAAGTAAAATTCGAGCAAATTTTTTACTCTACACCCGAATTTTATTTCGACACACGAAGTAAGCAATTTTCGTCGTACGGTTGTATCCGAATTTTTCGACACGCGAAGTACAATTCGAACACGTTCCTACTCTACACCCGAATGTTTTTTTCGACACCCGAAGTAAACAATACTCGTACGCGTAGTCGGTGCTCATAGCGCCTGAAGTGTTTTTTATTTCCGCCGATAGAAGGCAGCACATCGACCTCGGAGGGACGCTCAATTAGCGGGTCTTGGGTCAGTCCTCTGTTCTCGTCGGCTTCTTGCGGTTGTGCTCTGTGCGTTCTGCTATTAACTCTGTTTTAATCGGTATTTTTTACGTGCATCCTTTAACGGTAATTTACGTAAAGTATGGGTTCTAAAAGGCTTAGTTTTGCCAGTGGTAGTGGTAGTGGTGAGAAAAGGAAGAAGGAAATGCTTTCTTTAGAAATTAAGCAGGAAATTATTGAAAAACATGAGTGTGGCGTCCGCGTGAGTGAACTTGCTAAACAGTATGGCCGTAATATGTCGACGATCTCGACAGTCCTTAAACAGAAGGAAGCTATTAAAGCAGTGAAACCTTCTAAGGGGATCACCATAATTTCCAAACGCCGTACCCCTATCATAGAAGAGATGGAACGACTTCTACTAGTGTGGATTAAGGATAGAGAGATCGTTGGCGACACCATCACCGAGACCGTCATCTGCGAGAAGGCGCACGCCATCTTTACGGACTTGAAGGAGGAGAGCTCTGGTGGTGATGCTGGGGAGAGTTCAACCGAGCCTTCCTCAGATGATTTCAAGGCATCTCGTAGCTGGTTCGAGAAATTTAAGAAACGGTCAGGGATTCATTCAGTTGTTCGCCACGGAGAGGCTGCTAGTGCGGACACAAAGGCTGCAGCTGACTTTGTCAAGAACTTCGAAAAGATCATGCAGGAAGAAGGCTACGTAGAGCAGCAGGTGTTTAATTGTGATGAAACCGGGCTGTTTTGGAAGAAGATGCCTAGTCGAACCTACATCACTGCCGAAGAGAAGAAATTGCCTGGGCATAAGCCAATGAAGGATCGGTTGACTCTTGCCCTATGTGCCAACGCTAGCGGGGACTTTAAAGTCAAGCCCTTACTGGTTTACCATTCAGAGAACCCTAGGGCCTTTAAAGCACACAACGTCGATAAGGATCAGCTTCATGTTTTCTGGCGATCCAACTCGAAGGCCTGGGTCACTAGGCAATTCTTTGTGCAATGGGTTAACCAAGTTTTAGGCCCTTCTGTGAAGAAGTATCTTCATGAACAGAAATTGCCTTTAAAGTGCCTGCTATGCCTTGACAATGCACCCGCTCACCCCCCCGGACTTGAAGATGATATCTTCGATGAATTCAAGTTCATAAAGGTGCTGTATCTTCCACCGAATACCACCTCTATCCTCCAGCCCATGGACCAGCAAGTCATCTTTAATTTTAAGAAGCTGTACACCAAGCACTTATTTAAGCAGTGCTTTAATGTCACGCAAAGCACCAACTTAACTTTGCGTGAATTTTGGAGGGGCCACTTCAACATCGTGCACTGCTTGAAGATCATAGATCAGGGTTGGGTGGGATTAACTCGACGGACCCTCAATTCTGCCTGGAAGAAGCTGTGGCCTGATGCAGTTTCTCCTCGAGATTTCGAGGGTTTTGACCCCGAACCTGATCCTGTGGTCGGTGCAGCGGAAGCCGTAGAGGAAATCGTCTCCCTTGGCAAGTCCATGGGTCTGGAGGTCGACGCAGATGCCGTTACGGAACTCGTCGCCGAACATCACGACGAACTTACCACGGATGAGCTCAAGGAACTCCATGCTATGTCGGAGCACATGAGTGATGACGAGGAAGGGAGCGAGGAGGTAGAACATGTGTTAGGTTCGGCGCATATAAAAGAGGTGTTAGGAAATTATCAAGACGTGGTCGACTTCATCGACAAATATCATCCAAAGAAATTGCAGGTTTGTCGTGTAGTTTCTCAATTCGATGATGTTTGCCTAACTCACTTTCGAAACATTCTGAAAAGCCGTACCAAGCAATTATCTATCGATAATTTCTTTAAAAAAACTGCGAAGCGAACTCGTGATGAAGAGGATGTAAGTGATTCGAAGAAAACGGCGAAGAGTGAAGCGGAAGAAAGTGAAACAAAGAAAACGGAAAAGAGTGAAGCGAAAGAAATTCAGTCAATTTTAAATGTAGAGAGTGAAAGTGATTAAAATTACGTAATCATCAAAAAGAAAAAAAGAAAATGTAAAAAAAAATATAAAATATTAAAAAAAAAAAAAATAAGCTAAGTTATGTTAAAGTTCACTTAGTGTAAGTTAGAATAAGTTACGGTATTGTACGTTTATCATAGTTAACCTCTCTACCTCCTCGCCGCCCGTCCGTCTCCTCTCTGCGTAGCAAGACTAACAACACCTGCGCTGGAGTTTCTAAGGTAAAGTGACGCTAAAAACCCGTTTCTTATTTATCATTTTTTGCTAATTCTTCTTATTTACATGTCTATTCTTCTTATTTACATGTCTATTATCTAATTTAGTGTTCATTATTCTCATGGGAAAATTATGTGTAGTAGTTTATTAAGAAGTTATCATGGGTTTTTGGGCTCAACCACGGATTAATCCTATTTCAATGTATTCTTATGGGAAAATTTATTTCGACATCCGAACATTTTCTACATCCGAAGTTGGTTCTGGAACGGATTAAATTCGTATGTAGAGGTACCACTGTATAGCTTACATCCCTGACATCACGGCAGAAAATTTGAATCTCGCGCCAATCGCCGATTGGATAGCCAGGTGTACCACCCCTGCGCCCTAGCGAGGTACCTAGGAACCATTCCAGGAACCCTCATATATTCCCTGCCGCGCTACCGGCAAGATGTTGGATTTTTCACTCGCTATAACCTGTATATTACAGTTATCTTGGTGATGTACAATTTTTTTAAATATTAAACTTAGCCGGTGAATATATAAAAGCTGACGTCTCCGACGGCTCGACAGATTCCAAAAACTCGCGAGCGATCGCCGTGAAGGTTGCGGGTGTGACCACCAGCGCCGACTATCGGCCAGATACCGCATATACTTGTCAACATCTCCAGTTCTTCTCTGTCGGTCTTGTCGACAAGTTGGTTCCGCTCGCTTTATGACCTCGAGTTTTCTACCGAATTGGTGAAGTACTTGGTTTTGGTTTTATTGCTTTCGCCGTGTTGGATTATTCAATACTATCTTCAAAAGAAATGCTTTTGAAAGGAGAGGAAAAGTGTTTTGCCCTTGCTTTTTTTTTAATCTCTGGTTTTTCCATAGAGAAAAGATGGCCGACCCTTCCTTCAGTGTACGGAAGTGTGTTTAAGGCTTTTAGTAATTATTTTATCACTTTATAAATTATTGTTGATATTTATAGATTTACCTCTATATATTTTATATTTTATATCTCACCCGCCTTTATTAGGCCTCTTCGATTAGCTTTCCATTTATACTAAACATCAAGATAAATTTTATGTTTTGTTTATATGCGGCCTTTACCTATTCCTTGTAGGCGGTCCTAACTTGGAAAACGAAGTTAAACAACGTTGAGCCCATTCAACTTTTATTTTTGTTAAGTTTAAATCAGTTGCTCTGTAAGAGTTATGAGATGAATATTTTTTAGAAAATATTTTAAGAAATATATTCTTTGAATAGTCTTCGTGCTGTTTTTTCAAAGATGAACTAACGTTTGGTTTATTTATGCTACGCAGTTTGCGCTCTATCGTTACGATAGAGAAAGAGAGAATCACGGTTTCACTTTGCAGAAAGAGTAAATCGATTTTGACGTTTTGTTCATTCTTCTTTCAAACTGAAGTGTTTTAGATACTAATTTAAAGGAACTTGTTAATTTTCAATTTCTTAGTCCTTTCAGTTTTTTCCTTTGGTCAAATAACCTGTTATTGACGAAGGGTGAGTGGGCCATTCTCTTGTGTGTGACAAGAGAGAGAGAGAGAGACGGGGAGAGAGAGAAAGAGAGAACGATCCGATCTTTATTCTCGTCCCAAGTCTCTGTACAAGGAGTTTGGGAGCGAGTAATGTTTTTCTCGATTTAGTTTTTTACTCTCGTCCCAAGTCTCTGTACGGGGAGAGAGGATAAAACGTTTTAGTTTTTATTCTCGTCCCAAGGCACTGTACGGTGAGAGATTGAAAACGTAGTCCTTAGTGAACTAGTGTTTAGTCTCCTCCCCAGTCACTGATCTTTTTAACTTTATATATTTCCGTTTTATTCGATATATATGTATATGTTTATTGATTTTTGCATGTGTGTTTCATTTTGTACTAATGTGCTTACATTATACGACTCATTTCGCAATTCTAACCTTTTGATGTAAGGGATAATTGCGTGCTTCAGGTAGAAATCAGTTTTATTCATGTCTAATGTGAAATTATTGAAAAATACGATATCAGTGAAGTAAGTGCAAAAAACATGTTCTGTGTTGCGGAGGGTTCGTTTGTTCGTGCTTGTCACTTGCCTAGTCCGAGACCTCTTTCAGGCTCCCCTGCACCAGGGAGAAGGAATGTCCTAGGACCTAAGGGAGTGAGGAGTGTAAACCAACGAACAGACGTTCCCTCAAAGGTATCAGACGTTGCTCGGCAAGCACGTCCTTGCCATAAGACAGGAGAGACGAAGTTTCTCCTCGTCTTCCGATGATTCGTCTCTTTAAAAGCCTGGGCGTATAGTTTCGAGACGGTTGAAACGTTTATTAGTTCCTTCAGAACAAGTTCAACATCCTAGCTGTAGTCATGTACCTTTGGGGAGTCATTCAGAAGAGGAGTAACCTAGGGTGGTCCAACAATCCCTTGTATTTTAATTATGAATTTCTTTAGTGAAATTTTGTCCTAGACTTTCTTCGACGCCTACTTTTACGAAGTCAGTTCTCTCTTGTTCTTCCAAGAGGGCCATGCTCTTACTGGGAGACTGGTTGGAATCCAGGAGAAGTTTAGGAAAGTCTGCTTTTGCTTTTCCTCCTTCTTAATTAGCTTCTCGCTCGGGCATCTGGTGTGACACAGGAGAAGCTCGAGGAGAAGTTCTCGGCTTGGGAGTACCTGCCTCTGCCCAGGGAGACTTCTTAAGCCTTGTGGACTCTCCTCGTCGTCTAGCCATGAGACGCTCCAAGATTTTATGGTCGGCTTCAGAGCTAGACCATCTCCTGTTAGGAGTTTTTTCGAGCGTTTGAAGTTTTTATTTGTTGGATTGGTCCCTGGGAGCCTTAAGTAAGAAGGTCTCTCCAGCTGTCAATGTATTGCTGTACAATTATGTCATGCATGAACAAGGCTATCAGGGATGGCTCCAATGATCTGACAGCCACGTTCACTGCAGGAACAAGGCTATCAGGGATGGCTCCAATAATCTGGCAGCCACGTTCACTGCAGGAGTACTTAAGATGTAAGTGCGCTCAATGTGTTCATTGTCAAGACAAACTTCACGATGAAGACTACCAAATCTGTCTTGGCAGCAGTAAGGGAAGGCGACTGGATGGTCTCTCTCGACCTTCAGGATGCATACTTCCACATCCCGATTCATTCAAACTTTCAACAACATCTGAGGTTTGTGTACTTGAAAGTAATGTACCAATTTCGAGCACTGTACTTCGGCCTCATTCCTGCTCCTCTTGTTTTTACAAGGCCCTTGCAAAATGTAGCAAGCTTTCTACATTTTTTGAGGATTCAGAGCCTCCCTTTATTTTGACGACTGGCTAATCAGGGCGTTGTCATTATATCGCTGTCTGGAGAGCCTCTAATGGACATTAGACCTAACCAAGGAGCTAGGTCTCATAGTGAACGTAGAGAAGTCGTAACTTACAGTACCCCATCCCAGACTATTCTTTATTTGGGAATGGAGATACAGTGTCTGATTTTTCGGGCCTTTTCGTCTCCCACAAGAATGGAACAAGCTCTGTTAAAAGTCCTTCACTTGCAAGAGAAAAACAGTTGCTCTGTAAGAGTTTGAACTAGCCTCGTGGGAACTCTTTCATCGCTGGAGTAGTTTATCTCTCTGGGGAGACTCAACCTATGCCCTCTCCAATTTCACCTAAACCATTGGAACAAGGAGAAGGGCTTAGAGAGTATCTCTTTCCCAATCTCCAACTCAGTCTAGACATGTCTGACTTGGTGGGACAGCAACATCAGACTTCGAGAAGGTCTTTCTCTTGCGATCAAGAACCCAAACCATGTGTTGTATTCAGAGGCATCGGATTTGGGTTAGGGAGCTCCACTGGACAGTCTGGAATGCTCGGGTCTTTGATCCACGGATCAGAAGGAACTCCATTTAAGGCAAGTAACATCTCTCCTTTGGCGAGATTTGTGCAAGGAAAAATGAATGTCTTGGCGGACTGCCTCAGCAGAAGAGGACAAGTCATCTCCATGGTGTGGACGTTGCATAAGACTGTGTGCGAGAAGCTATGGATGACATGGGGTCAACCCACCATAGATCTTTTTGCGACTTCACTGACAAAGAGGCTCTCGACTTACTGCTTTCCAGTTCCAGATCCAGAGGCAGCCCACATAGACGCTTTCCTGCTGGACTGGTCTCACCTGGACGTTTATGCCTTTCCACCTTTCAAGATCCTAAACAAGGTGCTGCAGAAGTTCACCTCTCACGAAGGGACTAGGTTGACATTGGTTGCTCCACTCTGGCCCGCGAGAGAGTGGTTCACAGAGGTACTTCTATGGCTGGTAGACGTTCCAAGAAGTCTGCCGTTACGGATGGATCTCTTGCGACAGCCTCACGTAAAGAGATTTCATCAAAGCCTCCCCACGCCTCGTCTAACTGCCTTCAGACTATCGAAAGACTCTCTTGAGCTCGAGGGTTTTCGAAGGAGGCAGCTAGAGCGATCGCGAGGGCTAGAAGATCCTCTACCATCAGGATCTATCAGTCAAAATGGGAGGTATTTAGAGACTGGTGCAAGTCCTCCTCTATTTCCTCTTCCAAGTGCCTCTGTAGCGCAGATTGCGGATTTTCTGCCTTATCTGAGAAACGGTCGCTCCCTCTCTGCATCCACCATTAAAGGCTACAGAAGCATGTTAGCTTCTGTTTTCAGGCATAAGGGTTTGGATTTTTCTAATAACAAAGATCTCCAAGACCTGCTTAAGTCTTTCGAGACTTCCAAGGAGCGTCATATTTCGACTACTGCTTGGAACTTGGACGTGGTCCTACAGTTCCTTATGTCAGACAGGTTTGAACCATTAAATTCAGCCTCCCTGAAGGATCTTACCCTCAAGACACTTTTTTTTGGTAAGCTTGGCTTCGGCTAAAAGGGTTAGTGAGATACATGCTTTTAGCAAGAACATCGGCTTCTCCGCTAATAAAGCAGTATGCGCTCTTCAACTTGGTTTTTTTGGCCAAGAATGAACTTCCGTCTCGTCCTTGGCCTAAATCATTTGAAATCCCCAGTCTTTCTGAGATTGTGGGGAATGAAGTTGAAAGAGTGCTGTGCCCCGTTAGAGCTCTTAAATTTTGTTTATCCAGAACTAAACCGCGACGAGGTTGTTCAGAGGCTTTATGGTGCTCCGTTAAAAAGCCCTCTTTGCCCATGTCTAAGAATGCGTGGTCTTATTTTATTAGACTTTTGATTCGGGAGGCACACTCAATTAAGTGAGAAGGATCATAATTTACTTAAAGTCAAGGCTCATGAAGTTAGAGCGATAGCAACTTCTGTAGCGTTTAAGCAAAATAGACCCATTAAAAGTATTATGGACGCGACCTTTTGGAGAGGCAAGTCGGTTTTTGCTTCATATTACTTGAAAGATGTCCAGACTCTTTATGAGGCCTGCTACACACTGGGACCATTCGTAGCAGCGAGTGCAGTAGTGGGTGAAGGCTCTACCACTACATTCCCTTAATCCCAATATCCTTTTAATCTACTCTTGAAATTTTTAATCTTATTTTGGGTTGTACGGGAGACTAAGAAGTCTTTCGCAATCTTTTTGATTTGGCGGGTGGTCAAAATATTGTTTCTTGAGAGCGCCCAGATTAAGGGTATTGATGAGGTCCTGTTATAGGGGTGTTCACCCTGGATATAGCAGCTCCTGGGAGTCTTTCAGCATCCTAAGAGGATCGCTGGGCTTCGTGAGGATAGCGGACTAATGAGGCAGAGTAATAATCAGAGTCTGCTTCCTTACCAGGTACCTATACTTAAGTCTGTTTTTTGAATAGTTGTCAAAAACTCTTGAGCATATACGCCTTTATTGTATTAATACTGGTCTCTACCCACCACCATGGGTGTGAATCAGCTATTATATATTCACCGGCTAAGTTTAATATTTAAAAATGATATTTTGATTACTGTATACTGTAAAATAAATTTTTGAATATACTTACCCGGTGAATATATAAATTAAAGGCCCTCCCTTCCTCCCCGATAGAGACCTAGGGGACTGAGAAGAACTGGAGATGTTGACAAGTATATGCGGTATCTGGCCGATAGTCGGCGCTGGTGGTCACACCCGCAACCTTCAAGGCGATCGCTCACGAGTTTTTGGAATCTGTCGAGCCGTCGGAGACGTCAGCTATTATATATTCACCGGGTAAGTATATTCAAAAATTTATTTTATAATCAAAATATCATATTTTTAGCCTTTGCTGGTTGGATTTTATTTTTACTGAGTGTTAGTGCTTTAACTACGTTTGTATCTTAACAGAGGTAGGAATGGGAGTTTTTTCCCCCTACTGTAAAACTTACGAACCTACTGTACTCTTTAACATGATGGCGGAGATCGTTCCACCATCTCTATGACGTCACAATCGTGTGACGTAAGCAACATAGTACTACGTAATATGTTGCATAATTCTTTTTTGTTCCGTAACCGAAATACAAACCACGCTATTTACAGAGGGTTTACCTTTTAGCGCAGCTGAAATGACGAGCCAATAGTTTTAACGAGGGTTAATTACCCCCGCCCTAGTTAGCGGGGGGTGGGGAAGGGTAGCTTGCTACCCCTCCCCCCTCCACACACCGGTGACTTGCTTCACTTCACTTTTGGCTCGGCGGTGATCAGACGTGTCTGCTCATCGTCCTCGTTTAAGGCTTTTAATTTTCTGCTTTTTCTTTTCAGCGTGTGTGTTGGTTGGAAGTTGACCTTCATTATTTTTTTTTTCTTTACAATGCGTACATGCCCTGGAGTTGCCGGTCGTCCTTGTGGGACTTTCATGTCGGACGTAACTACGGATCCGCACACCCTCTGCCCTCAATGTCGGGGCCGACGGTGTGACCAGGAGAACATGTGCCGTGAGTGCAGGGAGTGGTCTGCCTCCCAGTGGGAGAGGTTAGGCCGTCGGCGTAAGAAGAAGTCCAAGAGAGACCGTTCTCCTCCGGGGTTAGCCTTGAAGGAGGAAGGTTCTCGGGACTTCTTCCGCCGCCCAGACCTCCTCCGAAGCTCACCCTCGTCCGTCTCCTAAGGAGAGTCGGCCGAGTGGGAGCGCAGGTCCTTGTTCTGTTTCCCGACCTTGGGTGGGGGGAGAGGGCATCGCCTCCCATAGTGAGGCGGTTCCCCCTCCTCCTCCGGGGGAGGTTATTGATAATGCCTTAACCAATGATGATCTTTTACAGATTTGGTCGTCCCTGGGGCTTAAGGGCTTGCCCTCCAGGGTCGCTTTTATTGACCTTGTCTCGTTGGGGGCCGCTGTTAAGCAGTCGCCGGCGGTAGCAGAGGTAGACCCTCTATCTATTGTCGACGTCGTGGTGACAGAGGCCTCCGACGTGGCTGGGCAATCCGCTGCAGGTGCTGTTGCGGATGATGGTGTTAAAGGCTCTCCTCCCCCTTCCGTACATCCTTCGAAGGGGGAAGTGAGTCCTTCGGTCTCTGCTGCTGCTCAGCTTCCTTCTGAGGGAAGTGCTTTGACGGAGACTCCCCTTCGGAGGACCGATGGTCCCGACGATCTTCCCCGAGGCCGCCTCCGCCGTAAGGCTCACCGTCCGCTACGCCACAAGTACCTCCCTTCCCCTTACAGGGGGACTAAGAGGCGCCTTTTTGGGTCTTCTCCTCCGGGGGGGACTCTCCTCGTCAGCCTCAACCTACAGCTCCGCCTTCCTTGAACCTCTCTGCAGACCGCTCACCATCTCCTGCCAGATCTTCGCTTTCTGGAGAACTCGTCACCCGACGGGCAACGGTCCCTTCGGGGCTAAGGGATCCTTCCCTTCCTCGAGCAGTGCTAGCGCAAGGGCGCTCTCCTGCTCGCCGACGCTTACCTGCTCGTCGGCTCTCTCCTGATGTTCGCCCCCCTCGCCAGCGCTCTCCTGCTCGTCAGCTTTCTTCTGAGCGTCAGCGCTCATTTGAGGACCATCGCCCTGCCGTCTCTGACCACCCTATAGTTCCTGCTGAGCTCCCTGCTCACCATCTGCCTGGTCCTGTGGCTACGCAACATTGTGCTGCGCGTGTGTCAAAAACACATGTTCGCCAACGCGCCAGCGATCTTCCAGTTCCTGCTCGTGAACGCGCCGCACCACCTGCCGCGCCACCTGTCCTTTCACATGACACACGTCGACCTTCTGCTCGCCAGCGATCACCTACGCGCCAGCGATTACCTCCTCGCCAGCGTTCACCTGCTTGCCAGCGTGCACAGGCGATCTTAGTATCGCCTATTCAACAGCGACAGCCGGCGCGCCAACGTTCTCCAACGCTCCTGAAGGAACATGGTTCGCCAGCTTCTAGCTCGCCATCACGCGATCACCCTCCTGCGCATGCTGCTCGCCATCGCTCGCCATTGCACGATCGCCCTCCTGCGCATGCTGATCACCATCGCACCCCATCACGCGATCGCCCACCTGCGCATGCTGCTCGCCATCACGCGATCGCCCTCCTGCGCATGCTGATCACCATCGCTCCCCATCACGCGATCATTCACCTGCGCATGCTGCTCGCCATCGCTTGCCATTGCGCGGTCATTCACCTGCGCATGCTGCTCGCCATCGCTCGCCAACGCGTCGACATGCCACATCGCGCCGACATGCCACATCGCGCCATCGCCAACCTGAGCGACTGCACTCACCAGCTCATCATCGATCGCCTGTGGATCTACACCGCCAGCGGTCTTCCTCACCCACACGGCAGCGCGTTTCCTCGCCGTCGCGCCAACGCTTGCGTTCGTCGCCTCGGACACGCGTTCATTTACCTGCCCACCCTCGCGCCCACTCGCCTGCTCGACCGCTCGCCTGCGCGCCCGCGCGATCATTCACCTGCGTGCCCCCGCGATCGCTCGCCCGCGCTCCCGCGCCACCATCGTTCGCGGCGAATTCCGCAGCCGGTGGTAGCAGCAGGAACGCGTGCTCCTAGACGGCACTCGGAATCACCTCCACCCAAACACAGGTTGGTAGTGCAGGACGAGGAGAGGTTAATACATCATTCTTCCCCACCTTCTTTTCAGGCAGGTACCATGGTGTCCACTCCAAAGGATCGCCCGATCCCTTTCCCTTTAGCGAGGATTTCGGACTCTGTGTCCTTGGAGCAATAGACTTGGTTTGGTCCTCTGGCACGGGCGTTAGTGAGGGTTATGAAACCAGCACTCACCGGCCAGGGTAACAAACCAACAGCTGTCTCTCCTACGCTGAAGAGAAAGAGAGGAGTGGACTTCGTGGTGACTTCCCCCAGGGCGAAGTTGGTTCCCAAGATGTCGGTCGCGAAGGTCCCTTCTCCTGCACGAGTGCTCTCTCCTTCTCCCGTGGACGAGGCCTTTCCGTCCTCAGGTGAGTCCAGTGGGGCGGTAGTCTTCCCCTCGGCACCAGGGGGGAGACTTCGCTTCATGCAGGAGAATCGTCTCGTGAGGAAGGGGCCCCTCGAACCTCGTTGTTGGGATCCTGTATCCCTCCCAGGAGGGAATCCAAGGACTCCAAGGCCGTCCCTAAATCCTCTGCAAGGATTCGTCAGGAACCCACGACTACCCAGGGGA
Organism: Palaemon carinicauda; assembly: GCF_036898095.1. NCBI lineage: Eukaryota > Metazoa > Arthropoda > Malacostraca > Decapoda > Palaemonidae > Palaemon > Palaemon carinicauda. Next base: position 170,121,045 of record NC_090725.1, read on the forward strand.
ATGTCCACGTGTCACCCCAGGAAGAGATCCCTGGGGCAGGAGACTTAGCTGCCAGCCCGCAGGGAGGAGAACAGCAAGAATCCGAACATGGCTTCTGGCAGGTCCTAAGCCTGATAAGGCAACTTAACGGGCTTATGGATCCAGTCATCGCCCCCCGTGAAGGCAAAGACACGATTTTGGATGAAGTGTTTGACGTTCGGAAGGCCCCTAAGACCAGTGCGGCTCTGCCCTGGTCTCGGGGGCTGAAGAGTGCCAGGGCTAGGGCCAACGCTCAGCTCGCACTTCTTGCCTCCTCCAGTCGTTCCACTGCCGGGAACAAGCTCATCCCTCCTCGTCTTCAGCAGAGGAGGTATTTCGAGATCCTGGGTGAGCACAACCTCGCTATTCCTCTCCATCACTCTGTGGAGGAGCTGGCGAAGGGAGTTCCCCTTGAGAAACTCTCTGCCCGGCAGGTGTCGTTCTCGGCGGCAGAGATCCTTAGCCACGAGAAGGTCGCTAAGTGTGCCATGCAGGCCACTTCGTGGCTGGACTTTTGGCTAGGATCTCTGGGCATCCTATTGCGATCGGAGGACTTGTCCAAGGAGACCAATAGGAAGGCCCTAGAGACCTTCTTGCTCTCGGGCACCCGCTCCATCGAGTTTTTGGCGCACCAGGTTACCACCCTGTGGGCCAACTCGGTGTTGAAGCGTCGCGATGCTGTTTCCGAGAGATTCCATCCAAAGGTCCCCGCCGTGGATGTGTGTAGGCTCCGACATGCTTCCCTTCTGGGGGAGAACCTGTTTGAGTCTCAAGACCTGGAGCAAACGGCTGAGAGGTGGAGGAAATCCAGCACGGACTCCCTCCTCCATAGGGCCCTTACAACTCGGCCCTATAAGCCTCCAGCCCCGCCACAACAGCAGCAACAGCCTCGTAAGGCTCCCAAACAGGCACCGGCAGCTAAGAAGGTGGTGTCTAAGCCCCAGCCCTTTCCAGCCAAGGTCAAGAGGGGCAGTAAGTCATCCAGGGGAGGCAAGACTCCTAGGGGTGGCGGCCGCGGCCGCAAGCCCTAGGGGTGGCAGTACCCCTGCATGTCCACCTGTGGGGGGATGCCTCCAGCGTTGCGTCCGCAGGTGGCAGCAACACGGGGCCGATGCTTGGACGGTCTCAGTGATCGGCCAAGGCTATCGCGTCCCGTTCACAACATCTCAACCTCCCCTGACAGCGAATCCAGTGTTGTTGAGCTCCTATGCCACGGGATCGGCAAAGGGGCTGGCCTTTCAGGCCGAAGTCGAGACCATGCTCGAGAAGGGTGCTCTCCAGGAGGTCGTGGACGGCTCCCCAGGCTTCTTCAGTCGACTCTTTCTTGTAAAGAAGGCTACTGGAGGCTTGAGACCCGTCATCGATCTCTCAGCTCTGAACAGGTTTGTCAAACAAACCCGGTTCAGCATGGAGACAGCATACACGGTCAGACTTGTGGTGAGACCACAAGACTTCATGTGCACACTGGATCTAAAGGACGCGTACTTCCAGATCCCAATCCATCCGTCTTCCAGGAAGTACCCGAGATTCTGCTTAGACAACAAGATCTACCAGTTCAAGGTGCTGTGTTTCGGTCTCTCCACAGCTCCTCAGGTGTTCACCAGAGTGTTCATCCTGATTTCATCTTGGGCGCACAGGAACGGCATTCGTCTCCTTCGTTACCTGGACGATTGGCTGATCCTAGCAGACTCGGAGTCGACCCTTCTTCGGCACCGAGACAGGCTTCTGGATCTTTGCCAGGATCTGGGGATCGTGGTAAACCTCGAGAAGTCCTCTCTGCAGCCGTCCCAACGACTGGTTTATCTAGGCATGCTAATAGACACCAATCTCCACAAAGCCTTTCCATCAGACGACCGGATAGCAAGACTGAGGAGGGTGGCGGAACCCTTCCTCAGGCGAAAAGAACTCCCCGCCCAATCGTGTTTGCGTGTCTTAGGCCCCCTATCCTCCCTGGCCCGTCTGGTTCCAAACAGCCGCCTCAGGATGAGATTCCTTTAATGGCGGCTCAAGTCCCGGTGGAATCAAGGATCCGATTCCCCGGACATTCTGATCCCAATGGGGTCTCTGGAACAGACGGAATTGCGGTGGTGGCTGGCCGACGAGAACCGGCGGAAGGGAGTGAGTCTTCTCGCCCTCCCCCCGGAATTGACTCTGTTTTCGGACGCGTCAAAAGAAGGGTGGGGGGCGCACGTTCTGAACCAGAGGGCCTCAGGCCTTTGGTCACAATCAGAAAAGTGCCTACACATCAACCTGCTAGAATTGAAGGCCGTCTTTCTGGCTCTTCAGCAGTTCCAACGGTCCCTGGCGGGTCACTCCGTGGTGGTGATGAGAGACAACACCACGGTAGTGGCTTATATCAACAAACAGGGAGGCACTTTATCGCAACAGCTATCCCATCTTGCAGTAGAGACTCTGAGGTGGACTGAAACCCACTCGATAACACTATCAGCTCGCTTCATTCCTGGCAAGAGGAATGTGCTCGCCGACAGTCTGAGCAGGGCTTCGCAGATAGTGAGTACCGAGTGGTCTTTGGATCCTCAGATAGCCAACAAAGTCCTGACTTTGTGGGGTTCCCCGACTGTGGACTTGTTCGCGACAGCCTTGAACTTCAAGCTGCCCCTGTACTGCTCCCCAGTCCCGGACCCCAAGGCACTCTGGCAAGATGCTTTCCAGCAACGGTGGGACAACATCGACGTGTACGCCTTCCCACCGTTCTGTCTGATGAGAAGGGTGCTCAACAGGACCAGACTATCGGTCAACTGTTCGATGACTCTGGTAGCTCCGCTATGGCATCACGCGGAAAGGTTTCAGGACCTTCTGCAACTCCTGACGGAGCTCCCAAGGGAGCTTCCTCCACGACACGAGCTTCTCAGACAACCCCACTCCGGCGTCCCTCACAGGGCCGTAGCCTCGCTTCGGCTTCACGCCTGGAGACTATCCAGCGTCTCCTCGCGGAGAGAGGCTTTTCGCAACAGGTTGCGGAGAGAATGTCTCGGCACCTGCGAAGGTCCTCTGAGGGAGTCTACCAAGCAAAGTGGAGAGTCTTTTGTGGTTGGTGTCGTGGAAGGGGTATCTCTCCACTCGATGCCACTATTCCAGCAATAGCGAACTTCCTCGTGTATCTGCGAGAAGAAATGCGCCTTTCTGTCTCGGCAGTGAAAGGCTATCGCTCAGCCTTAAGCTTGGCCTTCAGATTGAAGGGCGTGGATATTTCTTCATCGCTAAAACTCTCTTTACTCATACGTAGCTATGAGCTTACCTGCCCCCAGTCGGAAGTGAGACCCCCTTCTTGCAACGTGGTTCGAGTCCTCAGGTCTCTTAAGAGACCTCCCTTCGAGCCGTTACGCCAGGCCTCCGATCGCCACCTGTCTTGGAAGACGGCCTTCCTACTCGCCTTGGCTTCGGCCAAGCGAGTTAGTGAATTTCATGGTCTCTCGTACGACATCGCCCATTCAAGGGGATGGGGGGAGGTAACGTTCAGGTTCGTCCCTGAGTTTGTTGCCAAGACTCAGAATCCTGGAGTGCCGGATCCTCGGTTCGACTCTTTCAGGATCGCGAGTCTCCATTCTGTAACAAGCGACCCAGACCAGCTGCTACTATGTCCAGTGAGGTGTCTGAGGCACTACTTGAAGAGAACGGCTGCAGTCCGTCCTCATGTGCGAGCTTTGTTTGTGAGCACAGGCAGGACTAAGAGGAGGGTCACCAGGAACACCATCTCAGCTTGGATTCGAAGGGTTATCCACCATGCCCTGAATGCTGACCCTCCTCCGTCACGTCGCCCTCGGGCCCACGATGTCAGGGGTATTGCTACATCCCTGGCCTTCAAGAGAAACTTCTCTGTGACGCAGGTACTTCAAGCTGGGGTCTGGAAGCGTCAGACGACCTTCACTGCCCACTACCTGCAAGACGTGACCCACAGGAGCCTCGATACGTTTTCTATCGGCCCTGTGGTGGCTGCACAACAGCTGGTCTAACCTCAGGCTCCTTTTAGACAAGTAGCAGTAGGTTGAGGGCGTTGTTACCCGGTCTTAGTCTGCGTGAATGAAAGAGTATGTCTGACCCTTACTTCTCTCTTCATTCTCCCCTCTCTTGGGGAAGCAGCATCCTGGTCCTCTCATAGCTGACCTCGACCTCTGCAGGTAACCCATGCTTCTTTGTGCTCCTAGTATTAAGCTTAATACTGTTGCGTCTCCCATACCCTGACGAGGTGGTATGGGGAACGTCCTATCCTAGAATTCCTATCTGAAGGTCTCAAGGTCAACTTCATAGGACGAGCCACACTCTCCTCCTCACACTGCTTATGTAGGCCACTCGTTCCTAGCGATGCTAGGAACTTGTGAGGTACAGGGGCTCCCTCTCTCTAGTGCTGCTCACTAAGGGATCGAGCCCCCTGGCAAGCCGAAGTCAGTAAGGCTGGAGACTTTCCACCCTTCCTAAGGGGTAAGTCACCCTCTGTAAATAGCGTGGTTTGTATTTCGGTTACGGAACAAATAACAAATTTGAAGATAATTTGTATTTTTCCTAACCATACAAACCTTAGCTATTTACACATATGTGCCCGCCATCCCTGACCCCCAAGTCAAGTCCTACCTCTAAGTGAAGTGAAGCAAGTCACCGGTGTGTGGAGGGGGGAGGGGTAGCAAGCTACCCTTCCCCACCCCCCCGCTAACTAGCGCGGGGGTAATTAACGCTCGTTAAAACTATTGGCTCGTCATTTCAGCTGCGCTAAAAGGTAAACCCTCTGTAAATAGCTAAGGTTTATATGGTTAGGAAAAATACAAATTATCTTCGAATTTGTCATCTTTGCTTTTTCTTGTAAAGAATGAAATGAAATCTAACACAATAAGTATTTAACTTTTAATATAAAAAGATTATATTAATTTTTAAGAAATTTTTGTGTTTTTAGTATTCGTTCTTTAAATCATCAATACTATTTTATAAGATTAAATAGAACTAGCGTATTGTTAATTTTCGCTGTGTAGTTCTCATGAAAATACGATGCAGTCCCAACAATTCTTGATATCGTTGTTTATTTTCTTTCGATGTTGGGATTCTAGTATTATTCGTTTATTCACATATGTGTTCCGATTGTAAAGTGTAGCAATCCACTATTTTTGGAAACCCTTAAGATTTAAGGGTTGTTTACATATATATATATATATATATATATATATATATATATATATATGTTAATGCGATATCTGTTAATTTTAATAATAACAAATCACTATTTTTGGGAACCTTTAAGAATTAAGGGTTGTTTACATTTATATATGTTATTCCTATATCTGTTCATTTGAATCATATAACATGTAACTTTCCCGGTAGTTATATATAACTACCGGGTGAGTATGTATAACATTTATCTTTACCGGTAGTTATATGTAACTACCGGTTAAGTGTGTTCAACCATTTATTTACAATGAAAATATCAGGGTAATATTTTATAAAAAATATTTTGTTACATTTTTATATAGCAAGAACTAGAAACGATTTTGCATTCTCATTCAAGCCCTTGGCAGTAGAGAAAGATTTATCACAACGGGCAGGACTAATTATGGTCTTTTGTGTAAGAGTTAAAAGTGCAAGTTTCAGTGCTAAATTAGTGCAGTGAATTTATTCAGCACAGTGGATGTTTTTTCCTTGCCTTAGACTTCTTCCAAGCTCCCCACCCCTGGGAGAAGGAATGTCGATTGGCCAAAGGAAATGAGAGGCGTTAGCTCGCGAGCAGACGTCCTCTCGAGCGTTCCTGTTGACGTTCCCAAGAATGCTCGTCCTTGCCATGGGAAAGCAAAGAGCGTTGGACGTTAAGCTACTAACATTGCTGTTAGAGCCTTGCATTGCATCGCATTTGCTAATAATAGCAATACTATAATGCTTACGAACCAACATAGACACGGTTTTTGTTCCAGAGCGCCAGTCGGCCATGAGAACCCTCTGATGAACTGAACGTGCCGAGTGACGTAATGATCATTTTATGCTCTGCGCTAAGTCTTTCAGGACGCTCGGTGCCACGTCTTTCAGGACGATCGGCGCCACGTCTTTCAGGACGATCGGTGCCTCGTCTTTCAGGACGCTCGGCGCCACGTCTTTCAGAACGCTCGGCGCCACGTCTTTCAGAACGCTCGGCGCCACGTCTTTCAGGACGTTCGACGCCACGTCTTTCAGGACGATCGGCGCCACGTCTTTCAGGACGATCGGCCCCTCGTATTTCAGGACGCTCGGCCCCTCGTCTTTCAGGACGTTCGGCGCCATGTCTTAGAAGATCTTTGTCAGTAGAAGACATTGGTGATCACTTTTCTCCGGTTGAATTTGAGATTCTCAGAAGGAGAAGATCCTTATTCCTTTCGTCATTCAGTTGATTTAGAAACTCATGAAAGTTTTTATGATTAGTTTCCAAATTATTTTATGGCTGTTGCTCCACGTTCGCCACCCTGAATTTACACGTGGTCATCAATGAAGCTTTAAGGATGGTGGGAGACTGTTTAGAGTCTCAGAAGCACCAAGGAAAGACAGCTTTCTTTTTTCCTCTGAATAACCTGGCCTCTAGATCTTGTATCTGAGTTATGAGATTACTTTTATTATTATCTCTAGCCAAGCTACAACCCTTGTTGGAAAAAGTAAGATGCTTTAAGCCCAAGGGCTCCAATAGGAAAAAATAGTCCAGTGAGGAAAGGAAATAAGGAGATAAATAAATGATGAGAATAATTTAACAATAAATCATTCTTTAAACAGTAACGTCATAACAACGTCTAAAACAGATATGTCATATAGAGGGGAGGTCTAGCCACGTTATGGTCGAGGACCTTGTGGCAGCCCCACAGAGACTGTTACAGCCCCCTGGGTGGATTGCTGATCTCTCAAGGAATGCAGGTAAATGAGACATATAAACCTATGAAGCCAGCTTCCTTATCAGGTATTCCAGGATAGCAAGGGTGGAGGTCTAACCACGTTAAGGTCGAGGACCTTGTGGCAGCCCCACAGAGATTTTTACAGACCCCTGGGTGGATCGCTGAATCTCTTAAGGGATCCAGACAATGGGGCAGGATAACTTTGAGGTCCGTGCTATTCCTTTAGGATGGATGGGAAATCTTTTCCCTAGTGAACCTCCTTTGTTAGTTAATCTGATAAGACCTCTCTGCAAAACAGATTTTGCAACATCAAATGTCTCTCTTTTTGGGAGAAGGAGGCTTTTATCCGGTCCTGGATGTAACTGCTCTCAATGCCTTCGTTCAGATGTCAAAGTTCTCCATGGAGACATCGAAATCATGAACTATTTAAAGTCTCATGTCAGCCTGGTCACAAGGCGAAGCAGAGTCTTGACTGTTTTTGCCTTCAGGCAGTAGAGCCAGACTACATAACTTCTGGCAATCTTGGGAGAAGAGGGGAGCAGACCTTTGGTCAGTACATCTTCTGAAGGAGGAGTACAATTTCCTTTTATAGGAAAACCTCCTTTAGTTTTAGCTCCAATAGATCTCTCTCACAGTTCTAGAGAGGAGTTTAAGAGGCAGGCTTTGCATTTAAACTTTTGCTAAATGTAGCAAAATACTGCTCTCAAGAGACATCAGAGCCTCCCTGTATCTGGATGATTGATTTATCAGAGCTCTTTGTTACGATCTTCACGAAGGATTTTCAGATAGCTTTGAACCTTTCAGAAGAATTGCGTATTCCTGTCAACTAGATGAGTCTTCTGACACCAGGACGCATAGCGCCACGTCTTACAGGACGCTCGGTGCCAATCCTTCAAGGATGTTCGGCGCCACGTCTTACAGGACGCTCGGCTCCGCGTCTTACAGGAAGCTCGGCGCCGCGTCTTACAGGACGCTCGGCGCCACGTCTTACAGGACGCTCGGCTCCTCGTCTTTCAGGACGCTCGGCACCACGTCTTCCAGGACGCTTGGCGCCACGTCTTACAGGACGCTCGCCGCCCCGTCTCAGGAAGCTCGGCACCCCGTCTTTCAGGACGCTCGACGTCGGAGATCCTGAAGGAGGCATGACATTGAACATGAGAACCTCTGACTTCGTGGTGACACTAGTCGAATCAAATGTTGAGATCAAGGACGCCTTAGTTCCAATCTCTTTGATCACGAAAGTTTTTTATCGAGCGTCTAGCCTTAGTACAATGCGGCGACATAGGCGGTGATCTGGGTTTCCTTGACGCCAGGAGTCAGGACCTTAAATACACGTATCCTGATAAACACAACGTCACTACTTCCGTTAGATCTTCTGACACCATCACAAAAAATACTTTATTTAAGGATGGTGATTCAGAGTCAAAGTTTTTTCGGGCTTTTACGTCTCCTCTTAGAACGGAGCAAGCCTTCTTGAAACTGCAATCTTTCTAAGATACAGAAGTGTTCTGCGAGGAAGTGGATGAGTGTGTTGGGAAACCTCTCCTCTTGGGGAGGGGGTTTCTTCCCTGGGAAGACTGATTCTTTCTTGGTGACCATTGTTATGTCACTGTTCATCCTAGTTTTCCTGGACCAGGGTTCGATTCCCGGCCAGTCAGAAGCTAGAAGCTATGATCCTTATGTGAGTTATCTTTATTCTCTCCATTTCAACCTCAATCATTTTGGGACAAGGAGAAGGTCTTGAGTTGATATGCATCTCTTTTAGGATGCTATAAGAAGTTGCCTTCAGTGGTGGTTCGATCCAGTCAAACTTCCGGAAGGTCACCCCTTTTGAACAGAGGATCTTAGACCTTGTGTTGTGTCTCCTCACCTCGGTTTCGGGGTGGGAGCAACACTAGACAGTTGGAAGATTCGGGACTTTGGACAGAGGATCAGAAGAGCTTCCTCATCACCCAAAGGAACTGTTGACAGTCCAGTTGGCTCTCAACAAGCTTTGAAGGGTCAGTTTGGAACAAAGTGGTGCAGGTCTATGCTGATCACACCACAGAATTGGCTTTCATTGCCAAGCAAGACGGAACCCACTCGAGGTTCCTTTTCGGGACTGAGAGGAGTCATCTCATCTGGGCTAAGGAGAAGAATGTATTCCTTCTAACTAGGTTCTTTAAAAAGAGAAGAACTTCTGGAAAAAGTCTCAGCTGGAGAATGGACACTCCATCGAGAAATCTGCAAGAATCTGTGGCGACTTTGGTGTCGTTCTTATATAGTCCTATTCGTGACTTAACAGACAAGAGACTAGAATCTTACTGCTCTTCAGTGCCAGATCTCGAAGCAGTCCACATAGACGCTTTCCTTTTAGTCTGGTCCAATCTGGATGTGTACGTTTTCCTTGTTCTATTTCCTTACAAGGTGACACAAAAGTTTGTGTCACACGAAGGGACCAGGTGACTTTAGTGACCTTCTTTTGGCCCTCAAGAGGATGGTTCACAAAGATACTGGAATGGATGGTGGACTCTCCTAGAAGTCTTCCATTAAGAGTAGTTTTACTCAAACAACCTCTCTTGGAAAGTTACCCTTCTAGTCTCCAAGCTTTTCTTCTGGCTACCTTCAGCCTTTTGAAACCTCACAAGATCTAGACGTTTTCGAAAGAGGCAGCTAAGTCTTTTACAAGTACTATAAGAACTTCTACCATCAGGATTTATCAATCCAAGTGGGATTGATTGATTGATTGATTTAAAGTTTTCAGGCATCCTGACATCTAAGGTCATTGACGCCGAATCCAAGTGGGAAGCTTTATAGAATGGTGCAGAGTCAACTCTGTTTTTCTCTTCCAGTATCTCTATAATTCAGATTGCTGGCTTCCTGTTTTACCTTCGAAGGAAACTCATTTATTCATCCTGGGATACAGGTGTGTGTTAGCGACTGTTGTCAGACACAGTATCTTGGACCTTTCGATTGATAAAGTCCTACAGGAACTTCTTAACTTGTTTGAAACATCAAACAACCAGGATTCACCAGCTTGGATCCTGGATTCAATCCTGAAGTTCCTTATGAGTGACAAGCTTGAGCACTTGCTTTCATCTTCATTTTAAGGACCTCTCAATGAAAACTATTTTTTTTTTGTTAGTCTGGTGACATCTAAAAGAATCAGTTAATTGATACGTTTAGTAAAACGTTGGCTTTCGAGATAACGAAGCTATCTGCTCATTGCAGTTAGGCTTTCTCGCCAGCATGACCGCCTTTCTCAACCTTGACCTAAGGCTTTTGAGTTTCCGAATTTTTCGGATATGGTTGGCGAGGAGTTGGAGAGAGTCCTGTGTCCAGTAAGAACCCTGAAGTTCTACCCAGGCAGTATGAAAGAGTTGCGAGGCAAGTCGAAAGCTCTTTGGTGCTCGATTAAGAAGCCCTCGTTATCAGATGTCAAGAATGTCCTTTCATTCTTCATCAGACTCTTATAAGAGAGGCTCATATACATTACAGTGAGACTGGCCTCAAGTTTTTAAGGTCAAGACGCATGAGGTTAGTACTATAACAACTTGAATGACCTTCAAGCAGAATAGATTGTGATGGACACAACCTTTTGGGGGAGTAAATCTGTGTTCACTTCACACTATTTTAATCATGTCCAGACTCTTTATGAGGACTGCTACACTCTGGGACCATTCGTGATAGCGAGTGCAGTAGTGGGTGAAGGATTCACCACTATGTTCCCATAATCCCAATAACCTTTTCTTCTCTTGGAACTTTTATTTGTTTTTATGGTTGTCAGTCTTCCAAAATCATTGATTTTAGTCAGGTGGTCAATTTTTTTCCTTGAAGAGTGCCCGGAACTGGTTATTAGAGGAGGTTCTGTCATAATGAGGTATATACACCGGTTTGACAGTCCCTACGAGATCTTCAGCCCCTGGGAGGATCGCTGGATCTCATAAGGTTAGCAGACATAATGAGACAGAGAATCATTGAAGTCAGCTTCCTTATCAGGTACGAACCCTTTAAGTTTGTTTTAATTAACTCTTGAGAAAAATTCCAGATATACTAGCTGTTTCTAACCCTCCACCAAAGGTGTTAATCAGCTATATATATGTTTAAAAATGGTATTTTCATTATAAAATAAATTTTTGAACATACTTACCCAGTAGTTATATATGATTAAAGTCCCACCCTCCTCCCCTCTAAGAGACTAGAGGCATGGAATATATGAGGGTTCCTGGAATGGTTCCTAGGTACCTCGCTAGGGCGCAGGGGTGGTTCACCTGGCTATTCAATCGGCGATTGGCGCGAGATTCGAATTTTCTGCCGTGACGTCAGGGACGTAAGCTATATATATAACTACCGGGTAAGTATGTTCAAAAATTTATTTTATAATGAAAATACCATTTATCCGAAATCAAGGTACTGAAAAATCGTGACTCTAAAGGTAATGTGAAAAATGTTTCGAATGTGTTCAGTGTTGTGGAGGGTGCGTCTGCACGATCTTGTCGTTCACCCAGCCTACGACCTCTTTCGAGCTCCCGAACCCATGGGAGAAGTAATGTCGGACGGCAAAAGGGACAATGAGAAGCTTCATCAATTGTACAGACGTCCCCTCGAACGTTCCTGCTGCCGTAGCACAGGTCGTTCACCCTCATCGTAGGAAAGATGAGGTTGGTACGTTATCACTGTCCTCCGATGAAGGTTCGGGTAGTGAAACCTGGCGTCACGCGTCCAGACCGCTCAAAAGATCGCACGCCGTTATTCAGCGTCACGAATCACCTGCACGACCAGTCTGTAGTACTTGGGATACGCCGGAGTGTTTCCATTCTCCCTACGCTTACACGCCTGCGAAACGCTCAGACTACGGTGTACGTGTCGATGTGTTACAGTTCGATTCAGAGTTTTTGCCTGTAGCGGTTGTTACTAATCATGCTCCGCCGCTTCCTTCAGACTGGCTTTCGTCACCCGAAAAGCGTGGTGATAGTGATATTGATATCCCTTTAGAAAAGGAGTCGAATGTATTACAGATTAACGATCCTAAGTGGTCTATGCTTTTGGGCATGAAACAACAGCTATCGTCATTCATGCAGTCTTATCAACCTGCGGTTGGCAGTGCTGTTGGGCGTCAGACGTCAGACTAGTTGTCGCACAGGCGGCCTGTTGTCTCTAGTGCTGACGTGTTATCGCACAGGCGGTCTCCCATTCGCAGTGTTCAGCAGCAGGTTGATTTAGATGAGTCATGTCAGAGAGTTGTTGCCAAACAGAAATCGACTTACGAACGCGACGAGGAGCGGCGGCGTCGGCAAGTGGACGCAATGCGTTACCGTGACAGCTCTCAGCAGTCGACTCATGACGCGATGAAGCGTCGGCATCAACAGCATGTGGATGCTAGGCGTGCACGGGGCGACCATCACCAGTCTACTCATGACAACCTAGAGCGTCGGCGTCAACAGCAAGCGGACGCTAGGCGTCCACGCGGCGACACTCGGCAGGGGACGCCTGACATCGAGCGTCGGTCCATTCAACAGCAAGCGGACGCTAGGCGTCCATGTGACGACACACGGCAGTTGACCATTGACGTCGAGCGTCAACCCATCCATGGCGTCACACACCAGTCAACCTCGACCTCTCCGCTTCAGTTGGAGACTGTTCCCCTAAACTAAAGGTGAGTTTATTCCTAAATCTTGTGGACGTCAAATAGAAACAATTATTGATCATGGCAAGCGGTCTCATTCAGACGTTGATCCTTCGGTTCAGGCTGCAGCAGCTGCTGCACTGCCAGAAGATGAACTTGAAGAGGATTCTGACATGGACGAACCATTAGAAGCCGTTTCTGAGGAGGAAGAAGACAAACATTATCAACATTCTGTTGATCTTAGGAAATTGATGTTAATTTTCAGACCTTTTTCCTGAACATTTTACCCCTGTGGCTCCTTGTTCTCCTCCATCAGAATTTATCTTATGGAAGGCAACTAAAGTGCCTATTTATACTAAGATGGTACTCTCACGCTCTTCTAAACGTGCCTTGAAGTTAATGGGTTCCTGGATGGATTCAAAGAGAACTATTGGCAAACAGGGCTTTGCTTTTCCGCCCGCAAGATTGGCCTCTAAATCCAGTGTTTGGTACAAGACTGGTGAAGTGCTGGGCTTGGGATTTCCTACTTCTGCCCAGGGAGATTTCTCGAGTTTGGTGGATTTTTCTCGTCGTCTGGCCTTAAGAAAAACAAAGGTATGGTGGTCAATGACAGAGTTTGACCATTTACTTAAGGGTTTGTTCAGGGCGTTTGAAGTTCTAAATTATCTAGACTGGTCTTTGGGAGCCTTAAGCAAGAGGGTCTCCGAAATGAAAGGCACGGATACTAGTGGCCTTATTCATTTGATGTCCTGCATGGACAAAGGTGTGAGGGATGGCTCTAACGAGTTAGCTACTATGTGTTTCTTTCTCTCGGCGGGAGTTTCTCCTTACCAGAAATCGGAGCTACTATTCGCTCCTTTGTCAGCTACTCTATTTCCACAAGAGTTGGTAGGGGAAGTTGCCACAGCTCTCACCCAGAAGGTCACTCATGACTTGGTGGCCAATACAGCCAGGAAAGTTCTACCTTCTGCTTTTTCATCTCGTAAACCTAAGGAAAGTTCTTCTGGGGTACGACCTTCTCAGTCCTTTCGTGGTAAACCTCCTGGAAGGGGTTCTTTCAAACCAGACAGGAGAAAACCTAGGAGGAGAGGAACCAAGACCGGCCGAGGTAGAGTCTGACTGCCCTATCCTTCAGACAGCAGTCGGTGCCAGTCTGAATTACTTCTGGAAGGCCTGGGAGAGGAATGGAGCGGACCCCTGGTCCGTCCAAGTGTTAAAGGAGGGTTACAAGATCCCATTCCTATCAATTCCTCCACTAGTCACAGATCCGGTGGATCTTTCGCCCAAATACAGGGAGGGACCGAAGAAGCAAGTCATGCGACTTCAGATGTCTGTATTACTAGAGAAACGAGCAATATAGGAAGTGCAAGATTTAACATCTCCGGGGCTTTACAACCGACTTTTCTTAGTTCCCAACAGTTCGGGGGAATGGAGACCGGTTCTGGACGTAAGTGTTCTAAATGGCTACGTCCAGAACACGACGTTTACGATGGAGACTCAGAAAACGGTTCTGGCGGCGGTAAGGAAGGGCGATTGGATGGTCTCACTAGACCTCCAAGATGCCTATTTCCATATTCCAATACATCCCCGCTGCAGACGTTATCTGAGATTCATGGACGGATGTAGCAAGCATGTTGCATTCGAGGAGAATCAGGGCCTCCCTGTACCTGGACGATTGGCTGATAAGAGCCTCCTCAGCCGATTGCTGTTTGAAGGACCGAGAATGACGCTGGAATTAACCAAGGAACTGGGCCTCCTGGTGAGTTCGAAAAAATCGCAACTGACTCCATCCCAGGAGATTCTTTATTTGGGGATGGAGATTCACAGTTGGAGTTTTCGGGCTTTTCCGTCGCCTGTGAGGATACAGTCAGCTCTCCAAAAAATCCAAGCTTTTATGAAGAAGGACCTCAGTTCCGTAAGGGAATGGATGAGCCTTCTGGGGACACTCATCATTAGAGAAGTTCGTGACTCTGGGGAGGTTACATTTACGCCCCCTTCAGTTTCATCTCAATCGGCATTGGAAAAAAGGGAACAGTCTTGACAGGGAAAGCGTTCCCATCACGGACTCCATAAAGTCACATCTTCAGTGGTGGAACAGCGAGCACAGACAGAAGGAAGGCTTGTCTTTACATCAGAAGAGCCCAGACCTCGTGTTGTGTTCCGACGCCTCAAACTCAGGGTGGGGGCCAACACTGGGGAAGAAGGAGCTCTCGGGAACGTGGACTGTGGAGCAAACAGCTCTCCACATAAACCAAAAGGAGCTTTTGACAATACATCTGGCCCTCAAAGGCTTCGAAAGGCATATCCGGGGCAAAGTAGTCCAAATCAATGCGGACAGCACTACAGCTCTGGCCTATATAACAAAACAAGGTGGGACCCACTCATGGACTCTGTACGAGATAGCAAGACCTCTTCTCATATGGGCAGAGGAAAGGAAACTGACACTATTGACTCTGTTTAATCAAGGGGTCAACAATGTAAGTGCAGACAGACTCAGCAGGAGGGGTCAGATTCTCCCCACAGAATGGATATTACACCAAGACGTCTGCAAAAGTCTGTGGCAGTTATGGGGTCGTCCTCTCGTAGATCTCTTTGCAACCGCAAAGACAAAGAGACTGGAGTGTTACTGCTCA
Source organism: Palaemon carinicauda (assembly GCF_036898095.1). Lineage (NCBI taxonomy): Eukaryota > Metazoa > Arthropoda > Malacostraca > Decapoda > Palaemonidae > Palaemon > Palaemon carinicauda. The sequence continues at coordinate 170,136,152 of NC_090725.1, forward strand.
CCGATACCGGATCCCGAAGCCATGCACATAGACGCTTTCCTAATGAATTTGTCGCACATGGAGGTTCATGCATTCCCCCCGTTCAAGATTCTTTACAAGGTGATACAGAAGTTCGTATCCCACGAAGAAACCAGGATGACACTGATAGCTCCGTTCTGGCTGTCAAGGAGCTGGTTTCCAGAGGTACTGGAATGGATGGTAGATTTCCTGAGAAGCCTTCCCTTAAGACCAGATCTTCTCAGACAACCTCACTTGGCTCGAAACCACCTAAACCTCCGAGCTCTACGTCTGACTGCCTTCAGACTATCAAAAAACTCGTTAGAGCTAGAGGTTTATCGAAGAAGGCAGCCAAGGCTATTGCGAGAGCAAGGAGGTCTTTCACCATCAAGGTGTATCAGTCCAAGTGGGAGTTGTTCAGAGAGTGGTGTAGGGCTAACGCAATTTCTTTATCCAATACCTCTCTAACTCCGATAGCAGATTTCTTCCTAGACCTTAGAAATAAACATAACTTCTCGTTTTCTACAATCAAAGGTTACAGAAGTATGTTGGCTACGGTTTTTAGGCACAGGAACTTAGACCTCTCCAATAATAAGGATCTGCAAGAACTGCTTAAGTGTTTTGATACCACCAAGAAAAGACAATCAGCGTCTCTTGCTTGGAATTTGGATGTGGTGCTTAAATTACTCATGAGTGACAGATTTGAGCCTTTACACTCTGCTTCTTTTAAGGATCTAACCTTGAAAACTTTGTTTCTGGTTAGTCTAGCCACTGCTAAAAGAGTAAGTGAAGTTCACGCTTTAAGCAGGAACATTGGTTTGTTCCGTAGCCGAAATACAAACCACGCTATTTACAAAGGGTTTACTTTTAGCGCGGCTAAAATGACGAGCCAATAGTTTTTAACGAGGGTTAATTACCCCCGCGCTAGTTAGCGGGGGGTGGGGAAGGGTAGCTTGCTACCCCTCCCCCCTCCACACACCGGTGACTTGCTTCTCTTCACTTTTGGCTCGGCGGTGGTCAGACGTGTCTGCTCATCGCCTTCGTGACAGCCTTTAATTTTCTGCTTTTTCTTTTCAGCGTGTGTGTTGGTTGGAAGTTGACCTTCAGTTATTTTCTTTACTATGCGTACATGCCCTGGAGTTGCCGGCCGTCCTTGTGGGACTTTCATGTCGGACGTAACTACGGATCCACACACCCTCTGCCCTCAATGTCGGGCCCGACGGTGTGACCAGGAGAATATGTGCCGTGAGTGCAGGGAGTGGTCTGCCTCCCAGTGGGAGAGGTTTGGCCGTCGGCGTAAGAAGAAGTCCAAGAGAGACCGTTCTCCTCCGGGGTTAGCCTTGAAGGAGGAAGGTTCTCGGGACTCTTCTTCCGCCGCCCAAACCTCCTCCGAGGCTCCCCCTCGTCCGCCTCCTAAGGAGAGTCGGCCGAGTGGGAGCGCAGGCCCTTGTTCTGTTTCCCGACCTTGGGTGGGGGGAGAGGGCGTCGCCTCCCATAGCGAGGCGGTTCCCCCTCCTCCTCCGGGGGAGGTTATTGATAATGCCTTATCCAGTGATGATCTTTTACAGATTTGGTCGTCCCTGGGGCTTAAGGGCTTGCCCTCCAGGGTTGCTCTTATTGACCTTGTCTCGTTGGGGGCCGCTGTTAAGCAGTCGCCGGCGGTAGCAGAGGTAGACCCTCTGTCTATTGTCGACGTTGTGGTGACAGAGGCCTCCGACGTGGCTGGGCCCTCCGCCGCAGGTGCTGTTGCTGGTGATGGTGCTAAAGGCTCTCCTCCTCCTTCCGTACATCCTTCAAAGGGGGAAGTGAGTCCTTCGGTCTCGACTGCTGCTCAGCTTCCTTCTGAGGGATGGTCCCGACGATCTCCCCCGAGGGCGCCTCCGCCGTAAGGCTCACCGTCCTCTACGCCACAAGGGCCTCCCTTCCTCTTACAGGGGGACTAAGAGGCGCCTTATTGGGTCTTCGTCCTCCGGGGGGGACTCTCCTCGTCAGCCTCAACCTACTGCTCCGCCCTCCTTCAACCTCTCTGCAGACCGCTCACCATCTCCTGCCGGATCTTCGCCTTCTGGAGAACTCGTCACCCGACGGGCAACGGTCCCTTCGGGGCTAAGGGATTCTTCCCTTACGCGAGCAGTGCTAGCGCACAAGCACTCTCCTGCTCGTCGACGATCTCCTGCTCGCTGACGCTCACCTGCTCGTCGGCTCTCTCCTGATGTTCGCCCCCCTCGCCAGCGCTCTCCTGCTCGTCAGCTCTCTTCCGAGCGTCAGCGCTCATTTGAGGACCCTCGCCCTGCGGTCTCTGACCACCCTTTAGTTCCTGCTGAACTCCCTGCTCACCATCTGCCTGGTCCTGTGGCTACGCAACATCGTGCTGCGCGTGTGTCAGAAACACATGTTCGCCAACGCGCCAGCGATCTTCCCGTTCCTGCTCGTGAACGCGCCGCGCCACCTGTCCTCTCACAGGACACGCTTCGACCTTCTGCTCGCCAGCGATCACCAGCTCGCCAGCGATCACCTACGCGCCATCGATTACCTCCTCGCCAGCGTTCACCTGCTTGCCAGCGCGCACAGGCGATCTTAGTATCGCCTATTCAACAGCGACAACTAGCGCGCCGACGTTCTCCAACGCTCCTGAAGGAACATGGTTCGCCAGCTTCTAGCTCGCCATCGCGCGATCGCCCGCCTGCACATGCTGCTCGCCATCGCTCGCCATTGCACGATCGCCCTCCTGCGCATGCTGCTCGCCATCGCACGACCCTGCACGATCGCCCTCCTGCGGATGCTGATCACCATCGCACCCCATCACGCGATCGGCCACCTGCACATGCTGCTCGCCATCGCTCACCCCTGCACGATCGCCCTCTTACACATGCTGCTCCTCATCGCACGACCCTGAACGATCGCCCTCCTGCGGATGCTAATCACCATCGCACCCCATCACGCGATCATTCACCTGCGCATGCTGCTCGCCATCGCACACCAGTGCGTCGACATACCACATCGCGCCATCGCCAACTTGAGCGACTGCACTCACCAGCTCGTCATCGATCGCCTGTGGATCTACATCGCCAGCGATCTTCCTCACCTACGCGGCAGCACGATCCCTTGCCGTCGCGCCAACGCTTGCGTTCGTCGCCTCGGACACGTGTTCATTTACCTGCCCACCCTTGCGCCCACTCGCATGCGCGCGATCGCTGGCCTGCGCGACCGCTCGCCTGCGCGCCCGCGCGACCGCTCGCCTGTGCGCCCGCGAGATCATCCACCTGCGCGCCCGCGCTCCTGCGCGACCATTCGCCCTCGCGCGACCATCGTTCGCGGCGAATTCCACAGCCGGTGGTAGCAGCAGGGACGCGTGCTCCTAGACGGCACTCGGGATCACCTCCATCCAAGCACAGGTTGGTAGTGCAGGACGAAGAGAGGTCAGTACAGCATTCTTCCCCACCTTCTTTTCAGGCAGGTACCGTCGTGTCCACTCCAAAGGATCGCCCGATCCCTTTCCCTTTAGCAAGGATTTCGGACTCTGTGTCCTTGGAGCAGCAGACTTGGTTTGGTCCGCTGGCACGGGCGTTAGTGAGGGTTATGAAACCAGCACTCGCCGGCCAGGGTAACAAACCATCGGCTGTCTCTCCTACGCTGAAGAGAAAGAGAGGAGTGGACTTCGTGGTGACTTCCCCCAGGGCGAAGTTGGTTCCCAAGAGGTCGGTCTCGAAGGTCCCTTCTCCTGCACGAGTACTCTCTCCTTCTCCCGTGGACGAGGCCTTTCCGTCCTCAGGTGAGTCCAGTGGGGCGGTAGTCTTCCCCTCGGCACCAGGGGGGGAGACTTCGCTTCAGGCAGGAGAATCGTCTCGTGAGGAAGGGGCCCCTCGAACCTCGTTGTTGGGATCCTGTATCCCTCCCAGGAGGGAACCCAAGGATTCCAAGACCGTCCCTAAATCCTCTGCAAGGATTCGTCAGGAACCCACGGCTACCCAGGGGAATGTCCACGTGTCACCCCAGGAAGAGATTCCTGGGGCAGGAGACTTAGCTGCCAGCCCGCAGGGAGGAGAACAGCAAGAGTCCGAACATGGCTTCTGGCAGGTCCTAAGCCTGATAAGGCAACTTAATCAGACTTACGGATCCAGTCATCGCCCCCCGTGAAGGCAAAGACACGATTCTGGATGAAGTGTTTGACGTTCGGAAGGCCCCTAAGACCAGTGCAGCTCTGCCCTGGTCTCGGGGGCTGAAGAGTGCCAGGGCTAGGGCCAACGCTCAGCTCGCACTTCTTGCCTCCTCCAGTCGTTCCACTGCCGGGAATAAGCTCATCCCTCCTCCTCGCCTTCAGCAGAGGAAGTATTTCGAGATCCTGGGTGAGCACAACCTCACTCTTCCTCTCCATCACTCTGTGGAGGAGCTGGCGAAGGGAGTTCCCCTTGAGAAACTCTCTGCCCGGCAGGTGTCGTTCTCGGCGGCAGAGATCCTCAACCACGAGAAGGTCGCTAAGTGTGCCATGCAGGCCACTTCGTGGCTGGACTTCTAGCTAGGATCTCTGGGCATCCTATTGCGATCGGAGGACTTGTCCAAGGAGACCAATAGGAAGGCCCTAGAGACTTTATTGCTCTCGGGCACCCGCTCCATCGAGTATTTGGCGCACCAGGTTACCACCCTGTGGGCCAATTCGGTGTTGAAGCGTCGCGATGCTGTGTCCGAGAGTTTCCATCCGAAGGTCCCCGCCGTAGATATGTGTAGGCTCCGACATGCTTCCCTTCTGGGGGAGAGCCTGTTTGAGCCTCAAGATATGGAGCGAACGGCTGAGAGGTGGAGGAAATCCAGCACGGACTCCCTCCTCCACAGGGCCCTTACAACTCGGCCCTATAAGCCTCCAGCCCTGCCACAACAGCAGCAACAGCCTCGTAAGGCTCCCAAACAGGCACCGGCAGCTAAGAGAGTGGTGTCTAAGCCCCAGCCCTTTCCAGCCAAGGTCAAGAGGGGCGGTAAGTCCTCCAGGGGAGGCAAGACTCCTAGGGGTGGCGGCCGTGGCCGCAAGCCCTAGGGGTGGCAGTCCCCCTGCATGTCCACCTGTGGGGGGATGCCTTCAGCGTTGCGTCCGCAGGTGGCAGCAACACGGGGCCGCTGCTTGGACGACATCTCAACCTCCCCTGACAGCGAATCCAGTGTCGTTGAGCTCCTATGCCACGGGATCGGCAAAGGGGCTGGCCTTTCAGGCCGAAGTCGAGACCATGCTCGAGAAGGGTGCTCTCCAGGAGGTCGTGGACGGCTCCCCAGGCTTCTTCAGTCGACTCTTTCTTGTAAAGAAGGCTACTGGAGGCTGGAGACCCGTCATCGATCTCTCACCTCTGAACAGGTTTGTCAAACAAACCCGGTTCAGCATGGAGACAGCAGACACGGTCAGACTTGCGGTGAGACCACAAGACTTCATGTGTACACTGGATCTGAAGGACGCGTACTTCCAGATCCCAATCCATCCGTCTTCCAGGAAGTACCTGAGATTCTGCCTAGACAACAAGATCTACCAGTTCAAGGTGCTGTGTTTCGGTCTCTCCACAGCTCCTCAGGTGTTCACCAGAGTGTTCACCCTGATTTCATCTTGGGCGCACAGGAACGGCATTCGTCTCCTTCGTTACCTGGACGATTGGCTGATCCTAGCAGACTCGGAGTTGACCCTTCTTCAGCACCGAGACAGGCTTCTGGATCTTTGCCAGGATCTGGGGATCGTGGTAAACCTCGAGAAGTCCTCTCTGCAGCCGTCCCAACGACTGGTTTATCTAGGCATGCTAATAGACACCAATCTCCACAAAGCCTTTCCATCAGACGACCGGATAGCAAGACTGAGGAGGGTGGCGGAGCCTTTCCTCAGGCGAAAAGAACTCCCCGCCCAATCGTGGTTGCGTCTCTTAGGCCACCTATCTTCCCTGGCCCGTCTGGTTCCAAACAGCCGCCTCAGGATGAGATCCCTTCAATGGCGGCTCAAGTCCCGGTGGAATCAAGGATCCGATTCCCCGGACATTCTGATCCCAATGGGGTGTCGGGAACAGACGGACTTGCGGTGGTGGCTGGCTGACGAGAACCTGCGGAAGGGAGTGAGTCTTCTCGCCCTCCCCCCGGAATTGACTCTGTTTTCGGACGCGTCAAAAGAAGGGTGGGGGGCGCACGTTCTGAACCAGAGGGCCTCAGGCCTCTGGTCAGAATCAGAAAAGTGCCTACACATCAACCTGCTAGAATTGAAGGCCGTCTTTCTGGCTCTTCAGCAGTTCCAACGGTCCCTGGCGGGTCACTCCGTGGTGGTGATGAGCGACAACACCACGGTAGTGGCTTATATCAGCAAGCAGGGAGGCACTTTTTCGCAACAGCTATCCCATCTTGCGGTAGAGACTCTGAGGTGGACCGAAACCCACTCGATAACACTATCAGCTCGCTTCATTCCTGGCAAGAGGAATGTGCTCGCCGACAGTCTGAGCAGGGCTTCGCAGATAGTGAGTACCGAGTGGTCTTTGGATCCTCAGATAGCCAACAAAGTCCTGACTTTGTGGGGTTCCCCGACTGTGGACTTGTTCGCGACAGCCTTGAACTTCAAGCTGCCCCTGTACTGCTCACCAGTCCCGGACCCCAAGGCACTCTGGCAAGATGCTTTCCAGCAACGGTGGGACAACATCGACGTGTACGCCTTCCCACCGTTCTGTCTGATGAGAAGGGTGCTCAACAGGACCAGACTATCGGTCAACTGTTCCATGACTCTAGTAGCTCCGCTATGGCATCACGCGGAATGGTTTCCGGACCTTCTGCAACTCCTGACGGAACTCCCAAGGGAGCTTCCTCCTCGACACGAGCTTCTCAGACATCTCCATTCCGGCGTCCCTCACAGGGCCGTAGCCTCCCTTCGGCTTCACGCCTGGAGACTATCCAGCGTCTCCTCGCGGAGAGAGGCTTTTCGCAACAGGTTGCGGAGAGAATGTCTCGGCACCTGCGAAGGTCCTCTGAGGGAGTATACCAAGCAAAGTGGAGAGTTTTGTGGTTGGTGTCGTGGAAGGGGTATCTCTCCACTCGATGCCACTATTCCAGCAATAGCGGACTTCCTCGTGTATCTGCGAGAAGAAATGCGCCTTTCTGTCTCGGCAGTGAAAGGCTATCGCTCAGCCTTAAGCTTGGCCTTCAGATTGAAGGGCGTGGATATTTCTTCATCGCTAGAACTCTCTTTATTCATACGTAGCTATGAGCTTACCTGCCCCCAGTCGGAAGTGAGACCCCCGGCTTGGAACGTGGTTCGAGTCCTCAGGTCTTTTAAGAGACCTCCCTTCGAGCCATTACGCCAGGCCTCCGATCGCCACCTGTCTTGGAAGACGGCTTTCCTACTCGGGATGGGGGGAGGTAACGTTCAGGTTCGTCCCTGAGTTTGTGGTCAAGACTCGGAATCCTGGAGTGCCGGATCCTCGGTTCGACTCTTTCAGGATCGCGAGTCTCCGTTCTGTAACAAACGACCCAGACCAGCTGTTACTATGTCCAGTGAGGTGTCTGAGGCACTACTTGAAGAGAACGGCTGCAGTCCGTCCTCATGTGCGAGCTTTGTTTGTGAGCACAGGCAGGACAAAGAGGAGGGTCACCAGGAACACCATCTCAGCTTGGATTCGAAGGGTTATCTACCATGCCCTGAATCCTGACCCTCCTCCGTCACGTCGCCCTCGGGCCCACGATGTCAGGGGTATTGCTACATCCCTGGCCTTCAAGAGAAACTTCTCTGTGACGCAGGTACTTCAAGCTGGGGTCTGGAAGCGTCAAACGACCTTCACAGCCCACTACCTGCAAGACGTGACCCACAGGAGCCTCGATACGTTTTCTATCGGCCCTGTGGTGGCTGCACAACAGCTGGTCTAACCTCAGGCTCCTTTTTGGACAAGTAGCAGTAGGTTGAGGGCGTTGTTACCCCGGTCTTAGTCTGCGTGAATGAAAGAGTATGTCTGACCCTTACTTCTTTCTTCATTCTCCCCTCTCTTGGGGAAGCAGCATCCTGGTCCTCGCATAGCTGACCTCGACCTCTGCAGGTAACCCATGCTTCTTTGTGCTCCTAGTATTAAGCTTAATACTGTTGCGTCTCCCATACCCTGACGAGGTGGTATGGGGAACGTCCTATCCTAGAATTCCTATCAAAAGGTCTCAAGGTCAACTTCATAGGACGAGTCACACTCTCCTCCTCACACTGCTTATGTAGGCCACTCGTTCCTAGCCATGCTAGGAACTTGTGAGGTACAGGGGCTCCCTCTCTCTAGTGCTGCTCACTGAGGGATCGAGCCCCCGGGCAAGCCGAAGTCAGTAAGGCTGGGGACTTTCCACCCTTCCTAAGGGGTAAGTCACCCTCTGTAAATAGCGTGGTTTGTATTTCGGTTACGGAACAAATAACAAATTCGAAGATAATTTGTATTTTTCCTAACCATACAAACCTTAGCTATTTACACATATGTGCCCGCCATCCCTGACCCCCAAGTCAAGTCCTACCTCTAAGTGAAGTGAAGCAAGTCACCGGTGTGTGGAGGGGGGAGGGGTAGCAAGCTACCCTTCCCCACCCCCTGCTAACTAGCGCGGGGGTAATTAACCCTCGTTAAAAGCTATTGGCTCGTCATTTCAGCCGCGCTAAAAGTAAACCCTTTGTAAATAGCTAAGGTTTGTATGGTTAGGAAAAATACAAATTATCTTCGAATTTGTCATTTTCCGGATGGAAAAGCCATTTGTTCCTTACAATTAGGGTTTTTGGCCAAGAATGAGAATCCTACCCGCCCATGGCCCAAATCCTTTGAAATCCCTAATCTTTATGATGTGGGAGACGAGTTGGAGAAGGTGCTCTGTCCGGTAAGAGCATTACGGCTATATGTGGACAGAACTAAGAGTCTGAGAGGCGACTCAGACGCTCTGTGGTGTGCAGTTCGAAAACCCTCACTGCCCATGTCAAAGAATGCCTTATCCTTTTTCATTAGGCCGTTAATTCGTAAGCTCACGCCCTGTGTGATGAGGCGGATCAGAGGCTTCTCAAAGTGAAGACACATGAAGTCAGAGCGGTAGCGACTTCAGTTGCTTTTAAACAGAATCGTTCTCTGCAAAGTTTGATGGATACGACTTTTTGGAGGAGTAAGTCCGTATTCGCATCTCATTATTTGAAACATGTTCAGACTCTCTATGAGGACTGTTATACACTGGGTCCATTCGTGGCAGCGAATGCGATAGTAGGTGAGTGATCTACCACTAAGTTCTCATTTTCCTAATACCCCTTTTCTATCTCTCGAAACTCGTAAAGTTATAGTTGTATGTGGAGATTGGTCGTCAGTCTTCCGCAATCTTTTGATTGGTCAGGTGGTCAATTTGTTCTTAGAGTGCGCCCGGAACAAGGGTATTAGTTGAAGTCCTGTCATGTTATAGGTGGTTATACCCTTTGACGGCTCCTAGGGATCATCAGCCCCCTGAGTGGATCGCTGGATCTCCTAAGGATAGCGGACGAAATGAGGCAGAGTATCATTGCTGTCAGCTTCCTTATCAGGTGAGAACCTCTTAAGTTATTTATGTAATGCTTACTCTGAAGTATCGAATAAAAGTACTGATGGAATAAAAGTACTGGGTGGAAAAAAATCTCAATATTTAATAAAAGTACTGATGGAATAAAAGTACTGGGTGGAAAAAATCTCGAAATTTAATAGAAGTACTGGATGGAATAAAAGTACTGCCCGGAAAAAAAATCGAAATTTAATAAAAGTACTGGATGGAATACTGTAGCACAATTTTCCTAGATCAATTTTTTGAGCAAGAGAATACTTTTTGTGTTGAGACATCTTCGTCAGCATCCACGCTAAAATCACATGACTTGCAGGGCGGCAAAACTTCCCGCCAAAACCCCATGATTTCATCAGTGGAAAGCTGGGTGACTTTCCGAAGAGAAATATTTCGTAGCTTAATCAAATGTTCAGAAAATGACCATACAGATAAAAGAAAATTCACTAATCAAAATTGAAAC
>NC_090725.1:170153636-170298056 GCF_036898095.1 Palaemon carinicauda
TGATATAACATTCCTGGTAAAGTTTTATTGAAGCTTAGGCAATATTTTATACAATTAAGATATTACTGCATAAAATTTTCCTCTTCCAAGATAGTATACGAGAGAGGTTCGGTGACCGATTCTCACTGCGCCTAGGCTTCTAGCCTAGGGGCTTTGGTATACTTTCATACATGTCCCCAATTGCTCTTGTATTGTCTTTCAAGTGGAGACTGACACCTCCTATACCTTTTAAGTCGATACTAATCTCCTGGGAAGGTTTTAGAGCAATTCCTCTCCCCTCTGACTAGCCTAGGCTATCCTCAGTTGGCTTTGACTTGAACTGCGTTTTGGCAAATCTTTACTGGGGTGTTCCGTTTCTTTCTCTCAACCACTGAGTCGGTTTTTGAGTTTAGAACGGGACATCAGAGTAGAATGTCTGTGTTTGACAACCGCCCGTCTTGGTGAAATGATTTCCCAAAGTTAGGTTAGGTTGCCCTTACAGGAGGCTAGACCTCCCTAGGCCATTCCCTGGAGGATTTATATGATAATTTCCCCTCCCCATGTCCTAGCAGACAGTCCTGTGCTAGTAGATCTTGGGCCAAAGAATTGAATTCTTCCTCTGCCTAAGGTCTCTGGCACTAGATTCTGTTCCCCTGTTGAGATTGCGGCCTGTGTGCCGTCTTCTCACTCTCAGACTAACCCAACCTAGGGAACTGAATTCCCCGGCCATGAGGTTGTCTACTCTAGGGATTAGAATCTCTTAGGTTAGGTAGTACCTTACAGGTATTACCTCACCTATAGGACCCTTGCCCCTCTCCAGCTGTCCTTTAGTGTTGGCCTAGCCATCACACATCCTGGCCATCATTCTATATTCGACCCTATGGGTAGTTGAAGAATTGGCTTGAGGTTCCCTGTCTGCTGCCGGCAGGAACCCTCCTCTATTTTAGAGTGTTCTTCAGTCCTTCCTTGGACTGCCTTCCATATCCCTACTACCAATATGGATGGGATATGGTTGGATGGAAGCCCGAATATAATTCTCCCTTCCATATGAACCCTCATTCCGGGTGAAGGCCGGCAAGGCTGAGCCTGTGCCTTCTTCCATCCTCACTTTTCCTTTGTCTTACTCTGGGCCGACTGCCGGCAGCCATGTTGGACGCCTGTCTACCGGCAGTTAGCTCTGCTGCCACTTGCCATTGGCGCCGCTGATCGACGACCCAACGGCAATAGGCACACTCTGACCGGCCGCCAGCAACTATGTTGTCTGCCGGCAGCCGGCAATCCAAAGTCTGCAGACATTCTCCGCCAGCCGCCGGCGGGTCCTCCTTGATAGAGGGATCCTTTGGCTGCCGGCGGCGAAGTGTCTGCCGGCGACCTGCTGCCCATTATCCTGAAGGCAGTACTTACCTTCAATAGCCCAGAACATGCCAGCGTATGCCGGCAGGCACTGCAGTACTGGCGGCAAGCCGCCGGCAGTCAGTGCTGTAGCCCATACAAAATTTTCCAACCTACAAGGTGCTTCATGGGCAGCCTATTGTGAGACCATCACACCTAAGAGAGCAATTCTCTCTGCTCATTAATGGTTGATAGCCATTACCTAAAATCCCCAATATTGAACCTGGAAGACAGCGCTAAGAAGACACTTTATATCCAAGGATATTATCTTCCCATACAATTCGTTAAGAATTTAGTATTCGGTATTGTAGGAGGTCATAGCAATGGGCTGGACAGGAGGCGCATGTGGGTGTCTTTTCCTTTTTCTAGCTTACTCTATCCTAAGCTAAATAATATTATAAAATATGTATGATGAAATCTGAGAATTTCACCGAATACTTATATGCTTTTCTTTCTTTACAGGAGGAGCATCCCGAGTGCGGGAACAACTTCTGCATGGTCCGCAGTAAGAACTTCTGCAGGACCCATGCGCGCTGCGCAATTACGAAGGGATCTCTTAAGTATTGGGACCCACAGGTATGTACCGTTTGTGACAAACTGGTAAAGGAGGCTTTTGATGATCAAAAGTCTACAGAGTCAAGGGATGCAGCAAGAGATACGCTGCGAAAATGGGTCAGGGGTTTTCAGAAGAACACCTCTGGCCCATATCTTCCTAACGAGAAGATGATGGCTTGTTTGTTCCCTAGGGCATTTCCGGATGCAATTGTTCCCCAGGCTCAACCTGAGATTCCCCTCGTCCAGATTCCGATAGAATCTGTTGTATCAGATGTCTTGAAGTGCATCCAATTAGATGACAACATGTCGGTTGTCTCCGAGGAGACGGAACGTAGTCTCCTGGTAGAAGAATTGGAGCAGGAGGCTGTCTTACCTCCTGAAAGCGAAGCTGAGAAAGCCGAAACGATTTTGGTTTCATCGGTTACAGTGGCCGAGCCGGTGCCGTCGACTTCTTCTTCTGCCCCCCAGCTAGATTCGATTACTAATACGCTGCACTCACTTTTGTCCATGTTCCAGGACATGCAAAAGAAATCGTCCGAGAAGGAGGCTTCTCTACAGACGGAGATGCACCAGCTCGTGTCGACGCGTTTAGCCCCAAAGAAGCTAAACATCAAGGTACTTCCCGCCTTTTCTGACATCAGTCCTTGGAGATATGCTGAGCACATGCCAATGTCAGGGGGGAAGCTCTTCCTCTCCGAGAAACTGGGCACTGTCCCAGTAGATGATGTGGAGTTCTGGTCCAGTATAGGGGCCTATCCGGATTGCTATGTCCGCCTGAGGACGGAACCTTCGTCCAAAGAGGAGACAGAGCCGAAAGAGGTCATTGTTCTTGACCTCCCCAAGGCCCAGGTCTTGTTTACCAACACTTTGAAGGAGAGGGCCTTCACTAGCTCCAAGGTGCCGGCTCTCAGTAAGAAGCACCCTTCCTTCATTGCTGATCCCTCCCGTGCCTTCCCCTTTATGGACAAAGGGTTTAAGGCAGTTGAGGCAGGAAAATCTTGTCCTACACTCGAGGAGTGTAGACCCTTTTCCCTCGCCTTCCCATCTGATGATGCGGACTGGAAGGATGTTCACAACAACTTCCCAGTCGGGAAGCTGGAGGCAGACATTGCCGGACGACAGTTCGGTGAAGACCTCCCAAAGTTGTCGGACTTTCACCTGCGCAGGGAGCAGGAGACAAAAGAACGACTTGCTGCCTCTATGTCTCTGCAAACTGGGCTAGAGACAATGGCAAGCATTGCAGAAACCCCAGACATGTACATGGTCTTCGCCAAGGCTCATTTGGCGACGGTCACCAAAGACCTGTACAATTTTATTAAAGCCCGAAGGGCTTGCAGGGAGTTTGTGTTCGCCTTGGCTGCGGTGAGGCACGAACCAAGGAAGCTGATAGCCTCCAACATCTGGGGAAAAGACCTCTTCCCAAGCAAAGTGGTCAAAGAGGTCGTGGACAAAGCAGCAACGGAGAATAGGAATCTCCTCTCCAAGTGGGGCTTGTCCTCCAAGAGAAAGTCCAAGTGGGGCTTGTCCTCCAAGAGAAAGTCCAAGTGGGGCTTGTCCTCCAAGAGAAAGTCCAAGTGGGGCTTGTCCTCCAAGAGAAAGTCTTCCGCTGAAGAGGGTCCCCAGCCAAAAAAGAAGACGAAACGACCAAGAGTGCCCTCTCGTCTTAGGCAACAACAACAGCTTCCCATGGCCACGGTGCCCCAGACGGTGGCACAACCAACCACCACCTTCCAGCTGGTGCCCCAAACGGTGGCGACCCAGTCGCCCGTTTTCACCCCAGCTTTTGAAAGGCAATCAACGACCTTTAGGCCGAAGTCTCGAGGTTCCTTTTGAGGATCCTCTAGACGCCCCTTCAGAGGTAGGGGCAACAAAGGTGGACGTGGCCAAGGAGGTAAATCCTCCAACCAGCACTCAAAGTGAGATGCTACCGGTAGGAGGGAGACTTCTCCTTTTTCGGGATCGCTGGACCTTCGATCCCTGGGCCCACAGCCTAATCAAGAATGGACTAGGGTGGAGTTGGAATACAACTCCACCAAACTTCCCTCGATTCTTCCAACACTCAACCCCCATATTGGAAGAATATGTTCATGAACTCTTTAACAAGAGAGTTATAAGGAGGGCGAAGTCTATCAAATTCCAATGAAGGCTATTTTGTGTTCCGAAGAAAGACTGGGAAAAGCTCAGAGTCATTCTGGACCTATCACCACTCAACAAGTTCATAGTGAACTACAAGTTCAGAATGCTGACGCTTCAACACATAAAGACTCTTTTGCCCAAACAGGCATACACAGTCTCCATAGACATGACGGATGCGTACTGGCACGTTCCAATCAACCGTCAAGTTTCCCCCTACCTAGGGTTCAAGCTACAGAAAAGACAGTACGTTTTCAGAGCCATGCCCTTTGGTCTAAACATAGCCCCAAGTGTATTCACCAAGCTTGCGAACGCAGTCATTCATCAACTATGCCTAAAAGGAATTCAGGTGGTAGCCTACCTGGACGACTGGCTGGTGTGGGCAGCATCCAAGGAAGAGTGCATGCAAGCCTCCAAGGAAGTGATCCAGCTCCTGGAACACCTAGGATTCAAGATCAACTTGGAAAAGTCTCGACTATCTCCAGCTCAGAAGTTCCAGTGGCTGGGTGTCCACTGGAACTTACAGTCACACTGCCTCTCCATTCCATCAAAGAAGAGTAGAGAGATAGCCGGGTCTGTCAAGAGACTCCTTCAGTCCGCCAGAATATCAAGAAGGCAACAGGAGAGTGTTGGGGTCCCTCTAGTTTGCCTCAGTGACAGACCCAGTATTGAGAGCTCAATTAAAAGATGCATCAGGAGTTTGGAGAAAATACGCATCAAACGCTCGAAAAGATCTAAAGAGACCGATACCAAATCGTCTGCGATCCCTACTCAAGCCATGGTCGGAGGCCAAGTACCTAAAGAAGAAGGTACCCTTACAACCGCCTCCACCGTCAGTCACCGTTCACACAGATGCCTCAAAGGAAGGGTGGGGAGGCCACTCTCACCATCGGAAAGTCCAAGGAACCTGGTCTTCCCTCTTCAAAACCTTCCACATCAACTTTCTGGAAGTCATGGCAGTTTTTCCCTCACTGAAGAAACTGGAACTTCGCTGCTCAATCCACATCCGACTGGTTCTAGACAGCGAGTTGTAATGAGATGCCTAAATCGACAGGGCTCGAGATCGCCTCAAATAAATCAAGTAATATTGGCCATCCTCCGACTAGCGGAGAAGAAGAGATGGCACTTGTCAGCAGTCCACCTTCAAGGGTTCCGCAATGTGACGGCGGACGCTCTATCCAGGGTCAACCCGATAGAGTCAGAATGGTCCTAGATGCAAGATCATTGTCCTTCATCTTACGCAAAGTCCCAGGACTGCAGATAGACCTCTTCGTAACGAGCGACAACAAGAAGCTACCCCGGTATGTAGCCCCGTACGAGGATCCTCTAGCGGAAGTGACGGATGCAATGTCCATAGATTGGAACAGATGGTCCAAGTTCTAGCTGTTCCCTCCAACCAACCTTCTGCTGAAAGTCCTCAACAAACTTGTCAGCAGTCCACCTTCAAGGGTTCCGCAATGTGACGGCGGACGCTCTATCCAGGGTCAACCCGATAGAGTCAGAATGGTCCTAGATGCAAGATCATTCTCCTTCATCTTACGCAAAGTCCCAGGACTGCAGATAGACCTCTTCGCAACGAGCGACAACAAGAAGCTACCCCGGTATGTAGCCCCGTACGAGGATCCTCTAGCGGAAGTGACGGATGCAATGTCCATAGATTGGAACAGATGGTCCAAGATCTACCTGTTCCCTCCAACCAACCTTCTGCTGAAAGTCCTCAACAAACTGAGATCCTTTCATGGAACAGCAGCGATAGTGGTCCACGAGTGGCCCAACAGCGTTTGGTTCCCCCTGGTAACGGAACTACGCCTGAAGCTGATCCCGTTGCCGGATCCAGTTCTGACTCAGCTAGTGCAGAAATTGACTGTCTCAGCTTCATCACAGAAAACCCGAAACCTTCATCTCATGATTGTCTCGCCTTAGCAGTCAAGAAAAGGTTCGGAATTTCGAGGGACAGTATTAACTTCTTAGAAGAATACAAGTCAAAGTCAACAAGAAGACAATATGAGTCTTCCTGGAAAAAATGGGTCGCCTTTGTCAAGGCAAAGAAACCTAAGGAGATTTCTACGGATTTCTGTTTGTCTTTCTTCATCCATCTCCATGAACAAGGTTTAGCAGCCAATACGATTACTACGTGCAAAGCTGTCCTAACCAGACCAGTGCTTTACGCCTTCCAGGTAGACTTCTTTAACGAAATCTTCAACGAGATTCCCAAAGCCTGCGCTAAACTTCAGCCCGCAGCCCCTCCAAAGCCCATTTCATGGTCCTTGGATAAGGTTCTTCACTTAGCATCAACTCTGAACAACGAAGATTGCTCTCTGAAAGACTTGACTCAAAAGGTGATATTCTTATTTGCACTAGCCTCAGGAGCCAGAGTTAGCGAAATAGTGGCCCTCTCGAGGGATGATGGCCACATTCAGTTCACAGACTGCGGAGAACTGAACCTCTTTCCGGACCCAACATTTCTCGCCAAGAACGAGCTGCCCACTAAGAGGTGGGGTCCCTGGAGAATCTGCCCTCTGAAGGAAGAAGCATCCCTCTGCCCAGTGGAGTGTTTAAAGGTCTATCTTCGTAGAACTTCAGACTTTAAGGGAGGTCAGCTTTTCAGGGGAGAAACATCAGGTTCAACATTATCCTTGAAACAGATAAGGGCGAAAATCACCTATTTTATACGCAGAGCGGATCCAGACAGTACACCCGCAGGTCATGATCCGAGAAAAGTTGCCTCGTCTCTGAATTTCTTTCAGACGATGTCGTTTGAAAGCCTTCGCGCTTATACTGGATGGAAGTCATCCAGGGTCTTTTCAAACACTACGCGAAGCAGTTACAAGAGATCAAGCATTTCGTGGTGGCAGCAGGTAGTGTACTAAAACCTGCCGCTTGATCTCTGCGAAGAACAGTGCACTAATTGGGACTTTTAGTGAAGGGTGTTCATGATAGACTCTTAAGGTATATCATGTTGAGTGATGTGTCTAGTACATGATACTATAGACTGTTCTAACTACACAGGTGACATTAAGCATAATAGATTAACACATATGCCATGCATACTTATATGCATAGTGTTCCTTGTAACAACAGAATACATAGTGAAATATTCCATATTTCCCATAGAGTGGCATGTGTTTCCTTTTCAGGTGAAACTTTATTATATTTCTGTTATTACTAATATGCTTTTATGCAGATACGTTCAGCGTAAAATTTAATTGATTGTTACAACCATGACTTCTATATTCTATTGTAATAAAACAATAGTAGGAATCTTTGCGTCTCATTTCGCCCCAAATATTCTAAACTGTTAATAAAAGTCAGAGCGTCTTTTTATCCTATTAAATTTAGGAAAATATTGGGAACTAAGGTTATTACTGTTCCAAGCAAACTTGCTTCAGATAACTTGTTATGCTGTCAAGCTCAGTCACGGGTAATGACTGATTGTACTAAACTGTTTATCTTACCGAATTAAGGTTTCCTACACGTATGTAAACCTGTCTGTCTCTGTTAACAACCAGACCTGGGAGGTATCAGTAACCTACACAGATCAATGCCATTTAGAGTACAAACTATGCTTTATGTATATGACGACACTGATATACAAACTTGTTTGCTAAATTGTTCCTTGAACTCACAATCCTTGGGTTTTTTCCTAGAGTCTACCCAGACTCTTCCCTGTAGGGGGCAGGAAGCACTGACATAGTCTATGATCAGTTGAATGATGTATAACGGTAACATCAAGTGTCTCTAGGTCCAGACGACCAAGGAAAATTCATCTCGAGATGACCGGCTCTATTGAAAATCCACAGATACATTAATGCTCTGGTAAACTTCCATCACGATGACATGGCCTGAGCCCAAAAAACGGATTTTGAGCGAAGCGAAAAATCTATTTTTGGGTGAGGTAGCCATGTCGTCCTGATGGACCCGCCCTCTTTTTGACAAAAGGATAATGAATCCCTCCCTAATATACTGTATCTGTAACACCTACAAAAGCTATAAAGAATGACTAGATGGCGCCACGCAGTGGCGGGTTGGCGTCCGATTACAGTACAGTAGGAGCGTTGCCTTAATAACGGCTCTCCTATAATTCTTGCCACTTTTCCCCTCGAAGCGAAAACGCTATTAGGGGTGTAGATAGCTATGTGATGTGTCAAGAATACATCCTCTGATATTATGCGATATCCCGTTTAAAATTATTAAGGGATATTCGCTCCAGGAGTTAGAATTCTGGATACCTTTGGTAAATTCTCTGGGATATATCACTGTAGTCAAATATAACCTAGGAAGCTACTAAGAAGGAACTTCCATCAGGACGACATGGCTACCTCGCTCAAAAATAGATTTCTCGCTTTGCTCAAAATCCGTTTTTTGTCACCTCCTAATGATGAAAATATACATTCATGTGAACAGCATCTATGGATACGAGTTAGATTTCATGATCGTCAGGGTCCAAAGACTCAGATCTATGACACCTAAGCCGCCTCCAATAGCCTTACGCTGTTAGGAGACGTTATTCAAAGTGAATTTATTCTAGGATATAAGGTTCGTTTTGCATACCTGTAAACTCAAGGGTTTATTTTACATGAAAGTGTGATTTAACATCGTTTAAATCATAAATCGGCATGAAATAATTGACGTTTGAAAACAGACACAACTTCTTTGCTGCACTTGAAATTACCTCGTTAGCTATGAATATGATCCTATCACCTTGCGACATGACATCATTGATTGATATACTTGAGTAGTTGTCACTGTTGAAGGGAAAGCATGTCTATTTATAGAAACTGAAATCAGACAACGCATGTATCGTAGTGTTCAGAGAGCGACTTCCGCTTGAACTACATGTACGCTACGAGTTGAGATCTCGATTGCTACTTCAGCTAAGAAAATAAAAAAAAATTGTACTTGTATAATTTCCCCCCCGGTACGATAGGTAGTATTGAATAAACATACTGGTTGGAAGATTTGTGAAAAATTTATAAGCGTACTGGGTGGAAATGGAGCGTACCGGCGGGAAGAAATTTGAAAAATTAATTAACGTACCAGTGCGTTTATTTGATATTTCAGAGTAGCTAACATCCTTCTGTACCTTGGAAGGAGGCGTAAGTTTTCGACCTCAACCATCAAGGGATACAGAAGCATGTTAGCGACCGTCTTCAGACATAGGAATTTGGATTTGTCTAATAATAAAGATCTCCATGACCTTCTCAGATCCTTTGAAACTACTAAGGAAGGACATCAGGAATAGGGGTATTACTTCCAGCGTAGCTGAAATGACGAGCCATTAATTGTTAACGAGAGTTTACTACCCACACCGCTAGTTAGGGGGGGTAAGGAAGGTAGCTTGCTACCGCTCCCCCTCACACCTATGATTCAGCCCACTTTGCTCTCGGCTCGGATGGTGATCGGACGTGTCCGCTCTCATCCTCGCCGACAATTTGGCAGCCATTAATGCTTTTTGTTCTTTTCTTTTTCTTGGACTGTTTACGTGACGTTGGCCCCTGCGACCATGCGCACCTGCCCTGGTCATCCCGACCGCCCCTGTGGAACATTCATGTCGGCGGTCGAGACCGATCCTCACGCCCTTTGTCCTTCTTGTAGGGGCCAACGGTGTGATAGTGTCAACAAGTGTAGTGAATGTAGTGAGTGGTCGTTCTCCCAGTGGGAGAGGTTTCCACGACGGCGGAAGAAGAAGTCCAAGGCCTCTTCTTCCATCGCCCAAACCTCCTCCGAAGCTCCTACTCGATCGGTCTCTTCCGAGAGACCGTCGAGTAGTAGCGTAGACCGAATTATTTCAGTCCAACCTCGGGTCTCGAGAGATGACGTTGCTTCCCGTAGCAAAGCAGCTCCACCTCTCCCCCCGGGGGAGGCCGTGTCACTAACTTCCCGTTTTCAGATTTGGTCCTTCTTTGGGGCTCACAGGTTCGTCCTCCAAGGAGGTTTTGCTTGATTACATCCGCCTGGGTGGTGCTGTCAAGCAATCGTCGTCACCGTCAGAGTTAGATCCCTGACTCTTGTCGACATTGTTGTGTCAGGGGTGTCCCATGCGGCGTCACCCATCTCCTCTGCCACTCCAGACTCTACGGTAGCTGACGGCTTAGTTTCCCCCGTTCCTGACCATCCTCCGAGGGGGAAACTAAGTTCATCATCAGTCTCTCCTGCTAGTGTTTCACTCCCTCGGGGGAGTTCACTTAGAGAGACTCCTCTTCGGAGGACTGCTGATGGTCAGCTTGCTGATCCAACGGCCTCCAGAGGGCACATCCGTCGGAAGGCTTGCCTTCCTCTTCGCCATAAAGGCCTTCCTTCACCTGCGGTGAGGAGGCGGCTCTTTGGTTCAACGTCGCCTATGCAGTCCCCCGCAGAGGAGCCTCTAGACCGATCGTCCATCACTGCACCTGCAACCAGTCTTGTGACTTCGGTCCTGGACCTCTCTGCAGATCGTTCGCGATCTCCTTCGGTGGATGGTCATCCTTTTAAAGGACACGTCGACCTTCCACCCGACAGACCTGCCGACCTTCCGACCTTCCATCACTGTTCCTGCATGGGCCTAATAAGGTTCCACTTGAGCGCGCTGTTGCGCGCCAACGTATCGCGCACCACGCAACCTGACCAGCGCTCACTAGCAGCTCGTCAGGCCCCTACACTGCGGCGCACCACCCATCTTGCTCGCTCCAATGCAGGGCAACAACCTCACATGCTTACGTGCCAACACGCGCCTACGTGCCAACAGAACCAGATTTCAACCACGCGCCCACATGCGCACACGCGCCAACGATCTCCTGTGCGCCAGGGCTCTCCTGCACCCACGCGCCCTTCGCTTATGCCAACGATCTCCTGTGCGTAAGGGCTCTCCTGCACCGACGCGCCCTTCGCCTATGCCAACGATCTCCAGCCCCCACCTGCGCGCCAACGTTCTCCTGCGCGACAACGTTCTCCTACGCGCCAATTGCCTGCGCGGCAACGTTCTCCTATGCAACAGCGCTCTCCCACGTTCCAGCGCTCTCCCGCCCGCCAACATGTGCGCTCCACATCACTCTCTCCTGAGCGCCATCTTGCGCGCCAGGCTAAACCTTCACGCCATCAATCTCCTGCACGCAAGTTCGTAAGTGAGGCTACAACCCTGTTGCCCTCACCCGCCCGCCATCTTTTATCAGTGCCAGCGCTCACCTGCGCGCCATTTTTCTCCTGCGAGCACTCACAGAGATACGTACGCTCGCCTTCTCTCTCTCTCCTAAAGACGCGCGCCAACATTCTCCCGCGCGCCCTAATTCTTTGACAGACTCGAGCGAACACTCCCGTGTGCCCGCGCGCACATCGTGATTCTCCTGCACGCCCCCACGCGCGCACCATCTGTCTCCCGCGTGCAAGCACCAGTATTCTCCCGCGCGCGAGCACCAATATTCTCCCGCGCGCGAGCACCAATATTCTCCCGCGCGCGAGCACCAATACTCTCCCGCGCGCGAGCACCAATACTCTCCCGCGCGCGAGCACCAATACTCTCCCGCGCGCGAGCACCAATACTCTCCCGCGCGCGAGCACCAATACTCTCCCGCGCGCGAGCACCAATACTCTCCCGCGCGCGAGCACCAATACTTTCCCGCGCGCGAGCACCAATACTCTCCCGCGCGCGAGCACCAATACTCTCCCGCGCGCGAGCACCAATACTCTCCCGCGCGCGAGCACCAATACTCTCCCGCGCGCGAGCACCAATACTCTCCCGCGCGCGAGCACCAATACTCGCCCTCGCGCCAATATTCTCCCGCGCGCGAGCCTGTGCACCACAAGGAACGACGTCTGGCAAGGTCACCATCGCCTCATTCCCCTCCCCGCAAGCGCATACAACCGCGCATTGTGGGAGAAGGGAAATATGCACAGGGGCTCAGGATCCCAAAGCTACTTCCTAAGGCGAACCCACCCATTCCAGTGACTCCTCCCAGGGATCCTTCAGTCCCTTTCTCTTCTGGGGGTATGTCTGACAGTGTGTCTGTCAGCCAGCAGCCCTGGTTCAGTACCCTGATCAGAGCCTTAACCCACGCTTTCAACCTGTCCTCTCTGATCTAGGACACGAAACCATGGCTTCCTCTACCCCTTTGAAGAGGATAAGAGGAATTCTGGACGCGGTCACTTCCATGAGGGAGAAACTGACTCCGCTCGGACCATCAAGACAAGTTCCTCCTATTTCTCGGACTAACTCCATCCCTTTCGGACGAAGATCTCCCGTCACCAAGGGAACCACGCGAAGAGAGATTTTCCCCCATCGCACCAATGGTACTTAAAAACCCTCCAAGACCAATGCAGCCCTGCCCTAGTCTCAAGGGGTAAAGAGTACCGGGCACAAGATCGCCCAGCAGCTCTCCGAGATGTCCTCCTCCAACCGTTCCGGTACCACGAACATGCTCCTTCCACCTCCTCGCGTACAGCAGAGGAGGTACTTCGAGATCCTGGAGGAGCCTTGTTCAGCTCTTCCACTTCACCACTCGCTGGAAGAGCTAACCAGGGGAGTCCCTCTTGAGAGACTCTCCAACCGGCAGGTCTCGTTCTCGGCAGCCGAGATCCTCAACCAGGAGAAGGTCGGGAAGTGTGCTATGCAAGCTACTTCGTGGCTTGATATCTGGTTGGGGACCTTAGGTATCCTGATACGATCTGAGGATTTCTCCAGGAAAGCTATGGAAACCTTTCTTCTCTCAGGTACTCGCATGATCGAGTTTCTTGCCCACCAAGTCTCAACTTGTGGGCAAATACCATCCTGAAACATCGGGATGCAGTAGCTGAGAGATTCCACCAGAAGGTCCCTAGCGCCGAGATCAATAGGCTCAGACATTCCTCAATAGAGGGGTCTGTTCTGTTCGAGCCTAAGGATGTGGAACGTGGTGCTGAGAGGTGGAGGAAGTCCCATCAAGACTCCCTCCTCCATAGGGCTTTAACATTTAAGTCCTATAAACTTCCAGCACCACAGCAGTCCCGTCCAACCAAGACCACTACGACGACAATTCCAGCGAAGACATTGGTGTCTAAGCCCTTTCCTGTCAAAGACTGGAAAGGCAAAAAGTCCTCCAGGGGAGGTAAAAATCCTAGAGGGAGCAGCCGACAGTACAAACGCTAGGATAGGCAGTCCCCCTGCATTTCCACCAGTGGGGGGATGCCTACAAAGTTGCGCAAACAGGTGGAAGCAACTCGGGGCCGATTCCTGGACAATCTCTGTGATCAGTCTAGGATATCGCGTCCCATTCATAATATCTCTACCTCCCCTGATCATGAATCCAGTGTCATTGAACTCCCTTGACATGGGATCCGCAAAGAGGCAAGCCCTTTGGGCAGAAGTCCAGACCCTGTTGAAGAAGGGCGCTCTCCAAGAGGTCCTCGACAAATTCCCAGGCTTCTTCAGTCAACTCTTTCTTGTAAAGAAGGCGTCTGGAGGCTGGAGACTTGTCATCGACCTCTCAGCTCTGAACAAGTTTGTCAAACAAACTCCGTTCAGCATGGAGACGGCAGACACGGTCTGACTAGCAGCAAGACCCCAAGACTTCATGTGCTCACTGGACCTAAAGGACGCGTACTTCCAGATCCCAGTCCATCCGTCTTCAAGGAAATACTTAAGATTCAGCCTGGACAACAGAAAATACCAGTTCAAGGTGCTGTGCCTCAGTCTTTCCACAGCACCACAAGTCTTCACCAGAGTCTTCACCCTAGTATCATCTTGGGGACAAAGGATTGGCATCCGTCTCCTCTGTTATCTGGACGATTAGCTAATCCTAGCAGACTCTGTGTCAACCCTTCTTCAACACCGAGACAAACTTCTGAGACTTTGCCAAGATCTGGGAATCATGGTAAATCTCGAGAAGTCCTCTTTGCTTCCCACTCAAAGACTGGTATACTTGGGCATGATTATAGACACCACTCTCCACAAAGCCTTCCCATCAGACGACAGGATAGCAAGGCTGAGAAAGGACGCAAGACCTTTTCTCAGACGAGAAGAACTTCCAGCCCAATCGTGGCTACGTCTCCTCGGTCACCTTTCATTGCTGGCCCGTCTAGTTCCCAATGGTTGCCTCAGGATGAGATCCCTCCAGTGGCGACTCAAGTCCCGGTGGAATCAAGCATACGACTCCCCGGACATCCAGATCCCCATGGGACCTGCAGAACTGACAGACCTCCAGTGGTGGGTGACAGACGAGAATCTACGAATGGGAATGGATCTTCTTGTCCTTCCCCTGGATTTGATGATGTTTTCAGACGCTTAAAAAAAGGGTGGGTTGCCCACGTGCTGGACCACACAACCTCAGGCCTCTGGTCAGATTCAGAAAAGTACCTCCACATAAATCTCCTAGAGATGAAGGCCGTCTTTCTGGCCCTTCAACAGTTCCAACAGTACTTGGCAAGTCACTCTGTGGTGGTGATGAGCGACAATACCACAGTAGTGGCCTACATCAACAAACAAGGAGGTACTTTTTTGCAGCAACTATCCCATCTAGCAGTAGAGATACTGAGATGGCCCGAAATCCACTGGATACCACTATGGACACGCTTCATTCTAGGCAAAAGGAATGTGCTCGCCGACAACCTGAGCAGAGCTTCTCAGATACTGAGTACCGAGTGGTCTTTGGATCATCTAGTAGCCAACAAAGACCTGACTTTGTGGGGTTCTCCGACTGTGGACCTCTTCGCAACGGCCCTGAACTTCAGACTCCCGCTGTACTGTTCCCCAGTCCCAGACCCCAAGGCGCTCTGACGAAATGCTTTCCAACAACGGTGGGACAACATCGATGTTACACCTTTCCCCCATTCTGTCTGATGAGGAGGGTACTCAACAAGACTAGAACATCAGTCAATCTTTCAATGACCCTCATAACTCCGGTATGGCATCACGCTGAATGGTTCCCGGACCTTCTGCAACTCCTAACGGAGCCTCCAAGAGAACTCCCTCCACGACACAATCTACTCAAACAACCACATGCCAACATTTTCTGCAAAGCCGTAGCTTCGTGACGACTTCACGCCTGGAGACTATCCAGCATCTCCTCTCTGAGAGAGGATTTTCGCAACAAGTTGCGATCAGGATGTCTGGACATCTGCGGAAATCATCAGCAACAGTCTACCGTGCAAAGTGGAAAGTCTTCTGTGGTTGGTGTCATGGAAGGGGTATCTCTCCACTTGATGCCACTATTCCAGCAATAGCGGAGTTCCTCGTGTATTTGCGTAAAGAAATGCGTCTATCAGTCTCGGCAGTGAAAAGCTATCGCTCAGCCTTAAGACTGAAAGGAATGGACATTTCTTCATCGCTAGAACTTTCTCTACTCATACGGAGTTATGAACTTACCTCCCGCCAGTCGGAAGTGAGACCTCCCCCCATGGAACGTGGTTCGAGTTCTCAGGTCTCTTAAGAGACCTCCCTATGAACCATTACGCCAGGCAACAGATCGCCACCTGACTTGGAAGACGGTGTTCCTGCTAGCTTTGGCCTCGGCCAAGCGAGTCAGCGAACTTCATGGTCTCTCATACGACATCGCCCATTCAAGGGGATGGGGAGAGGTAACGTTTAGCTTCGTCCCTGAGTTAATTGCTAAGACTCAGAACCCGGGAGTAGCGGATCCTCGATTCGACTCCTTCCGGATTTCTAGTCTCCGTACTGTAACAGATGACCCAGACCATCTCTTACTATGCCCAGTAAGGAGCTTGAGGCTATACCTCAAGAGAACAGCTGCAGCCCGTCTTCGTGTGCCAGCACTATTTGTCAGCTTCAGGAAGGACTAAGAGGAGTGTCACCAAGAACACCATCTCAGCATGGATTCGCAGGGTCGTTGACCTTGCACTGAATCCAGACCCTCCTCCGTCACGTCACCCCAGAGCACATGATGTGAGGGGCATAGCTACGTCCCTGACCTTCAAAAGAAATTATTCAGTGACACAGGTTCTTCAAGCTGGGGTGTGGAAACGTCAGAACACGTTCACATCCCACTACCTGCAAGACGTGACCCACAGGAGACTCGATACATTTTCTATCGGTCCTGTGAAGGCTGCACAACAGCCGGTTTAAAACTCAAGCTCCTTATTGGACAAGCAGCAGAAGGTTGAGGGCATTGTTACCCGGTTTTAGTCTGCATGAATGAAAAGGTTTGACTGCCCCTTATTTTTTTCTTCATCTTGGGGAAAGCAGCTTCTTGGGTTCTCTGCATAGCTGACCTCAAACCACTGCAAGTAAACCATGCTCCCTTTTGTTCCTAGTATTAAGATTAATACTGTTACGTCCCCATACCCTGACGAGGTGGTATTGGGAAAGTCCTAGTGCACAAGTTTCCAGCTAAAGAACTTCGGAACAACTTTCTAGGACGAGTCACACTTCTACATACCTTCACACACAGCTTGCGTAGGCCGCAGACCTTGCATAGCAAGGTTTTAGCGAGGGGGAGGGGCTCCCTATTTCTTGAATGCTAACATACTCAGATAAGGAGCCCCCGGGCAAAGCCAAAAAGCCAAACTGGCTCTGACGTCCACCCTTCGTAATGGGTGAGTCACCCCTATTAAGTAGCGTGGTTTTTATTCCAGTTACGGAACAAATGACAAATTCGTAGATAATTTTTTTTTTCCTAACTATACAAACCTTAGCTATTTACCCAAACTTACCCGCCAGCCCTAACCCCCCCCCCCCCCCCCCCCCCGCCAGCCCTATCCCCCTTGAAATCCTACCGCCAAGCAAAGTGAGCTCAATCACAGGTGTGTGAGGGGGAGCGGTAGCAAGCTACCCTCCCTACCCCCGCTAACTAGCGGTGTGGGTAGTAAACCCTCGTTAAAAATTAATGGCTCGTCATTTCAGTTACGCTGAAAGTAATACCTCTATTAAATAGCTAAGGTTTGTATAGTTAGGAAAAATACAAATTATCTACGAATTTGTCATATTAGGGTGCTATGCTTTGGCCCATCAACAGCTCCTCAAATCTTCACCAAGATCTTTGCCCTTGTCTCAGCCTGGGCTCATGCCATGGGCATCAGGCTCCTGGGATACTTGGACAACTGGCTTCTAGCAGAATCCCGAGGCCCCTAGCTGAAACACAGAAACTTACTTCTGGATCAGTGCAAGGAGTTGGGGATCCAACTGAACCTGCAGTAGTCCAGCCTCATCCCCCAGCAGTCCATTAGGTATCTAGGTCTGGACATGGACTCAGTTCAAGCCAAAGTCTTAACATCAGCTGACAGAATCTCGAGGTTCAGAGTATTGGCAACAACCTTTCTGAAAGGAAATCACCTTCCTGCCCTCTCTTGGCAGAAGCTACAAGGCTATCTTTCATCATTAGAGAAACTCATCCCTCTGGAGAGATTGCATCTGCACTCGGTGCAGTGGGCTTTGAAGAACCAATGGTCACAGGCTTCAGACCACCCTGCAGCCCTACTACATGTACCTTAGGAGATGGTAAAAGATTTCCTTTGGTGACTGGATGAGAACCTGTTAATGGGAACTGTCCTTCAGGCTCCTCCACCCCAATTCCTTCTATTTATAGATACAACTCGCCAGGGGGGGGGGTTTCGCTCACCCAGGAATGGAGAAAATCTTGGTCCTATGGATAGAAGAGGACAAGACCTTTCACATAAGCTTCTTAGAAATGAAAGCAGCGGAACTAGCGTTATTCCACTTCTCAAAGACTCTTAAAGGTCACTTCGCTTCATGGTGTTGATGAGCGACAACCCCATGGTGATGACCTACATCTCCAAACAGGGAGACGCAGCCTCTCCTGCTGTGCAATTTAGCAGTAGAGATAATAAATTAGCCATAGTTCCAGGCAATCTCTCTCTCTTAGCAAGGTTTATCCCCGGGAAGAAGGCTGTCATAGGAGACTTGTGATTTTCTGGGGTTCCCTTTCTCTGGACATGTTCGCCACCCACCTGAATCACAAACTCCCGGTGTATTGCTCTCCAGTCCTAGACAAAGCTGCAATGATGGAAGACGCTTTTCAACACCCATGGGATGGAGTAGACTTTTACGCCTTCCCATCGTTCTGTCTGATTTGTTAGACATTGAGCAGAGTCCGAACATCCAAGGGGGTCAGAGTAACCCTGGTGGTGTCAAAGTGGTCAGCAGCAGAGTGGTATTTAGACCTGGAACTTTCACAGAATGTCCAAACATACTACACCAACCTGGCATAAGAATATTTCACAGCAGTATATTGTCTGTCCCTTCACGACTGGAGACTATCCAGCATCTTATCTGAAAAAATAGGTCTTGTGAGACCAACTGCAAAGCAGCTTTCTGAATATCTCCGAAAGTCTTCCGTAGTGGTTTACCAGGCAAAGTGGAAAATCTTCTGTGATTGGTGTCATAGGGGAATATTACTCCACTCAAACCCACTATTCCCTTGGTTACAAGAGTTTTAGCTGTTAATAAGGAACAAGAAAGCCTTTTCAGTCACTGCGGTGAAAGGCTATCTCTCGGCCTTGAGGCAAGTGTTCAAACTGAAGGGACTTGATCTCTCTGACTTGGGAACTCTCAGCTGTGATTAGGAGTTTCGAGCAGTCTTACCCTGCTTGATAACTCAAACCCCTTTCCTGGGATGTGACAAAGTACTACAGGTCTTGAAAAAAGCCCTGTATGAACCTATGGTTAAAGATCTTCTTCCTCCTTGCCTTAGCTTCAGCCAAGAAAGTGAGTGAACTCTAAGGTCTATCTCATCTTATATCATATTCCAGAGGGTGAAGAGACCTATCTGGCCCTTTCTGGCTAAAACCAAAAATCCAGTTAATAAAGATTTTTTATTTGTCTCTTTCACGATTCTGTCTCTCAAAGAGGTAATGATGACCCGGAAGACATGTTACTGTCCCGTATGAGCAGTGCGTGAATATTTGAAGAGAACCCAGTATCTTAGGACTAAAATCTCCAGTTTTTTTGTGAGCACTGGCCACTTCAAAAAGAAAGTATGCAGAAACACTATTTCTCTCTGGTTGAGAGAAATTATCATGAGAGCCTATAAATCCTCAAGGGAAGCATCTCCAAGGGCCCCTCCTCGATTACATAATATACCTAGGCTTCCCGTAACCATAGCATTGCGTAAAAGCCACTCTGTAGCACAAGTTCTAAAAGCTGGAGTTTCGAAGAGACAAACCACTTATGTGAACCATTACCTTAGAGATTGCACACAGGTCTTTAGACATTTTCTGTAGGCCCTAATGTTGCTGCACAACAAATAATCTGACCATAATCTCTTCTGGGACACATAGCTGCACTTATATCAGGCATCTTGTATTCTTTGCATTATAATGGTATGAAATGGGCACAAATGCTTATAGTGGTCTTGACTGGATTTGAAGTCTTCACCTTGAATCCACCCTAATGCAAGTAAGATTGCTTTGAAGTTTAGTACTTGTTGATATACAGTATTGGATGATATATTGAAAGTTTTGATACTATGCAACACTTGATATTCATATCACTTCACCCTGGCAAAGTATTACTTCTCTAGAACTGAACGTAAGGCCCTGATTCTTTATGAGCAGGTTGCACTGTTCACAAATAATTCACTTAGATGTCTTGCTATTACTAATAGTAATTGTATCTGGAGAGAGAAAGGGCTGACTTCTTACCATCATTGAGACTTCTTCCCAACTATGGAAGACTCACTTATGAATGACTCTGAAGTTTGTATCCGTGCAGGAATAAACTACAAATTATAACAATTTGTATTATTCCTAGCTATAAAAACCTGAGACATTTACCAAAGGTTCCGCTTAAACCGCCCCACAAGTCTTTGACCAGATGAGTGTTGTGAGGAAGTTCTTTGAACAAGTGTTCTGTGTCATGCGCAGCACTTGCTTAGCAACGAAGGATGACGCAATGAAACCAGTTTCTTTTGATTGTCTGGTTATAGAAAACAAAACCAGAAGTAAACCATATATATGACTCAGGTTTGTATAGCTAGGAGAAATACAAATTGTCGAAAATTTGTAATGTTAGCAATAAAACAACTGTTCTATTTATCGCTGGCATATTTCCTGTTTGAGAAATGGTATTTAAAATACTAGGAAAAATATTAATTGCTTTTAAGATATGATACAGGTATATATAGGGACACATTGGGTAAAAGGTAAATTATTTCTATTTGTATATTTAGAATTATCATACAAACAAAGCTACACTTACCTCATATGTAGGTGCAGCTTGATTTGACTAAACATATTAAACTGATACCTTGAAACCAATGTAGATTTAAAGTACTGTACTGTTTGCTAATTTTTTTTTTTTATTTGACATGTTGCTTAACAACATGCTAAATATACTTTATTTTGTACTTGTACATTTTGATTGTCTGGTTGTAGAAAACAAAACTAGAAGTAACCCATACATATGACTCAGGTTTGTATAGCTAGGAAAAATACAAATTGTATAAAATTTTTAATGTTAGCAATAAAACAACTGTTCCATTTATTGCTGACATATTTCTTGTTCGAGAAACGGTATTTAGAATACTAGGAAAAATATTAATTACTTATAAGATATGATACCGGTATATTAAGGGGCGCATTAGGTAAAAGATAAATTATTCCTATTTGTATATTTAGAATAATCATACAATCGAAGCTATACATGTGTCATATTTAGGTGCGACTTAATTTGACTAAACATATTAAACTATTATGATGAAACCAATGTAGATTTAGAGTACTATAATGTACAATTTTTTATTTTTTATTTGACATGTTGCTTTACAATTTGCTAAATATACTTTATTTTGTAAATTTGCAAAATTTTTCAGTGGTGTGGTTCTTGGCTGGCAGGATGGATAGCCCATCTAGTGGTCCTGTCTGTTGTGGTTATTGGAATAAAGGTAATGAATCACCTCCTTCATCATATGTTTGATACCACCGACTGTCTCAAAGAAGAACTAACTCCTGTAATGCCTAACACTGCCAATGATATCCCAACTCCCGTCCGGGTCAATTTGACTCCTGCCCAGCACATAAGGTAAAAATTAATAGTTAATTTTAATTTGTCTTTAGTTCTGCCACCAAATACAAACCTTTCAGCTCTTTACTATGGAGATATATTTTGGCGACAGATGAAACTAGCCTTAAAACATTTTACGAGGTGCAACCTCCCTTCCACTAGTTAGTGGGGACTAGTACCAACCACCCTGCTCACATGTGCAGTAGCCAATATAAATCACTTTTTTGGGCTCAAGCCATGTCGTCCTGATGGAAGTTCCTAAGGTAGCTTCAAAAGGGATATATTATACTACAGTGATATTCCCAGAGAATTAACCTTCAGGTTCCAGAATTCTAACTCCTGGAGCGAATATCCTTGAAATTTACTCAAGGATATCGCATAATATCAGAGGACGCATTCTTGACACGCCACATAGCAATCTGCACCCCTAATAGCGTTTACGCTTCGAGGGGGACGTGGCAAAAGAATAGAAGGGAGCCGTAACAAGGTTACCCCCGTTCCCATACTACTATTGACCAACACCCCAGCGCCATTCCCAAGATGGCGGACATTCCTAATTTTGTAGCGATTTCGCTCAGTGGTGTTCCCTGTTGATCTAACTTTTCGATAGATTTTCAGGGATTTATTATGCATTCTCCAACTTCTTTCGCCTTCGGAAAGTTGAGTATTGGGTCTTTACAATGAATAATTTTTAGCTCCCTTTTCACAGTGAAATTTGAGTAATTTATTCTGTTTAGAGCTAGCCTATGCCGGAGGCGCTATGAGCGCTGTCATTCGTTGGGCATGTTATTTAGTTAGCAGAACGACTTCGCGGTTTTTAAATAGCTTCATATATCATTAATTAATTATTTAATTATGTTAGCTATTTAGGCAATATATTCTTGTAAAGATATTTACATTGTGCATATTTTTCCTTTCCATGTCGATCGTATAGTTAGAGTCTCGGAGAGTGAGGTAACCGAGATCTCGTCTCGCCTAGGTACCTAACCTAGGCGTGTTATTATACGTTAGATATTCCCCGGTTACCCTTGTGTATGGTGATTTCAATTATGCAGAGATGGGTATCTCTTTAAATTGGATGAAACTTTACACCTCTCAAAAAAAGGGAGATTTAAGGGTAATCCCTCTTCCCTCTGAGTGTAGCCTCAGGTTACAACCTTAGCGGGTCGGCCTCGAA
This sequence comes from Palaemon carinicauda, assembly GCF_036898095.1. Lineage (NCBI taxonomy): Eukaryota > Metazoa > Arthropoda > Malacostraca > Decapoda > Palaemonidae > Palaemon > Palaemon carinicauda. Next base: position 170,175,794 of record NC_090725.1, read on the forward strand.
TTTTTAATTCAGGCATGCCTTTCCTACGGGTTTTTCTGCCCTTCCCCTGTAACCGCAGATGCAGGTTTTTGGCCAGAATCTCAGAGTATTTAGTCTGTGGTCGGTAGCTACCTGGCAAGATGAATAGAATTCTTTTGCTACGTTAGGCTACCGACATAGGAGGCTAGACCTCCCTAGGCCACTCCTGAAGGGTCTGTACAATATGACCCTTCTTCCTGTGACCTAGCAGACTAGTCCTGTGTTAGTGGACCCTAGGCTGAGGAATAGAATTCTTCTAATGCTTAGGGGACACTGGCACAACAACCCCGTTTCCTTTCCATTAGAGGTGGTGGCGAGGGTGCTACCAACCTCTTAATCTTATTAAACTAACCCTAGGCTGAGGAATAGAATTCTTTAGCCACCTGGGATAGTTCTAATACAGGAACGGAGTTTGTTAGGTGGGGCAGGACAGGCTACGGCTGACTCCTGCTGTACCTTTCACAGGACCCTCTTTTCCCTTCCCTTCCCTTCTATCCCTTTATGTTGGCGAATCCCGGCAACAGTAAGGTTTTCGGTGGGTTGCCGGGATCGACCAGACTCCCCCTCTTACAGTTGATAGCTGCCGGCCGGCAGTCTTAACATCTGTCGGTCGGCAGTAATGACAGCTGTGAGCTGCCGGCCATATTAGTTGCCGGCCGGCAGTCATGGCTACTGCCGGCCGGCAGTCATGGCTGCTGCCGGCCGGCAGTCATGGTGACTGCTGGTAGGCCGGCAGTCATGGTGACTGCTGGCAGGCCGGCAGTCTTGGTGACTGCTGGCAGGCAACCAGGGCAGCTGCTGGCCATGTTGGCTGTAAGTGGGACGTCCCTTCTGTTTTCAAAGGTTCTTCAGTTCTTTCTTGAACTGCTAGCAATAGTGGCTACTGGCGGGGTGCTGCCTACCAGGCCAGCACAGAATGGTGCCTGCTCAACCGGCAGCACGCCGACTGTACTGATAGTACTGGCCAGCGGTGCCGGCCGGCAAGGTTTAGACATCCTTGCCGGCGACAGTACTGTAGCTGGATGGAAGCTTGAATTTTATATTCTCCCCTTCCATTTGAACCTTCTTTCTGGAGAAGGTAGTAATAGTAGACTTTTACATCCCTTTTACTGTATATATATACAGTATTAGGTAGCTTGTTCTCCATGCTATCTCTCTTTCTTTTAGCTAGCAGACTAGATGTGCTAGCATTAGCTAGCTATGCCGACGACATGCTGGCTGAACTACAGTATATGTTTATACAGGTAGTTAGTATTTTTGCAGTATAGGATATACTGCATATAGAAAGCTTCTGTATAATTTATGCTAGTAGTGTTTTCCAATATATTTGAAAATCCTACCCAAATATTTGTGGAACCCAATCTCATATTGAAAGAATTTAATTCTTCAATATTCTGATTAGAAATCAGTCTTCAGATTACCCTGCAATATTAAAATTTTAAGGACTGGAGATTACACTCCTAACCCTTAAAGGGCAGAGCCCTTATCCCCGAGTCTCCATGATTAGGAAACTCTGTTTTAATTTTGTAAGGGGGGTCACAGCAAATAAGTTGGGTGGGATATATACAAATATATGTCTTTCCTTTCCCCAGTCCAGTTGGCATCATGCCAGCTGGACCGTACAGTCAGTTGCTTACCAGAAAGGCAACACATTGGCTGGATCATACTATATATAATTATACAGTAGCCAGTATATTGCAATATAGTGCATACTGCAAATAGAAAACTACAGTATGATTATACAGTAACTATTTCTAGCATATCTTGGGTATCCTCATGTGAGCTTATGCTGCAGCCGCTCTTACATTGAAGGAATAGTGTTTCTTCGTTAAGCTGATTGAGAAATCAGTCTTCCGTACCCCACAGTATTTAGTATGAAAGGGACAGTGAAGTATACACTTCCCTATCCCTAGGGGTTAGAAAACCCCCTTTTTCTGTTGGAATTCCTTCGAAAAGGAAATTCCTATCATTTAATACTGAGGGGCAGTACCAGCATTTGCTTGCAAGGGATACACAAGTATGTGTCTCCTACTGTCCCTTTATAGCTTGCTATCCTAAGCTATTCTGTTAAGATATGACCTTTGATATATTGGTTATCAGTAAGATAATCAATCGTATACTCATTTTGTTTTCCTTTCTTTACAGGAGGAACGCCAGATGTCATGTGTTGCAGTCTTCTGCAAAACTAAGAGTAGGTGTTTTTACGGACATAATGCATGCAGGTTTCATGCCCCCTGCAATATTATTTCCGAACACCTGCAGTATTGGAACCCTCAGGCCTGTAAAGTATGTCAGGCCCTATTGTCCGAAGGTTTCAAGAATCCCAAGTCGGTAGAGACTAGGGATGCAGCTCGTTTCAAAGTACGCAGCTGGGTGAGAGGCTTTCAGAAAATCTCTCCGGGACCTTACCTGTCTAATGACAAGATGCGTAGGTTACTATTTCCAACAGCAAGTAAGGAAATAGTGGTACCCCAGACACGAGGTACATTTCCCGATGGCCAGATAACCTTCGGGAAGGAGGGCAAAAAGCGCCCACGGGAAGAAGGGGAGAATGTCGGGTTGGAATTGTCTCCGTCCCAACAGGTGCATGAGCCAACGACATCGATATCTCCGCCTTCTATCCCTCTTTTAGAGGGAATGAACCAGTTATGGGCCCAAGTCAAGAATCTAGTAGAAAATTTGTGCAAACAGCACAAAGCAAGAAGCGAAATACAAGGTAGAGCTTGGTAAAGCTCCACTTGTCGCTCCTAAAGGGTCGTACAAATGACTCGTAGATCAAGACCTTCCGACATGCTCCACAACCAATCCCTGGAGGTTTGTGGAGCTAATGCCGATTTTAAACGGCAAACTCTACATTTCAGAGAAGATGGGTGCTGTTCCTTTGGACAAAATCCATGGCCAAGCTTTGACGCTTTCCCGGACTGTTTCATTAGACTGAAGGATGAACTAACATCAGGTAAAGGAACGGAATCAAAGGAGGTTATGATTCTCGACAATGATAAAGCACAGGCTATCCTATCAAGCAGCATAGAAAAGGCGGGTTACTCGGTGTCGAAGGTATCCACACCAGGTAACAACCCTCTTAACGAGAGAATGCCTTGATGAAGTCATCGGGCTTCAGCACGGCATATCATTCCCGTGCTGAAGGCTTGTGACGGGCAAGAGGGCTCTCGAACTGGGGAATTTCTTTTCCTGAGTTTGACTCTAAATTTCTCTCATTCTTTTTCTATTACTTTTTATTGCTTATTCCTCTTCATAATTATCAGCTGTCTCCAACCTTTCTGTCAAAACTCTCTTACCCATTTTACTGTCCAGGTTTTTTAGAGGGGACATTGTATCCAGGATCGGTTTTTATTTCAAAATCAATTGTGGGAGCTGTGGTGGTCTTGCCAACTGCCCGAAAATGTTTGGACACCTAGGAGTGTCAGTATTCCCATACTGGCATGCGGAACTATCTCGTAGGAAAATTTGGCCTTCGGATTCTAGGGGTTGGCGATTTCATAGAGATAGGACTCTCGGCATTCTGTCTGGTTTGCCTGCCACTATGATTAAAGTGGGGATGATTGTATTCTTGAAATGCTTTCAGTCCCATCAAGCGGGTTTGGCATACACTTGAGCCACTCTAATCATAGTGGTACCATCCCTTTGTGGTAGGGTAGGGAGTGGACATTTGATAAGCAGCTTTCGCGGGTGTTATTGGTGGAAAAATTAATTCCAGGAAAGGCTAACGGTGTCTTCTTTGGAATTTCAGACAGTCTTAATATTTTCTCCCCCTTAAACTTTATTTTTTTCCATTGTTTTTTTCATTGTTATTATGACCCCTTCCCTCCCCCCAAAAATAATTAATGAGTAAACTTAATGTTCCACGTACCCCTGGATCAAATGGCCAACCCCAGACACCGTTGACGACTTCTGCTTGTTTAAGTAAGGAAAGCTCTGTTGACAACCTCGGCAATAAAAAGGATTCCTCCAACAATACTTCTCTGACCAGTGCAGTTAAAGACAATTTATCGGCACTGGTGGAAAATAATTCTTGTAATAACAGTAATACTTTACTCTCTGGTTCTGGCTCATTACCAGATCCAACAAAAAATCTGAAAATTCTCCACTTAAAAAACATACCAATTGGTTGTAGCTATGACATAATTCATGAAGCCTTCTGTAGATTTGGGACAATCAAAGAAATTTTAATGGAGCTTAATGGTAGTAAAGGCTTTTGGGAAGCTTGGGTATCATTTTCAAGTTTTGAGATTGCTTTAGAAGCAAATAAAAATTTAGAGAGCATATAAATTGACAATTGTTTGATTTCTGGGGCTCTATGTGATAAAGCACCAAGACACCTAGAGGTATATAAACCAGAAGAATGAATGGAAAAAGAAATAGAGCATAGACTTCCAGAAGTAAGAACCCCTAAGCCCCCAACATGGATAATTGCATCTGGGAAGATAGATAATTATAACTATTATAAGATTAGTAAATTTATACAAAAAAAAAGTTGGTTTAATTAAAAGTAAGGATATTAGCAGATATGGTAAGCAATCTGTTTTGATTAATGCAAAATCAGATACTCAAGCTTACATGCTTTGTGGCATGAAGATTGCAGAAATTGATCCTATTAAGGATATTAAACCACATATGAGCTTCAGCTATGGTAAAAGAGTAGTTTTTGATAAAGATCTATATGAATTTTCAGAACCAGAAATTCTGGACATGTGCCCTGCAAATGTTTGGAAAGTAAGTAAGATCCCTCAAACAAGCATGGTAGTTTTAACATTTGAAACCCCTGTTATACCAGATCATATAATTATTGAGAATGAAAGAGTACGTGTTCGAGAATATAAACCTAGGCCTTCACAATGCTTTAATTGTTTCAAGTACGGTCACCCTTCCCGGTACTGCAGTAATACGAAGATCTGTATTAACTGTTCTTTGTTAGAACATGGCCAATGCAACAGAGATACAACCTGTGCAAACTGTAAAGATCATCATAAATCAAATGATAAAAGATGTAGAGAATACAAGAAAGAAGAAGCTGCAATCTTGAAAGCAAATGCTGAACATATAAGTGTAGGTTATGCAAAGCATTTACTCAATCGGCAACTTAATTTTGTTCGTGTGGTTAAGATTCCACCAAAAGATTATAATCCACTACCCCTTACTACCACAGGGGGACCAGTGGCAGCACCTGGCCCCTCAGGTGCATCTCCCTTAGTGGTAGTAGCCCAGCCATCTGGGTCAAGTGCTCAGCCTATAAAAGCCAGAGCACAAACCTCCAAAGAGGTCAATATGGTTTCCAACACACCAAAAGTAATGTCACCGATAGGAGCATCTCCCCTAGAGATAGTAGCCCAGCCTTCTGGGTTAAGTGCTCGAACTGTTGAAGTTCTAGCACAATCCTCCAAGGAAGCCAATGTGGCTTCCACCACCTTAAATGTATTGTCTCAGGCAGTATCTCTACCTGATTTGATGGAGATTGGAAAACAAGATCTTCCAAAGAGGAAAAGGTCCCCATCATCCTCACCTTCATCTAAGTCAGGTAAGTGCCCTACTGCTCATGATCCTAAGGTTGACTTGTATAAAGATCCTAGAAAGAAAGAAAAGAAGATTGGTGGCCTAGTAAAGCCTTCTATCTCCAGGCCTTACATGGCTTCATCTGAAAAGTCCCAAAAGACAAATGAGACAAAGAAAAATAATAACAAAAGATAATGTCTATCATCCAGTGGAATTGCAGAGGTCTAAGTACTAGCATTGAGCAAATAAAAACTTTAACCAGGGACTCAGACACGAAGGTAATTTGTCTACAGGAAACCAAGATCAGTGACAAACCATTTAATCCTGGACTCAATTATCATTTTTGTAGATCCCCTCCTTTGCAAGCTGCAAGAGCTCAAGGTGGTACAGGTTTTATTATTCACAAATTTGTAAAATTTGAAACAATCCTACTCAATACACCACTACAGGCATGTGCAGTTAGAACTCATATCCGGAAAAAAATTACTTTATGCTCGCTATATATTGAACCATCCTTAGAACTTTTCCTCTTAGATCATGCTGGTAATCCAAGAAGGCTTAGAATTTCTGACCTCCAAGACCTGATCAATCAGCTTCCTGCCCCTTTTATTTTAATGGGTGATTTTAATGCAAAGCATACTTTATGGGGTGGAAATGTGTGCGATAGATGGGGTAATCTTGTTGAAGAATTAATCGACAACAATGATGTGATACTAATGAATGATGGTTCTCCAACTAGGTATGATATATTCCACAACTCTACATCAGCCATTGATTTGTCAATCTGTTCCTCATCCATTCGATTGGACTACCTTTGGTCAGTAAATGAACACCTACATGGCAGTGACCATTGGCCAATAATGTTAAATTATGTCCATAATCTTCCTTCTCAGTGTCCACCAAAATGGAAGATAGACGAGGCAGACTGGGCAGCTTATGAAAACTGTTCACACACCGATAAAGAGTATGATGAATTTACATCTCCAGTGCATGCCTATCAACATCTTGAAAATATTACTGATGATAATGCTAGCAAGTTTATACCTAAAACATGCGGTTTACCTCATCGCTCTGTAGTTCCTTGGTGGAGTAAAGAATGTGCCAACGCAAGAAAAGTGACCCGAACTTGCTTCAGAAGATACTTGAGAACAAACTATGTAGCAGATAGAATAGCGTACCTCAGAGCCTGTGCCAAACAAAAAAGAACTTTTAAAAAAGCAAAGAGAGCATCTTGGAAGAAATATATATCTAATATTAATACCAAAACTCCTTCAAAGGAAATATGGGACAAGATTAGAAAACTTCAAGGTAAATTCGTCCCTAAGCCTCTACCAATATTAAGGGAAAATAATAGATATATATCTGACCCCAAAGATGTAGCAGAGGTTCTTGCTAAGCACTTTGCCCATGTATCAAGTGCTGACAACTATTCCCCAGCATTTCAACAAATTAGAGCATCAACATCTGTTGTTCCTCCTGCTTCTTCAAATACTGAAGCTTTTAACCTGCCTTTTAGTATGGAGGAGATGCAAAATGCTATCTCTAGCTCTTCTTTAACTGCCCCAGGTGAGGATGGCATCCGGTATGAAATGATATCACATCTTCCAGTGGATACCAAGGAATTTTTATTAGAAACCTTTAATGGTCTATGGGCTTCCCATACATCTCCTGATTCCTGGCATACTTCAATTGTAATTCCAGGCCACAAGTCTGGTAAAGACCCAGAACTGCCATCTAGTTATAGGCCCATATCCTTGACCAGTTGCATATGCAAACTATTTGAGAGAATGACCAACAACAGACTTGTGTGGTATCTAGAATCAAAAAATCTTTTATCTAACAGGCAGTTTGGTTTTAGGAAGAACCAAAGTACTCTAGACCCTTTGCTGATGTTATCAAGGGAAATTTCAAATGCCTTTTCTAACCAAAACCAGGTGGTGGGTGTCTTTTTTGACCTCGAAAAGGCATATGACACCACCTGGAGGTGTGGTATTTTAAAGCAATTGGCCTCGTGGGGTATAGGAGGACATATGTTCTCTTTTATTGAAGAATTTTTATCAAACCGCTCAATTAAAGTGAGAGTAGGGTCAGAACTATCTTCATCCTACATGCAAGAAGAAGGTGTCCCCCAAGGCAGCGTATTGAGTGTGACCTTGTTTGCTGTTGCTGTTAATAGTCTCATGAGTCGCATACCTCCTGGCATACAAGGATCACTATTTGTCGATGACTTTGCAATTTATTGTAGTGGATCATCTGCACTACAAGCATGCCAAAATCTTCAAATTGCAATAAATGCTGCTTCCGCATGGGCAAATTCTCGTGGATTCATGTTTTCTCCTCAGAAGACCAAAGCCATTCGCTTTACTCGTACTCGTAAAAGGGAAGAGATCCCCACCCTTTTCTTAAATGATTGCATTTTGCCATATGAGGATAATGTCAAGTTTCTTGGAGTCATTTTCGACAAGAAAATGACATTTGGTCCCCATATAAATGACCTATCTATCAGGGTTAAGAAGTCACTGAACATTCTGAAAGTGGTATCGCATTTTGATTGGGGTGCTGATAGAACAACTTTGCTTAGAATTTATACATCCTTGTGTCTGAGCAAGTTAGACTATGCATGCCAAATATATGGGTCAGCTACAAAGTCTTTACTTGGAAAACTAGATGTTGTTCACAATGCTGGGCTTCGCATCTGCACAGGTGCTTACAGAACATCTCCCATTGACAGTCTCTATGTTGATTCTGGCATACCTCCCCTTTCCATTCGCAGAGAGGAGTTGAGTTTGAGGTTTTTAGCTAGGTCCCTTGCTGTGAGAAACAATCCTAACTGTAAATATGTTAGGGCGCCTTTAGATCGGGCTCCTAACAGATCTAGAGTGCCTAAGCCTTTGGAAGTACAGCTGAAAAATGATGCTAGAGAAGTAGGCTTGTTAACAGCACAGATAGCAGAGGTAGGATACCCAAGTCTCCTCCTTGGTGTAATCCACCTGTTAAAGTATGTTTTACGACAGGAAGGAAAAATACCTTACCTAGTAGGGTAATGAAATGTGAGTTTTTAAATCATGCTGCTCAACATCATGGGAAACATGTTTTTATAGATGGCTCCAAATCAGCTGCAGGAGTTGGAAGTGCAGCTGTGGGGGGGGGGGGGATATTGTTATTAGAAGGAAACTCCCATCCTCTTGTTCAATATTTACTGCTGAGCTGTACGCAATAATTCTCGCAGTCCAACATATTTTTAAAAATGGCAATCAAAATAGTTTTTATACAATTTTTACAGATTCTAATAGTGTTTTACTCTCATTAGAACAAATTATGCCAGGCCATCATCTAGTACAAGAGGTACAGGACTGGTTAGTACTTCTGCAGTCTAGGAAGAGTATCAGTATTCACTTCTGTTGGGTCCCTGCCCATGTTGGGGTGGATGGAAATGAACAAGTAGATAAGGCAGCAAAGGAAGCTTCAGGGCTAAGTAATCCATCCCCCTCGAGTATTCCTTACAAAGATCTTAAAAGTGAGATTCATCTTTACTGTAAAAATAAGTGGCAAGCTCGATGGTCTGAACTGACCACCAATACAAAATTGAAACAAATCCACCCATTGGTGGATAAATGGTCCTCTTGTAATTCTACAAGTAGGCTGCGTATTGGCCATACACATGCAACGCACAATTATTTAATGAAGAGTGGGGAAGGGAGACAGGCCCCTCTTTGTAATACCTGTCAAGTGACAATGGATGTTAAACATATTTTAGTCGATTGTCCTGTTTTTAATCTTCAGAGGAGGACACATTTACTCCAGGATAAATCTTTAAGAGATATACTGGGGGAAAACTGTAATACCCTGAACTTGAGAAAATTTATACAAAGTGTTGGGTTATATTACGAGCTATAATTGATTTTATTAATTTATTTATTTATTTTACCCTTTTAATCCCTATTTATTTCACATCTAGATTTTATTGTATGAAAGTGTTGCGATTTGTATTAAAGGTTAAAATGATACTAAATGGTGTGAGTATACAGATATGATTGAATGATTTTCGTTATATAGCGCTGAATGGCCTTTGATGCCCCAGTGCTTGGCTTAATGCCTAAATCCTATATTCAATTCAATTCAATTCACACCAGGTAACAAGCACTCTTCCTTTCTTGCTCCTGTTTCAATTTCATTCCCGTTTACGGAGAAGGCTTTCAAATATGTCACTGAGGCAATAGAGACAGGTAAACCGTGTCCTACACTCAAGGAGTGCGAGCCTTTGTCACTAGCATTTCCCAGACAGGAGAAGAACTGGAAGGAGGCCCATTTCACCTTTTCAGTAGGAAGACTTGAGGCGGATGTCGCCAGTCGACAATTTAAGGAAAATCTTCCAAAATTATCTGAGTTTCTCTTACAGGATGAACAAAAAACAAAGGAGAGACTTGGAGCCTCCTTATCTCTACATAACTACATAGAGTTCTGTTTCTCTACAGAACTACATAGAGTTCTGTTCGGCTCATCAAGATACCCCAGACATGCTCAAGGTCTTAGCCAAAATACATATGGCTACTTTGGTAAAAGACCTTTATGCCTTTATAAAGGCTAGAAGAACATGTAGGGAGTTTGTGTTAGCTAACGCAACAGTGAAACACGATACAAGAAAGCTAATATCTTCCAACATCTGGGGTAAAGACCTCTTTCCAGACGAGGTAGTCAAGAAAGTGATTAAGAACGCCTCCACGGAGAAAGTAGGACTTCTCCAAAAGTGGGGCATCCTTTCAAAAAGAGAATCTTCTAAGGTTGTGGGTCCCCAACCTAAAAGGAAGATAGAGAGGTCTGGAAATCCATTTCGAGCGGTCCAACAACAATCCACAGTTGTAGTGACCGAGATGTCACAGACAGATGGTCGAAAAGATATTCCTACTGATCAGTCGAAGCATAGAAATGCTTCTAGTAGGAGGGAGATTCCTTTTGGATCGCTGGACCTTCGATCCTTGGGTCCATGGCCTAATCAAGATGGGACTAAGATGAGAGGTGGAGCTATCTCTACTACCATTTTCTCATCTCCTCCGATAATCCAAAACCCTCCTGGAGGAGTTTACCTGAGAGCTCTAGAGCATACAGGTGGTAAGGAAACTTTAGTCCACCGAATTCCAGGGAAGGCTGTTGTGTGTTTACGAGAAGGACTCAAGAAAATTCAGTCATTCAGGACTTATCGCCACTCAACAAGTCCAAATAAAACAACGTGTTCAGGATGTTTATCCTCCTGAACATAAGGACCCCGCTGCAAAAAAAAAAAAAAAAAAAAAAAAAAAAAAAAAAAAAAAAAAGAAAGAAAAAAAAAAAAGGTGCCTATAGTCTTACCAGACCTGAAAGTCGTCTATCGCCAACTTCCAGTCAATCACCCTTTCCCCTCCTATCTAGGACTCAAGTTACACAAAGTAACGCACTTCCTAGGAAAGATACTCATCAGACTAGACAGAGTCCTAGCTGCCTTCATAAAATTAGCAGATACAGTCATGCAATATTTAAGCCTAAGAAATGTTCAGGCAACAATGTTCCTGGACAAGAGGCTGGGGTGGGCAGTGCCCAAGGTGGCTGATCTATGAACATCCGAAGAAATATCCGGTCCCCGGAACATCGTGGATGAAAGATAAACTTCAAGTAGTCTCGATTCTCTCCGGCTCAAAGGTTTCAATGACTGAAAAGCCATTGAAGCCTGTGGTCACTCCAACTCTCCTTTCCTTTGGGAAGGTAAAAGGAGATGGCAAGGTCTGTCAAGAGACTCTGGTAATCAGTTAGATTCCCAAAACAAGAACGTGGAGGAACCCTGATCTCTCTCCAGTTCGCAATAGAGGCAGGCCCTGTGCTGAGAGCACTGCTGCAAGATGCGCTGGGAGCCTGGAGAAAACAAGCATCAAACGCTCGAAGAGGCCTAAAAAGACCGATAGCGGTCCTTCCTTAATCGCTTCCCTAACAAAGGTCAAAGCCCGAAAATCCCAAGACCATGTTGGTCCAGTCATGAGTAGGGAAACTCTCCAAGCAGATCAGATTGTCTATGGCTGATCTGGGACTCCGAAGCGATAACGAGACGCTGCAATCGACGATGCTAAGGAACGTCTCATACAGTCTAGGTGTAGTTAGCCATCCCTTACCTAAAGGGATGGCACCTGTCAGCATTTCACATACAACCAATCCGCAATGTGACAGTGGATGCTCTACTCAGGCTCAGGCCGATAGAGTTAGAATGGTCCACGGACGCAGACCTATTCTCTCCCATATGGGAACAAGTCCCCGAACTGCAATCCGACCTCTTCATTACGAGCGCCGTCAAGGAACTACCTTGATATGTAGCCCTATACGAGGATGCTCTAATTTAAATGATAGACATCATGTCTCTGAAATGGAAGGGACAGACTTAGGATTTCCAGTTCATCCCGTCCAATCACCTACTGAGAGTCATCAACATGCTGAGATCCTTCCAGGTGGGAGTAGCTCTGTTGGCTCCCAGGTAGCCCAAGAGCAATCTATCCTCCTTGAGGAAGGAACAGAGGCTGAGGCTGTCCTTTATTCTGAACCCGGGACAACTCCAGAAGGTTCAGAGATTACAGTGATCCCTCGCTACTTCGCGGTTCGACTATCGCGGATTCACCACTTCGCGGATTTTTTTCATAACGCATGTATATACATATATCGCGGATTTTCCGGAAATTTCGAAAATACCGCGATGTGACCGATGGTGTGAGATTGGAGAAAGTAAGGAAAATTGAATCATGATTGATTTTCAATATAAATGAAACTTTGAGGAGCAACAAAGATATCATTTGTTAGAGAGATAGAGAGGGGTAAGGAATGGGAGGTAGTGAAAAGTAGCCCGAGAGAGAGAGAGAGAGAGAGAGAGAGAGAGAGAGAGAGAGAGAGAGAGAGAGAGAGAGAGAGAGAGAGAGAGAGAGAGAGAGAGTGTGTGTGTGTGTGTGTTGTTTTAAATGTAATAAACAAACAAATTTGATAGGTTATAACACATTGGTGCTCATGTAATATCAACTGTATAGACAGTTTGAATAAGTTAAGAAATGGTATAAACGATACTTTGTTAGTGTATTCGTACGCTCTCAAGAGCGGCAGCTAGACGTCAGCTGATCTGATCACAGCCAAACGTAAAACAAAAAGAAGTCAACAATACTCGATTTTTAAAACACACCCGAAATTTAAAAACAAAAGTACACGCTTTCTTAATGTGCAATTAACTATTTAAAGAGTAGCAATTTTCTAGAATAAAATGATGTTTCCCAAAAAATAGTGGTTTGCTGATGAAATCGGATGCCGTATTTTTAGCAACGATTGAAATGGATGTAAACTTGGCATAATTTTTTCGTTTCGTATTTAATTGATACTAAGAAAACTAAGATGAAGAAACTAAAATTAGTTTTCTTAGTATCAATTAAATACGAAACGAAAAAATTATGCCAAGTTTCTTTCTCTCTCTTCGTGTTATACAATACTTACATATAGATGTAAGTATTGTATAACACGAAGAGAGAGAAAGAAACTTGGCATAATTTTTTCGTTTCGTATTTAATTGATACTAAGAAAACTAATTTTAGTTTCTTCATCTATATGCAAGTATTGTATAACACGAAGAGAGAGAGAGAGAGAGAGAGAGAGAGAGAGAGAGAGAGAGAGAGAGAGAGAGAGAGAGAGAGAGAGAGAGAGAGAGAGAGAGAGAGAGAGAGAGAGTATATATCGGCTGTTGTAATCGAATGCCGTGTTTTTGTTTCGTGAGAATTTCATCGCCACGACTAACAACAACATACTGTACTGAACTTTACAGTATTATGTTTAAAATTTACATTTACTTACGTAAAACAACTCTCTCTCTCTCTCTCTCTCTCTCTCTCTCTCTCTCTCTCTCTCTCTCGTAAATTGTTTTCCTGCTTTGCTACGTATGTATAATTTTATATAGATACGGTAAATAATATTTGTAATAACATATTTTCTAAAAGCTTTTACTGTAATATCATTATTTATCACTTTCATCATGCGCGTTAAATGCCTTCGTTTGTTTATTACGATCGAAAATGGAGCGTACTTTATGACGCCGCCTGAAAAACATTTCATTTGGAAGTCCTAAGAAAAATTAAGTAAAACATTGGTAATAACAAAATCAACATACTGTATAATCAATATAATCGATGCAAAAACTAACCTATACACAGATGTGTACACTAAATGAGTTTGTTTCTTCATTATGATCAGAGATAAACGTAAACAAAACATTGGTTGCCATTTTTTATCGTGCTTTTTGGCGTGTTTAGGAAACGCATGATATAAAATCGCCTTTAATATTTGTGCCTGTTTTAGTTTAGGGTACTGTAGTACATGCATTAAGTGTTCTGTACATTAAAGGGTAGTTTGTTAACAGTACTACGTACAAGGGAAGGTTTTAAAAGTCTGAATATACATGTTAAATAAATACGTAAATATGGTGTCACTACTTCGCGGATTTTCACCTATCGCGGTCGGGTCTGGAACCTATCTACCGCGATAAACGAGGGATCACTGTAATTGCCTTCGATTTATTACAGAGAACCCAAACCCTTCATTGCATGATTTTCTTGCCCTAGCGGTTAAGAAAAGATTTGGGATCTCAAAAGGCAATATAGAATTCTTAGAAGAATACAAGTCTAAGTCAACTAGAAGACAATATGAGTCATCATGGAAAAAGTGGGTTGCTTTCGTAAAAGCAAAAGGACCGAGAGAGATTTCAATGAACTTCTGCATGTCCTTCTTTATCTATCTTCATAACCAGGTTTGGCGGCCAACACGATAACTACGTGCAAGTCAGCCTTGACTAGGCCTCTTCTATATACCTTTCAAGTAGACTTGGCGAATGAGATCTTTAATAAGATCCCGAAGGCATGTGCGAGGCTTAGGCCTGCTGCACCACCAAAGTCCATCTCTTGGTCTTTGGACAAGGTCCTACATTATGCCTCATCCTTGAACAATGAAGATTGTTCGTTTAAGGATCTAACCCAAAAGGTTATTTTTCTGTTCGCTATAGCCTCAGGGGCTAGAGTTAGTGAAATAATGGCTCTTTCTAGGGATGAGGGCCACATTCAGTTCTCAGAAACAGGAGAACTGAATCTCTTCCCTGATCCATCCTTTCTCGCTAAGAATGGATGAATCTGCCCTCTGAAGGAAGATGTCTCTCTATGTCCGGTAGAGTGTCTAAAGGTCTATCTTCGTAGAACTTCAGACTTCAGGGGAGGACAGCTCTAAAGGAGAAACCTCTGGATCAAACTTCTCCCTAAAACAAATGAGGGCGAAGCTCACTTACTTTATTAGTAGAGCAGATCCTGACAGTACTCCCGCAGGTCATGATCCGAGAAAGATTGCTTCCTCACTGAACTTCTTTCAGTACTGTATATAACTCTTTCAGTACTGTATATGGACTTTGAGCGTCTTCGTTCATACACTGGATGGAAATCATCCAGAGTGTTTTACAAACACTATGCGAAACAGGTACATGAACTGAAACACTATGTAGTGGTGGCAGGTAGTGTATTAAAACCTGCCCCCTAATTACTGTTATAAACAGTCAATGGTTTGGGACTTCAAATGTCCTCGCACATATACTGGGTGAGAATCATCCAGAGTGTTCTACAAACACTATGCTAAGCAAGTCCATGATCTGAAGCAGTATGTGGTGACGTCGGGTAGAGTACTTAACCCGCCGTCTAAGTCTACGATGAACAGCTTATTGACTGGGACTATCAATTAAAGGGAGAAGGGGTCATCCGTCTTAGGGTGTGACCTCCTTTGATTAAGTGTTACCATGGTGACACTAGCTCTGTTTAAAATCCCAGGTGTGGAATTATACAGATAGCACTAGTGCTGGTGTACGTAGTACACAGTGCCGATAAAAGTAACCAGTACAGGAATTATGAAGAGAATTTATTTTATAAATTTTCTTCAATCTGAGAGTGGCACTTATCATTTCTTGCTTTCCAAGAAAGAAAGATAATCTCTGTATAGGTTACATGTATAGTTCCGTTATCATGCTACATTCGTTTTGCTTAGTAATAAACGTCTATTAGAATGTAATTGCATCCTAACTCGCCCGACAATTGCATGATTAAAAGTCCAGAGTATGTACTTTTATATATTTGTATGCTCACAAACAATGGATTTAAGAAACACTGTTAAGTAGGTACGAGACGGTTTGTTCATCTGGTGTATTCTTATGTTTGTCCATACAAAATATGCTTACCTTGAGACCCCCTTTTTTTCTACTGTCTAGAATGACTTCCCTGTAGGGGGCAGGAAGCACTAACATCGGAGATGATTAGTGATAATGACGGATAACGGTAACGTCATTTGTCTTGATTGATCCAAATGATCATAGAAAGGTTGTCCCAAGGTTAAGGCACTGATGAAAATCCACAGATACATTAATGCTCTGGTATACTTCCATCAGGACGACATGGCTTGAGCCCAAAAAACGGATTTTGAGCGAAGCGAAAAATCTATTTTTGGGTGAGATCGCCATGTCGTCCTGATGGACCCACCCTTCTTTCTTAAAAGAAAAGATCTTCACAGTTTCCTCCCTGACATACTGTATCTGTAGCACCACGCTCAATGCTACAAAGAATGTCCGCCATCTTGGGAATGGCGCTGGGGTGGTGGTCAATAGTAGTACGAGAACGGGGGTAACCTTGTTACGGCCCCCTTCTATTCTTTTGCCACGTCCCCCTCGAAGCGTAAACGCTATTAGGGGTGCAAATTGCTATGTGGCGTGTCAAGAATGCGTCCTCTGATATTATGCGATATCCTTGAGAAAATTTTAAGGATATTCGCTCCAGGAGTTAGAATTCTGGAACCTAAAGGTTAATTCTCTGGGAATATCACTGTAGTATAATATATCCCTTTTGAAGCTACCTTAGGAACTTCCATCAGGACGACATGCGATCTCACCCAAAAATAGATTTGTCGCTTCGCTCAAAATCCGTTTTTATTTCAGCTCAGAAGAGAAGGGACGTTATTGATTCTCCTCCGCTTGACTTGGTTCAAGGGGAGCATCCGCCATTGAACCCAAAACCGTTATTTTTGGGCTCGGCCATGTCGTCCTGATGGAAGGTTCCTTTAGGTAGCTTTCTAAGGGATATTTGCCACAGTGATACTCCAAGAGAATTAACCGAAGGTCTCCAGAATCCTAATTCCTGACGTGAGTATCCCTAATATAACTTTAAGGATATCGCATAATATCAGGGGATGTATTTTTAGATACGACACATAGCAGTCTTCAACCCGAATAGATTTAACTCTTTGAGGGGGAAGAGTGGCGAACGAAAGGGGAGCCATTATCTAGGTACCCGGTGGACCTCCTATCTGAACTACTACAGGCCGCCATTCCTTGTTCTGTAGCATTTAAGCTAAGTGCGCTCCCAACCTTTTCCCTGTGTTTGTTACGGATTTTTGGAATAATAATCATGCAATCTCCAGCATCTTCATCCTCAGGAAAGTTTAGTATTTATTCTTTCCTGTGTATAATTATAGGCTCCCATCTCACAGTTGAATTCGTATAATTTAAGTGTGTTTGGTTGAGCGTAGCCACTACCGGAGGCGGCCATTTTAGGACCGCTGTCACACATTATAATTGCATTTTATTTAGTCAGTAGAGCGACATTCCTGGAATTTAGCTATAAATTTAGCTAGTTAGGCAAATTATACTAGTGAAGATTATGCATACGATATTATTTTATTCCTCTTCCTAAATGTGACTTTATTTTTCGCATACGCCTTGGGCCCCGGTGGTACCAACCTTGGCCGCGGTCTCCCGGAGTTAGGCTAGCCTAACTCGTATATGTATACGTTAGTAAAGTAAATCCCCATTTGTTCCGTAACCGAAATACAAACCACGCTATTTACATTGGGTTTACCTTTTGGCGTAGCTGTAATGACGAGCCAATAGTTTTTAACGAGGGTTGACTACCCCCGCGCTAGTTAGCGGGGGTAGGGGAAGGGATAGCTTGCTACCCCTCCCCCCCACACACCGGTGATTTGCTTCACTTCACTTTTGGCTCCGGCGATGAACAGACGTGTCTGTCCATCGTCCTCGTTGACAGCCTTAATCTTTTTCTGCTTTTTCTTTCAGTTTGTGTGTGTGTGTTAAGAAGTTGACCACCTTTATTGTTCACTATGCGCAAGTGCCCTGGAATGGCCGGCCGCCCTTGTGGTACTTTTATGTCGGCCGTGGACACTGATCCTCACACCCTTTGCCCGCAGTGTCGAGGCCGACGGTGTGATCAGGAGAATACGTGTAGTGAGTGCAGGGAGTGGTCTGTCTCCCAGTGGGAGAGGTTTGGCCGCCGGCGTAAGAAAAAGTCCAAGAAAGACGGTTCTCCTTCCGGGGTTGCCTTGAAGGAGGAAGGTTCTCGGGACTCTTCTTTCGCCGCCCAAACCTCCTCCGAAGCTCCCCCTCGTGCGGCTCCTAAGGAGAGTCGCCCGAGTGGGAGCGCAAGCCCTAGTTCTGTTTCCCGACCTTGGGTTGGGGGAGAGGGCGTCGCCTCCCATAGCGGGGCAGTTCCTCCTCCGGGGGAGGTTATTGATGAATCTTTGTCTAACGATGATCTTTTTCAGATTTGGGCTTCCCTGGGGCTTAAGGGCCTGCCCTCCAGGGTAGCCCTGATTGACCTTGTCCAGTTAGGGGCCGCTGTTAAGCAGTTGCCGGTGATAGCAGAGGTAGACCCTCTGTCTATCGTCGACGTCGTGGTGACAGGCTTCCGACGGGGCGGGTCAATCCTCTGCAGGTGCAGTTGTGGATGTTGGTGCTGACGGCTCTCCTCCCCCTTCCGTACATCCTTCGAAGGGGGAAGGGAGTCCCGCAGGCTCTTCTGCTGCCAAGCCTCCCTCTAAGGGGAGTGCTTTGACTGAGACTCCCCTTCGGAGGACTGATCGTCCTGACGATTTTCCTCGTGGCCGCCTTCGCCGTAAGGCTCACCGTCCTCTGCGTCGCAAGGGCCTCCCGTCTCCTTATAAGGGTGCTAAGAGGTGCCTTTTTGGATCTTCACCTTCTTCCTCCGAAGGGGACTCTCCTCGCCGTAAACAGCCTGCAGCTCCAGCTTCCTTAGACCTCTCTGGGGATCGGTCTCCTACGCCTTCCAGACCTTCAACTTCTGGGGCAGATGTTCAGCAACCTGACCTCGTCACCCGACGGGCAACGGTTCCTTCGGGGCAAAGGGATTCTTCCCTTGCGCGTGCAGTGTTAGCGCACAGGTGCTCTCCTGCTCGTCAGCGATCTCCTGTTCTCCAGCGCTCTCCTGATGATCGCCCCTCTTCTCGCCAGCGCTCTCCTGAGGACATCCTTCAACCTGTTGTTCCTGTTGAGCGCCCAGCGCGCCAGCGTTCCCCTACGCTCCCTTCTGCAGTGTTAGCGCACAGGCGCTCTCCTGCTCGTCAGCGCTCTTCTGACCGTCAACGCTCTTCTGAGGACCATCGCCCCACTGCTCGCCAGCGCTCCCCTGTGGTCTCCGAATATCCTGCAGTTCCTGTTGTGCGCCCCACGCGCCATCAGTCTCCTGAGCGCCCTCGCGATCCTCAGCTTGTTCCCGCACAACATCGCTCGCGTTCTCCAGCGCGTTTCCAAAACGCACGTACGCCCACGCGCCTCCTGTTCCTGTGCCTGTTCGTGAACGTTTGCCTCTGCGCCCCGCGCCGACTGTTCCCTCACAGGATTCCACGCGTCGCCCTCTTGCTCGCCAGCGATCACAGACGCTTCAACATTCGCCTGCTCGTCAGCGTTCTCCTGCGCGTCAGCGATCACCTGAACATCGGCGATCTCCAGACCGCCCGCATGACCTATCGCCTGCGCGCAAGCATTCTCCAATGCGCCGTCGCCCAGAAGAGCTGGAAGGACATGGGTCGCCCTCTGTTAGCTCGCCCTCGCGCGGTCGTTCACCTACGCGATCTACGCGCTATCGCTCGCCAACGCGTCACCATGGGCCAACGCGCCATCGCTCGCCTACTCGCCAGCGTTCACCAGCACACCACCGATCGCCTGCTCGCAATCGCTCTCCCACGCGCTACAGGTCTCCTGAACAACGTCGTCAGCAATCCTTGGAGCGTTCTCGCTCGCCCGCGCGTCAACACGCTCCCTCGCCGACGCGCCAACCCGTTCGTTCACCGGCTCGCCCACGCGCTCGTTTGCCTGTACGCCCTCGCGCCCACTCGCCTGCGCGCCCGCGTGACCACCGTTCGCGCCGGATTTCGCAGCCCATGACAGCAGCAGGAACGCGTGTCGCCAGACCGCGCTCAGGATCGCCTCCACCAAAGTGCAGGACTCTTGTGCAGGATAGGGAAGACACTTCAGAGAGGTCAGTGCGTCTTTCTTCCCCTTTTCCTTTTCAGGCAGGTCCAGTGGTGTCCACTCCAAAGGATCGCCCGATCCCCTTCCCTCTAGCGGGGATTTCGGACTCTGTGTCCGTGGAGCGACAGACTTGGTTTGGTCCTCTGATGCGGACGGTAGTGAAGGCTATGAAGCCAGCACTCGCCGATCAAGGTCACAAGCCAACGACTGCCTCACCTCCGCTGAAGAGAAGGAGAGGAGTGGACTTCGTGGTGACTTCCCCCAGGGAGAAGGTGGTTCCTAAGAGGTCTGTCGGGAAGGCCCCATCCCCTTCGCAGGCGTTTTCTCCTTCTCCCGTGGACAAGGCTTTTCCGTTCTCGGGTGAGTCCAGTGAGGTGATAATCTCCCCCTCGGCGCCAAGGGGGGAGCCTTCTCTTCATGGAGGAGAATCGTCTCGCACGGTAGGTGCTCCCCGAACCTCTTTGTTGGGATCCTGTATCCCTCCCAGGAGGGAACCCAAGGACTCCAAGACCATCCCGAAATCGTCTTCAAGGATTCGCCAGGAACCCGCTGCTCCCCGGGAGAACGTCCACGCTTCGCCCCAGGAAGAGATTCCGGGGACGGGAGACTTAGCTGCCAGCCCGCAAGGAGGAGACCAGCAGGAATCTGAACATGCCTTCTGGCAGGTCCTGAGCCTGATGAGGCAACTCAACGGGTTCGTGGACCCCGTGATCGCCCCCTGAAAAGGCAAGGACATGGTCCTGGACCAGGTGTTCGATGTTCAGAAGGCCCCTAAGACCAGTGCGGCTCTGCCCTGGTCTCGGGGATTGAAGAGTGCCAGAGTCAGGGCCAATGCCCAACTCTCAATTCTTGCCTCCTCCAGTCGTTCCTCTGCCGGGAACAAACTCATCCCACCTCCTCGTCTCCAGCAGAGGAGGTATTTTGAGATCTTGGGTGAGTCTAGTCTCGCTCTTCCTCTTCATCACTCCGTAGAAGAGCTGGCTAAGGGAGTTCCTTTCGAGAAGCTCTCCGCCCGGCAGGTGTCGTTCTCTGCGTCGGAGATCCTGAGTCATGAGAAGGTCGCGAAGTGCGCCATGCAGGCCACTTCGTGGCTGGATATATGGCTAGGAAGTCTGGGCATCCTATTGCGCTCCGAGGACTTGTCTAAGGAGACCAATAGGAAGGCCCTGGAGACCTTCTTACTCTCGGGCATCCGCTCCTTCGAGTTCCTGGCGCACGAGGTCACCACCCTGTGGGCCAACTCGGTATTGAAGCCGCGCGATGCGGTGACCGAGAGGTTCCACCCGAATGTCCCCGCCGTGGATGTCTGTAGGCTCAGACATGGTTCCCTCCTTGGGGAGAATCTGTTGGAGCCACCACAGGATATGGAGCGAACGGCTGAGAGGTGGAGGAAATCTAGCCAGGACTCCCTCCTCCATAGGGCCCTTACAGCTCGGCCCTATAAGCCTCCAGCTCCGCAGCAACAGCAGCAGCAGCCTCGTAAGGCACCGAAGCAGGCACCGGCAGCTAAGAAAGTGATGTCTAAGCCCCAGCCCTTTCCAGCCAAGGTCAAGAGGGGCAGTAAGTCCTCCAGGGGAGGCAAGACTCCTAGAGGGAGCGGCCGCGGCCGCAAACGCGTGTCCACCTCCTGGTGGCAGCAACACGGGGCCGATGCTTGGACGGTTTCGGTGATCGGCCAAGGCTATCGCGTCCCGTTCATAACATCTCAACCTCTCCTGACAGCTTATCCAGTGTCGTTGAGCTCCTATGCCATGGGATCGGTAAAGGGGCTAGCCCTTCGGGCAGAAGTCGAGACCATGCTCAAGATGGATGCTCTCCAGGAGGTCGTCGACGGCTCCCCAGGCTTCTTCAGTCGACTCTTTCTTGTAAAGAAGGCGTCTGGAGGCTGGAGACCTGTCATTGACCTCTCGGCTCTGAACGGGTTTGTCAAGCAAACTTGGTTCAGCATGGAGACAGCGGACACGGTCAGACTTGCGGTGAGACCTCTTAGACTTCATGTGCACACTGGATCTAAAGGACGCGTACTTCCAGATCCCAATCCATCCGTCTTCCAGGAAGTACTTGAGATTCTGCCTAGATGACAAGATCTACCAGTTCAAGGTGCTGTGTTTCGGTCTCTCCACAGCACCTCAGGTGTTCACCAGAGTGTTCACCCTGATTTCCTCTTGGGCGCACAGGAACGGCATCCGTGTCCTTCGTTATCTGGACGACTGGCTGATCCTAGCAGACTTGGAGTCGACCCTTCTTCGGCAACGAGACAGGCTTCTAGGTCTTTGCCAGGATCTGGGGATCGTGGTAAACCTCGAGAAGTCCTCTCTGCAGCCGTCCCAACGACTGGTTTATCTAGGCATGCTGATAGACTCCAATCTCCACAAAGCCTTTCCATCAGACGACAGGATAGCAAGGCTGAGGAGGGTGGCGGAACCCTTCCTCAGGCGAGAACAGCTTCCCGCCCAATCGTGGTTGCGTCTCTTAGGTCACCTGTCCTCCCTGGCTCGTCTGGTTCCAAACGGCCGCCTCAGGATGAGATCCCTGCAGTGGCGGCTCAAGTCCCGGTGGAATCAAGGATCCGATTCCCCGGACATTCAGGTCCCGATAGGATCTTTGGAACGGACGGACCTGCGGTGGTGGCTGGTCGAGGAGAACCTGCGAAAGGGAGTGAGTCTTCTCGCCCTCCCCCCGGAATTGACACTATTTTCGGACGCGTCAAAAGAAGGAAGGGTAGAGGGCGCACGTTCGGAACCAGAGGACCTCAGGCCTTTGGTCAGAATCAGAAAAGTGCCTGCACATCAACCTGCTAGAGTTGAAGGCCGTCTTTCTGGCTCTTCAACAGTTCCAACGGACCCTGGCGGGTCACTCCGTGGTGGTGATGAGCGACAACACCACGGTAGTGGCTTATATCAAGAAGCAGGGAGGCACTTTTTCGCAGCAGCTATCCCATCTTGCAGTAGAGATTCTGAGGTGGACCGAAGTCCACTCGATAACACTATCAGCTCGCTTCATTCCTGGCAAGAGGAATGTGCTCGCCGACAATCTGAGCAGGGCTTCGCAGATTGTGAGTACCTAGTGGTCTTTGGATCCTCAGATAGCCAACAAAGTCCTGACTTTGTGGGGTTCCCCGACCGTGGACCTGTTCGCGACAGCGTTGAATTTCAAGCTGCCTCTGTACTGCTCCCCAGTCCCGGACCCCAAGGCTCTCTGGCAAGATGCTTTCCAGCAACGGTGGGACAACATCGACGTGTACGCCTTCCCACCGTTCTGTCTGATGAGAAGGGTGCTCAACAGGACCAGACTATCGGTCAACTGTTCGATGACTCTGGTAGCTCCGCTATGGCATTACGCGAAATGGTTCCCGGACCTTCTGCAGCTCCTGACGGAGCTCCCGAGAGAACTTCCTCCACGACACGAGCTTCTCAGACAACCCCACTTCAACATCCCTCACAAGGCCGTGGCCTCGCTTCGGCTTCACGCCTGGAGACTGTCCAGCGTCTCCTCACGGAGAGAGGCTTTTCGCAACAGGTTGCGGAGAGAATGTCTCGGCACCTGCGAAAGTCCTCTGAGGGAGTCTACCAGGCGAAGTGGAGAGTCTTTTGTGGTTGGTGTCGTGGGAGGGGTATCTCTCCACTCGATGCCACTATTCCAGCAATAGCGGAGTTCCTCATATATCTGCGGGAGGAAATTTGCCTTTCTGTCTCGGCCTTAAGCTTGGCTTTCAGGCTGAAAGGCGTGGACATTTCTTCCTCGCTAGAACTCTTTCTACTCATACGTAGCTATGAGCTTACCTGCCCCCAGTCGGAAGTGAGAGCACCTCCTTGGAACGTGGTTCGGGTCCTCAGGGCTCTTAAGAGACCTCCCTTCGAACCATTACGCCGGGCCTCCGATCGCCACCTGTCTTGGAAGACGGCTTTCCTGCTCGCTTTGGCTTCGGCCAAGCGGGTTAGTGAACTTCATGGTCTCTCGTACGACATCGCCCATTCAAGGGGATGGGGGGAGGTAACGTTCAGGTTCGTCCCTGAGTTTGTTGCCAAGACTCAGAATCCTGGGGTGCCGGATCCTCGGTTCGACTCTTTCAGGGTCGCGAGTCTCCGTTCTGTAACAAGCGACCCAGACCAGTTGCTACTATGTCCAGTGAGGTGTCTGAGGTACTACTTGAAGAGAACAGCTGCAGTCCGTCCTCAAGTGCGAGCATTGTTTGTAAGCACAGGCAGGACGAAGAGGAGGGTCACCAGGAACACCATCTCGGCTTGGATTTGAAAGGTTATCCACCACGCCTTGAATCCAGACCCTCCTCCGTCACGTCGCCCTAGGGCACACGATGTCAGAGGTGTTGCTACGTCCCTGGCCTTCAAGAGAAACTTCTCTGTGACGCAGGTGGTTCAAGCTGGGGTCTGGAAGCGTCAGACGACCTTCACAGCCCACTACCTGCAGGACGTGACCCACAGGACCCTCGATACGTTTTCTATCGGCCCTGTGGTGGCTGCACAACAGCTGGTCTAACCTCAGGCTCCTTTATGGACAAGTAGCAGTAGGTTGAGGGCGTTGTTACCCGGTTTTAGTCTGCGTGAATGAAAGAGTATGTCTGACCCTTACTTCTTTCTTCATTCTCCCCTCTCTTGGGGAAGCAGCATCCTGGTCTTCGCATAGCTGACCTCGACCTCTGCAGGTAACCCATGCTTCCATGTGCTCCTAGTATTAAGCTTAATACTGTCGCGTCCCCCATACCCTGACGAGGTGGTATTGGGAATGTCCTATCCTAGATTCCTATCAAAAGGTCTCAAGGTCAACTTCATAGGACGAGTCACACTTTCCTCCACACACAACTTATGTAGGCCACTCGTTCCTAGCGAAGCAAGGAACTTGTGAGGTGCAGGGGCTTCTTCTCTCAAGTGCTACTCACTGAGGGGCGGAGTCCCCGGGCAAAGCCGAAGTCAGTAAGGCTGGGGACTTTCCACCCTTCCTAAGGGGTAAGTCACCCAATGTAAATAGCGTGGTTTGTATTTCGGTTACGGAACAAATGACAAATTCGGAGATAATTTGTATTTTTCCTAACCATACAAACCTTAGCTATTTACACATTTACCCGCCAGCCCTGGCCCCCAAGTCAAGTCCTACCTCTAAGTGAAATGAAGCAAATCACCAGTGTGTGGGGGGGGGGGGGGGTAGCAAGCTATCCCTTCCCCTACCCCCGCTAACTAGCGCTGGGGTAGTCAACCCTCGTTAAAAACTATTGGCTCGTCATTTCAGCTAAGCCGAAAGGTAAACCCAATGTAAATAGCTAAGGTTTGTATGGTTAGGAAAAATACAAATTATCTCCGAATTTGTCATGTTTAACCTCACTCTATCGTTCTTTATTAATTTGGATGAGGTAAAATTCATGGATAAGGTTCGATATACTGTATACTGTATTTTCTTTTAGAGAAAGGAGGCTAAACCCTTCCTCCCTCCCTGAGCTGCCGCCATTACAGGTGGCAACCTCTATCTTTCGTCATTGCCGTTGAGTAGAACTCCGGCTTGACCTAGATAGTTATAACACCGTCTGTCTTCTTTGCTGCCGAGTACCCTGGCTTTGAAGTAAGATGGTAATTCAGGGTGCCCTGTCTTGCAGCTGACAATGTCGCCGACAGGGGAATCTTTGTTCCTCTGCCGCCCACGATGTCATCGGCACAGGAAGCCATGCTTCCTTAGTTCACGGCTGAAGGTAGGCGGCATACCTGCCGCTGCCTTTCTCCCCTGTGAACTATAAGACCCTTCCCCCTCCCGTCTCTGTCCTTTAGTGTCGGCTTAGCCGTCACAACATTCTCTTACCGGTTCGTAGTCATCCCAGCTTGCCGGGTTGACTGCGTTGCCGGCCGTGACCCTACCAGCGGCGGTTAGGTAGCCGCCTCGGTCACGTCCTCCTTATGTCCTTCCTTCACCGGAAGTGAATGCCCCGGGGGCGAAAGGCTGAGCAAGCCCTGACGGCTGCCGGTGGGAAACCCAACATACTGTCGAGAATTCTTCAGTCCTCTCTTAGTCTGCCATCCACAAACCTTGCAACTGGCAGTATAGCCGGTGGCAGACTTTTGTGGATGGATGGAAGCTAGAATCAGATGGATTCCTCCCCTTCCATTAGAACTCTCATTTTGGCAAGGAGACAGTAGGCGGCAGGATAGTCCTACACTTCCAGTTATTGTGCTGAACCATAATATTAGGAAACCCTCCTTTCCAGTCTTTCTCTCTCTCTCTATCAGTTAGTGCCGCTAGGCACTAGCCTAACCCCGGTAGTGTACTGGTAAAACTACAGTATACAACACAGTCTATTGTTGGGACCGCATAACATGTTGAGGTTGAGTAATCCCTCAACACCCAGATGAATCCTTTGATCATCAGAACCCATATAAAACACTGACCAATATTAATATACTACAGGTGGAGAAGTTAGTATAAATATTTACTAACCCCGTCTCTAAGTACTAGAGTCGTTCCACCCTGTATTCTCCCTTATAGGGAATCTAAATTTTAATATTGACGGTGGTCTCCGCGATTACCTGGGAGAGGAATCACAGATATGTGTCTTTCCTATTTCCTTTCTAGCTTACTATCCTAAGCTATTAATTACAATAGTAAGCATTACTATTAAACGTATCCATTTATATCAATGATTTAAAAAATTGAATACTCATCAAATCCTTTTCCTTTACAGGAGGAGCCAATGGTGACGTGTGCAGTTGTGTTCTGCAACCACAAGAGTAAGGACTTTTGTGGGCATACGATGTGCAGGTCTCATGCCCCCTGCTGCATCGTATCTTGATCCCTGAGGTACTGGGACCCGAAGGATTGCTCCAACTGCTCGACCTTGCTGTTCAACAGTTTGGAGAAACCATCTCTGTCTCCTTAACGGCTAGGGATACAGGAAGGGAAACTCTTCGTAGGTGGGTAAGAGGGTTCCAAAAGAACTTTCCGGGACCTTACCTCCCCAATGAATCTCTCAGGTGCCTTCTGTTCCCTAAGGCTCACCCTAGCACGGTAGTGCCCCAGGAACAGGTCCAGCCTCCCTTCATCCAACTGAAGATCAACGCGGACATCCACAAGGCACTTGAAGGCATGGACATCCACCAAGAACGGATGTCGGAAGTGTCTACCGACACTGAACAGGACCTACTGCAAGAAGGCCCTGAAGAAGACGTGGTTCAACCACCAACGGAGGAAGAAGGATCCGTTTCGACGGTGACTTGGGTACCCCCAGTTCACCGTGACGGCATATCAACCTATGCTGTCGACATCTTCAGCCCCAACTCCCCAACCGACTACGCAGTTCAACAGGGGTGAGGTGCTCCTATCCTCGATCCAGCAGATGTTGGAAGTGTTCCAGAAGGAACAAGAAGAGATGAAACAGGACATCAAACAGATGAAGAGGAAGGTACGAGAAGGAAAACGCCCTGGAACTTCCAGGGGCTCTACTGAACCCCTTAAAGTATCAGACCTCCCTCACTGCTCCGAAACCAACCCCTGGAGGTATATGGAGCACATGCCCTTGATGAATGGGAAGCTATTCATCTCCGAGCAGTTGTGGGCCAAGCCACTTGAAGATCTTGAATTCTGGCCCGGCTTTTCAGCCTACCCAGATTGTTACGCGAGACTGCGAGATGAACCTGCATCCTGCGAGGAGACGGCACCAAAGGAAGTCATCGTCTTTGAGCATGACAAAGCACAGGCCATCCTTACCAAGACCCTGAAAGGAGCCGCATACACCAACTCCAAAAGTCTCGCCACTGAGCAAGAGGCATCCAACCTTCATTACTCCTTCCTCCAGATCTTTCCCCTTTTCAGAGAAAGCCCTCGACTATGTCATTAAAGCAGTTGAAGAGGACAAACCCTGTCCAATCCTTGAGGAATGTAAGCCATTATCTCTAGCTATGCCTACCTGCGAGGAGAAGTGGAAAGAGGTACATCTAACCTTCTCTGTCTTGAAGTTGGATCCGGAGATAGCAGGCCAACAGTTCAACGAGAACCTTCCAAAGTTGCCAGATCATCTCTTGAGAAGGGAAGAGGAGATGAAAGAAAGACTTGCCGCCTCCCTGTCTCATCAGAACTGCTTGGAAATGTGTGCAGGCCTATATAATGCTCCAGACATGTACATGGTCTTAGCCAAGTCTCACATGGGTACCCTTGTGAAGGACTTGTATGCTTTTGTCAGGTCAAGGAGGCCCTGTAGAGAGCACGTGTTCGCCGCAGCAACGGTGAAACACGAACCCAGAAAACTGATTTCATCATGTATCTGGGGAAAAGACCTTTTCCTACAGGAAGTGGTCCAAGAAGTCATTGCCAAAGCTGCCACGGAGAATAGGAACCTTCTCCAAAAGTCAGGCTTGTCTTCAAAGAGGAAGTCTTCCTCAGACGGAGGTTCCCAGCCTAAGAACAAGAAGGCAAGAAGACCACGTATACCTGCACAACTTCCGGCCCTGACCATGGCCACGGTGTAAAAATGGTAGCCCAGCGTCAAACCACCTTCCAGATGGTCCCTCAACAGCTTGTAGCCCAGTCACCTGTTTATAACCCAGGCTTTGAGAGGCACTCGACCACCTTTCGGTCCTACAAAGGTAGAGGCCCAAAAAGAGGTTCCTCCGGAAACCCCCCAAGGGGCAGAGGAGGATGCGGTCACAGAAACAAGTCCTCAGGAACCCCTAAGCAATGAGGGGTTCCAGGTAGGGGGCAGACTTTTTCACTTTCGGGATCGTTGGACCTTTGATCCCTGGGCCCACAGCCTAATCATGAATGGACTCGGGTGGAAATGGAACGAAATTCCACCCCCTTTTCCAGAATTCTTCCAACACTCCACCCCCTTTGTTGGAAGAATATACCTCAGAACTCTTGAACAAGAAGGTAATAAGGAAAGCGAAGTCCATCAAGTTCCAGGGAAGGCCATTTTGTGTTCCCAAGAAAGACTCAGACAAACTCAGAGTCATTCTAGACTTGTCTTCACTCAACAAGTTCATCGGGAACAACAAGTTCCAGATGCTTACCTTGCAACGCATAAGGACCCTTCTACCCAAAGGGTCGTACACAGTCTCAATAGACCTGACAGATGCTTACTGGCACCTACCAGTCAGTCGCCCCCTCTCCTCCTACCTAGGATTCAAGCTACAGAAGACAAATTTTGTCTTCCAAGCGATTCCCTTGGGACTAAACATAGTCCCAAGGATATTCACAAAGCTAGCAGATATAATCGTCCAGCAACTACGCTCCGAGGGAGTTCAAGTAGTAGCATATCTAATCGATTGGCTGGTGTGGGTAGCATCCAAAACTACTTGTCTGCAAGTGGCCGGAAAGATGATCCAGTTCCTGGAGCACTTGGGCTTCAAGACCAATCGCAAGAAGTCTCGCCTTTCTCCAGCTCAGAAGTTCCAATGGTTAGGAATCCAATGAAACTTACAGTCACACCACCTCTCCATTCCAATCAAGAAGAGGAGAGAGATAGCGGGAGCTGTCAAGAGACTAATCCGATACATGAGGATATCAAGACGCCAACAGGAAAGAGTATTGGGCTCTCTCCAGTTTGCAGCAGTGACAGACCCGGTGCTAAAAGCACGTCTAAAGGATGTGTCAGGAGTCTGGAGAAGATACGCATCAAACGCTCGAAGAGATCAACTAAGGTTGACCCCAACCCGATTGCGCACGCTATTAAGGCCGTGGTCAACAGCCAAGAGCCTAGCGCCGACAATTCCCCTGCAACCACCACAACCATCAGTGGTGATACACACGGACGCCTCCCTGGAAGGATGGGGAAGCCATTCTCACGAAAGAAAAGTGTAAGGGAATTGGTCGCACCAGTTCAAAACTTTTCACAACATCTTGGAGGCCATGGCAGTCTTCCTAACGTTGAAGAAACTATCCTCTCGCAGAGTAATCCACATCAGATTGGTCCTGGACAACGAAGTGATAGTAAAATGTCTAAATCGACAAGGCTCGAGATCACCTCACATCAATCATGTAATGTTAGCCATCTGCTACCTGGCAAGGAAGAGAGGATGGCACTTATCAGCAGTTCACCTTCAAGGGTTCCGCAATGTGACGGCGGATGCTCTATCCAGGCGAAAGCCGATAGAGACAGAATTGTCCCTAGATGCAGACTCATTCTCCTTCATCTCGGAAAAAGTCCCGGAACTGCAGATCGACCTCTTCGCGACGAGCGACAACAAGAAACTACCTCGTTACGTAGCCCCTTACATGGACCCTCAAGCAGAAGTGATAGACACCATGTCTCTCGACTGGAACAGATGGAATCGAATTTACCCGTTTCCACCAACCAGTCTCCTGCTAAAAGTCCTCGACAAGCTAAGATCCTTCAGATACCCAGCTGCAGTAGTGGCCCCCAAATGGCCCAAAAGCAATTGGTTTCCTCTAGTTCTAGAATTGAAACTGAAGCTGTTTCCTCTGCCGAACCCAGTTTTGTCCCAACTGGTTCAGAAGTCGGCTGTTTACGCTTCATCCTCGAGAACCAACAACCTACATCTCATGATTTTCTCGCACTAGCAGCGAATAAAAAGTTTGGGATCTCGAAGGACAAAGTCGACTTCATTGAAGAGTACAAGTCAAGTTCAACTAGGAGACAATACAAATCATCTTGGAAGAAATGGGTGTCCTTTGTGAAAACAAGGAAACCAACAGAAATATTGCTAGATTTCTGTCTTTCTTTCTTCATCCACCTACATAAACAAGGCCTGGCTTCCACTACGATAACCGCGTGTAAGTCAGCTTTGACTAGACCTCCTCTGTATGCCTTTGAGGTGGACCTCACAAGTGAAATCTTCAATAAGATACCAAAAGTATGCGCTAGACTCTAGCCGGCAACCCCTCCAAAGCCCATCACATGGTCGTTGAACAAAGTCTTGCACACTATGCTTCGAATCTGAACAATGAGGATTGCACCCTAAAGGATCTAACACAGAAAGTCATCTTTCTGTTCGCAATAGCCTCAGGGGCTAGAGTTAGTGAAATAGTGGCCTTATCCAGAAACGAAAGCCATATTCAGATTCTAGATATACGAGAACTGAACCTTTTTCCTGATCCTGCCTTTCTTGCCAAGAACGAGCCTCCCACCAAAGAGGTGGGGTCCTTGGAAAATCTGCCCACTGAAGGAAGATGTCTCTCTATGCCCAGTAGTGTGTCTCAAGGTCTATCTTCGAAGAACTTCAGACTTCAAGGGAGGACAGCTCCTCCGAGGCGAAACCTCAGGATCGAATCTATCCCTAAGACAACTGAGAGCGAAGCTCACCTACTTTATTTGCAGAGTGGATCCTGACAGCACACCTGCAGATCACGATCCGAGGAAATTTGCTTCTTCCTTGAATTTCTTTCAGCACATGGACTTTGAGAGGCTCCACTCATATACTGGGTGGAAATCCTCCAGAGTCTTCTATAAACATTATGCGGAGCAAGTACATGAGATGAAACACTGTGGTGGCGGCGGGTAGTGTCATAAAACCTGTCGTCTAGTGCTGCGATGAACAGTGGACTGTTTTGGAACTCAACAGTGCATCGGGTGAATAGGTATTAATACCTTCTAGTACAAATTATTACCATGATTAATAAACTGTTCTATACAGGTACAGAATCTAACCAATAACACTAGTGCCCTGTGAACATTTGAACACAGTGTTAATGCATATCCAACATCTGAGTGAAACTAGACATATTTGGTTTTACATTCACTTTGAGTGGCATTAAATTAATAATGAATTCATATATGCATATTCTTCCCTTACATGTCGGAAATATATATACTGTATATATATATATATATATATAATTATGATTTTTATCTATGTAAGGTTAGATTCCTACTTTGTTATAGCTACATTTTATAATTTATTTACTTATAAAAATAAATAACGAAAATGTAGTTGCGTCTTATTTTATCCTCAGTTGATAGAAATAAAAGCAACCCAGAGTTTTATTCTATTCCTATAAATAGAACCTTGAATAAGTACAGATGTCCAAAGCATGAAAAGGTAACCTTTAGAAAGTTTCCCCTTTGTTCTTACGGATATACAAACTTTGAATCCTTATAGTCGAAATCGACACTTTCCCTGCAGGGGGCAGGAAGCCCTAAGCCAGTTCCAAGCTTAGTGGATATGACAGATAACGGTAATGTCATATACAGGTCTATCAGACCATATAAGGAACTCATTCAAAGTAAAGGCATTTACTCAAACCCACAGATATAGTACTTTCAAGTTAATTCTCTGGTAAGCTTCCATCAGGACGACATGGCCGAGCCCAAAAAACGGAGTTTGAGCAAAGTGAAAAATCTATTTTTGGGTGAGATAGCCATGTCATCCTGTTGGACCCACCCTTCTTTCTTAATGACCCCACCCGAAACTACTCTATCTGCGGCTATTCCAGCTTAAATGCAAGTAAGGAATGGCGGCCCGTAGTAGTACGGATAGGAGGTCCATCAGGTACCTAGATAACTGCTCCCCTTTCGTTCGCCACTCTTCCCTCTCAAAGAGTTAAATCTATTCGGGGTGAAGATTGCTATGTGTTGTATCTAAAAATACGTCCCCTGATATTATGTGATATCCTTAAAGTTATATTAAGGATACTCGTGCCAGGAGTTAGAATTCTTGAGACCTTCGGTTAATTCTCTGGGAGTATCACTGTAGCAAATATCCCTTAGAAAGCTACCTAAAGGAACCTTCCATCAGGACGACATGGCTATCTCACCAAAGTTAGATTTTTCACTTTTCTCAAAATCCATTTTATTACTGGAATATTCTAATTTTTCTATATGTTATACCTACTAGTACAAGGATAAATCTGTGTAAGTTTCATTGAATTAGGCCTATTATTTTTTTTTATTGAATAAAAACTATTAAACCAAAAAAGATTAAATTCAATTTACTAAAAATTTCCATGAATCTTTTTTATTACAATATAAACAAAGTGGCTGTAGGAATTCCCCATAATTTTAGTATTTTATTTTATATAAATATTTATATATTTACATATTTTTAAATGTTGGAAAAATATAAAAAATGAAAAAAATATGTTAGAAAAAATTCCTCCGTAGAAAATATTGTAAATTTATTCTTCTTTACAACAATGTATTTGGTTCTGAAATCGGTTGATAAATAGCGGAGAAAAATAGTTTTGAATGTCAATAAGTATAGCCTTGAGATATCGAAGTTCAAAGTTTTTTTAATGAGAGTATGAACGAAAGCAATGCATTATAGCTCTAATTAGCAAATATCATTATCGATACTTATTTAAAACTACTGTAGTCTAAATTACTTGAAGAATAACTAAATTCCTTACCTGATACAATTTCTACTCATTACTGCAAGCATGGCCCCAAGTCCCCCCCCCCCTCCATTAGGGGTATTGGTCACTCAAGGTGAGGGTGTCAGGAGAGGCCAACTCCCTCATTGTAGCTAGGTTTAGCTTTTGCAGGATCTAGAAAGCACCTCCCTCATAATCTTCACTTTTTTTTCTTTTCTCTCTGGACATTATGAAAAGTTAAGTCAAGTTACCGATATTTTGAAAAGAAAACAAAACCACTCAAAGTGTAAACAACGAATCACTGACACTTGTGCACACTTCTGCTTCAGGAGTGTACTGATTCAAAATACTGAATTCGTTGTTGTTCATTGACTCGTTGGTGAGATACATGTTTCCCAGACGTATAAAGATATCGAAAAAATAAAAAAAAAATGGTTGTATATATGCAAAAGCAATTCGCAAGGGGAACCTACATAGTCTGCTTTAGCAGACAACGCAGGTAGAATGACATAACCATTTAGAAAACCGCTATATCTTCTTTATATATAAGAATTAATGCCAGAAACTTCTAGAGGGCACTTAGGACATGTAAAATCTCGATTTTTGGTATCTGAAAGTTTGTGTCCATGCCCATAGTGGATGCTCCCCTTAAAAACCCTTAAAACCAGCTGGCCATAAAATTTAAAGCTTTCCCCTTCACTTGTATGTAAGAGTGAGTGCATTCCTATTTTGAGAATGCAGATTTGTCCAGGCAGAGAAGGGCACCGCTGCGTCACCTTCATGTCTGCGCTGGAAATGGATCCTCATGACCATTGGCCTGCGTGCAGGGGTGACACTTGTAATCAGGAGTCACCCTGTAATGTATGTAGGTTTTAGGGATTGTCATTTTAGATACTTTTCCTAATCCCGGGATTTCGGGAAATCCACGGATTTTTTGTCTAAATTATTCTTGTATTTAAGGAATGAAATATTGCAAAAGACTCTTAGCACATGATTATTTGATTCTTTTTAAAGCATTGGCAAAGACATATCTGCAATATATAATGCAAAAAAGAAACATTCAATGAAATTGAGAAGCAGATGATTAAGACTGATTAAGCACATAATTCTGTGCATAGTTCTTGCTCCTAAAATAACTCAAGAAGGTAGCCAATATTTTTTAAAAATCTCTGAAAACGAATTTTGAGCGAAGCGAAAAATCTATTTTTGGGTGAGATGGCCATGTCGTTCTGATGGAAGTTCCTATAGGGTAGCTTCCTAGGGTATATTACAACTACGGCGATATTCCCAGAGAATTTACCTTAAGGTACCCAGAATTCTAACTCCTGGAGCGAATATCCTTAATAAAAGAACCAGGGATATCGCGAAATATCAGAGGACGTATTCTTGACACGCCACATGGCAATCTGCACCCCAAACAGAGATAACACTTCGAAGGGGTCAATTGGCAAGAAAACGAAAACGAGAAAGAAAAAGGAGAGCCGCTCGCAAGGCTCTCTCTTCTCCCGTTTTGTAAGCGTGCATTGCGCCGATCCTGGAGCCATCTGTATTCCTTGTAGCGATACACGAGGTGCTACAGATACTGTATGTAGGGAGGGGACCTACAGCCCTTTCATAGAAAGGGAAGGGCGGGTCCATCAGGACGACATGGCCATCTCACCCAAAAATAGATTTTTCGCTTCGCTCAAAATCCGTTTTTTGGGCTCAAGCCATGTCGTCCTGATGGAAGTATACCAGAGCATTGCTGTATCTGTGGATTCTCAAAACGTACCGTACTCCCCGGAGGTATTTCCCCGGTCGACTAGACCTAGAGACCTAAGATGTTACCGTTATACATCTCCTCAACTAACCATAAACCATGTTAGAGCTTCCTGCCCCCTACAGGGAAGAGTCCTACTAGACTTTGGAAAAGTCTCAAAGAGTACATATACCTATGTAGGAATAACAGGCAAGCCAATATAGTGGTCTCACCCTATTTTATGTAAAGCATAGTTTGTAAAGAACCTCTGCGTCAATATGAAATATCGACCAGTTCTCCGTTCAATACTGTATTGGACAAAGGTTTATATCCGCATAGGAGGAAACTTGTATATCCGCCACCGTCCCCTTAGGGGATGGAGTCCTCCCGCTAAGGGAAAGCATAAACCAATGCGAAATTAGCTTGCATAAAGGAACAATCTATTAGAATTATCCCAGATAAATATACATAGAATGAATGCTCAATTATTATCAATAAATTGACACAGGTGAAGGAGACGCAAGGTTCTCAAGAACAAGTTTATTGACAGACAATAAATAAACAGGTTAACAACAATTATATATATATATAAGAGGAGGATAACCAAAAATTTAAGCATAAGCATGATAGTAAACAGAAACTTGTTTATCTGAAAGAAAAAACATTAGTGCCACTTTTAATATACCGAGGTATCAAAGTTATAAAAGTCTGTATTACTAATCAGTCACATTAGCGTTAGAAACGCTCGGCACACATGTCTGCACTTATGCTAAGTTCACCTTTGAAAGTGGAACAGTCAACGTGGGCAACCCGGTGCCCTCACACTTAGTTTGTAGCACAGTATGTAACTACACACTCACCCTGGAATTAATCGTCCCAATTAAATCCACTGTTCCTCGCAGAGTTAAACAGCAGGGTTAACGACGCAACCCACTGCTACCGCAGACCTCTTTAGTTGCTCCACTTGCTTCGCATAGTGACGAAAGAACACTCTGAAAGACTTCCAGCCAGTGTATGAACGAAGATGTTCAAAATCCATACAATTAAAGAAATTTAAGGATGAGGCAACTTTCCTCGGATCGTGACCTGCGGGTGTACCGTCAGGATCCGCTCTGCGAATAAAATATGTGATTTTTGCCCTGAGTTGTTTCAGTGATAAATTTGAGCCTGATGTTTCTCCCCTGAATAGTTGACCACCCTTGAAGTCTGAAGTTCTACGAAGATAGACCTTTAGGCATTCTACTGGACATAGAGATGCATCTTCTTTCAGAGGGCAGATTCTCCAGGCACCCCACCTGTTGGTGGGTAACTCGTTCTTGGCGAGAAAAGTAGGATCCGGAAACAGGTTCAGCTCTCCCCCATCCAAGAACTGAACACGACCTTCCTCTCTCGAGAGGGCTACAATCTCACTAACCCTGGCCCCGGACGCGAGTGCAAATAGAAAAATAACTTTTTGGGTCAAATCCTTTAACGCACACTCCTCATTGTTCAACAGTGAAGCGAAATGAAGAACTTTATCTAAAGACCATGAAATGGGCTTTGGAGGTGCTGAAGGTCTGAGCCTAGCGCAGGCTTTCGGAACTTTACTAAAGATCTCGTTAGCGAGGTCGTCCTGGAAGGCATATAGAATGGGTCTTGTCAAAGCAGACTTACACGTAGAAATCGTGTTAGCTGCCAACCCTTGACCATGTAGGTGGATGAAGAAAGATAAGCAGAAGTCCGTCGAGATCTCCTGCGGATTCTTCGCCTTGACAAAGGCCACCCATTTTCTCCAAGATGACTCATATTGCCTTCTAGTAGATTTGCACTTATATTCCTCTAGGAAGTCTATGCTGTCTTTCGAAATCCCGAAACGCTTTCTCACCGCTAGGGAGAGAAAATCATGAGCTGCAGGGTCCGGGTTTTCTGTAATGAAGCGCAGACAGTCGACTTCTGGACTCGCTGGGTCAGAATTGGATCTGGTAGCGGTAGAAACTTCAACCGTAGTTCCAATGCCAGAGGGAACCACACGCTGTTCGGCCACTTGTGGGCCACTATTGCCGCTACCCCCTTGAAGGATCTCAGTTTGTTGAGGACCCTCAACAATAGGTTGTGAGGAGGGAACAGATAAATCCTGGACCATCTGTTCCAGTCGAGGGACATCGCGTCCACTGCTTCCGCCAAGGGGTCCACGTACAGGGGCAACTTCTTGTTGTCTTTCGTCGCAAAGAGGTCTATCTGCAGTTCTGGGACTTGACTCAAGATGAAGGAGAACAATCCTGCGTCTAGGGACCACTCCGACTCTATCGGTGTGAACCTGGATAGAGCGTTCGCTGTCACATTGCGGACTCCTTGAAGGTGAACTGCCGACAGGTACCACTTCTTCTTTTCCGCCAGTCGGAAGATGGCCAACATCACCTGGTTGAGAGGTGGCGACCTCGATCCTTGTCGATTCAAGCATCTCACAATCACCTCGCTGTCCAGCACCAACCTTATGTGGATCGAGCGACGCGGGGAGACTTTCTTCAAGGTAAGGAGCACTGCCATAGCTTCTAGAAAGTTTATGTGAAATGTCTTGAATAGATTGGACCAAGTCCCTTGGGCCTTCTTCCGATGAGAATGACCTCCCCACCCCTCCTTCGAGGCGTCTGTGTGAATAGTCACTGACGGGGGAGGTGGCTGAAGAAGTACCGACTTCTTTAGTAGTCTGGCTTGGGACCAAGGCCTGAGAAGAGTACGTAGACGAAGCGGAACTGGTCTTCTCAGATCTCTTCGCGCGTTTGATGCATAACTTCTCCAAACTCCGGTTGCATCCTTTAGCTGTGCTCTTAGCACCGGGTCTGTTACCGAAGCAAACTGGAGAGAACCCAGTACTCTCTCCTGTTCGCGTCTTGATATCCTTTCGGAATCCAGAAGTCTCTTGACAGAACCAGCTATCTCCTTCCTTTTCTTCGCCGGGATGGAGAATTGGTGTGACATTAGGTCCCAGTGGATTCCCAACCACTGGAACTTTTGAGATGGAGAAAGTCGAGACTTTTTCCTGTTGATCTTGAAGCCTAGATACTCTAGGAACTGGATCACCTGCAGGGAAGCTTGCAAGCATTCTGTCTTGGATGCTGCCCACACCAGCCAGTCGTCCAGGTAGGCTACTACCTGAATTCCCTTTAGGTGTAAATGTTTGGGAGCTACGCTCGCAAGCTTCGTGAAGATCCTTGGGGCTATATTTAGCCCGAATGGCATGGCTCTGAAGGCGTATAGTCTTTGTTGTAGCTTGAACCCTAGGTAGGGGGAGAGTCGACGATTGATTGGAACGTGCCAATAGGCGTCTGACAAATCTATGGAGACGGTAAATGCCCTCTTGGGCAGTAAGGTCCTTATGTGTTGCAGTGTTAGCATCTTGAACTTGCAGTTCACTATGAACTTGTTGAGTGGCGACAAGTCCAGAATGACTCTGAGTTTTTCCGAATCCTTCTTGGGAACACAAAACAGCCTCCCTTGGAATTTGATGGACTTTACCCTTCGGATCACTTTTTTCTCCAACAGATCTTGGATGTACTCCTCCAGAACGGGGGTGGAGTGTTGGAAAAACCGAGGGCACGGGGGTGGAGTGCTGTACCAGCTCCAGCCCAGTCCATTCTTGAGTAGGCTGTGGGCCCAGGGATCGAAGGTCCACCGATCCCGAAAATTCTGAAGTCTCCCTCCTACCGGTATCATCTCACTTGGACTGTTGTCCTGAGGTCTTGCCTCCCTGACCGCGACCACCCCTGAATCCCCATCCCCTTGAGGGGCGCCTAGACGAGCCTCTGGCTGCTCCTCTAGGCTTTGCTCGAAAGGAAGTTGACTGCCCTTCGAATGTTGGGTTGAATGCCGGGGACTGTGTCGACACGGCTTGGGGTACCCACTGGAATGTGGTCGGGGTTTGTGCCACCACCTGGGGCACTGAAGGCATCGGCAATTGCTGTTGCTGTTGCTGTCTAAATGGCTTGGCCGGCCGAGAAGGTAGCCTAGTCCTCTTAGTCTTCCTCTTTGGTTGGGGACCCTCATCCGGGGAAGACTTTCTCTTGATAGACAGGCCCCACTTCTGGAGAAGGTTCCTATTCTCCGTGGCGGCCTTATCAACAACCTCCTTGACCGATTCGCTAGGGAAAAGGTCTTTGCCCCAAATGTTGGAGGAGATTAGCTTCCTTGGCTCGTGCCTCACCGCAGCCGAGGCGAACACAAACTCCCTACAAGCTCTCCTCGCCCTGACGAAGCTGTAAAGATCCTTCGTCACTGTGGCCAGATGAGTCTTGGCCACTACCATGAACATCTCATGGACCTTGGGGTCACTTGCCATCGTCTCCAGAGTGGTCTGAAGAGACATTAAGGCAGCCAGTCTTTCTTTCGTCTCGAGCTCCCTCCGCAAAAGAAAGTCAGACGACGGCTTAGGGAGGTTCTCACCGAACTGACGTCCGGCAATATCAGCCTCCAACTTCCCAACTGAGAAGGTAATATGGACGTCCTTCCAGTCCTTGTGGTCCATAGGTAGGGCCAGCGACAAGGGTTTACACTCCTCCAAGGAGGGGCATGGCTTGCCAACCTCGACTGCTTTTAACTCAGCCGCAAACCCTTTCTGCAAAAAGGGGAAGGCTCTAGCAGGAGAGGACACAAAGGAAGGGTGCTTCTTACTCAATGCAGCCACCTTTGAGTTCGTGAAGCCCCTCTCTTTCATTGAAGATGAAAGCAAAGCTTGAGCCTTAGCATGGTCCATCACTATGACCTCCTTCGGCTCTGTCTCCTCCTTTGAAGCTGGTTCCTTCCTCAAACGGACATAACAGTCCGGATATGACCCTTTGCTGGGCCAGAATTCCACCTCCTCTAGGGGAACTAAACCTAACTTATCCGACATGACGATCTTTCCGATCGTCATCGGCATGTGCTCAGCATATCTCCACGGGTTAGCATCTGAGCACAAGGGAAGGTCTTTCACGTTGAGCTTCTTCTGGGGCCCACGTGATGCTGCAAGCTTCTGCATCTGCAGTTCCATTGCAGCCACCTTCTCATTATTCTCCTTCTGCATTTGTTGGATCATTCCAACAATGGAGGAGAGGGCCTGTCCCAGCTCTACTGGGAGAGCGGACGATGTTGAGGGAATAGGTTCAGGGACCTGAACCGGAGCAGCCAACGCCTCGTCGGCCTCTTCCTCTACAATGTCTGGGGCTTGATCTTCATCCTGGCCTTCTGCCAGGAGGTCTTCCTCCAGACGCTCGGACATGTCTGACATCCTGTCGTCCAACTGGATGTCCTGCAAGGCGACCGCGACTTCAGCATCCGCCGGGATCTGAACTAGGGGGATCTCCTCTTGAGGCTGGGGAATCACTGCATCAGCTGATGCCCTGGGGAAAAGGTAAGCCCTCATCTTCTCACTTGGAAGATAAGGTCCAGAGGTGTTCTTCTGGAAGCCCCCTACCCAGGCACGAAGCTTCTCCCTTGCTAAATCCCTTGATTCCGCCATCCTAGGGGAATCAAAAGCCTCAGTAATCAGGTTAGAGCACACGGTACATACCTGAGGGTCCCAATACCGGAGATCACCCTTGGAGACAGCGCATGCTGTGTGCCTCCTACATAACTCATGTCCGCAGAAGTTCTTGCTGCGGACGTTGCAGAAAACACTTCCGCACTTCGGATGGTCCTCCTGTAAAGAGAGGAAATTTCCATGAGTATCAAGTGAACTACGTATCACTGGATATGCACAGTTTAGCATAACAAAACAGAAAGGAAAGACACACACTTGTGTTTCCCGCACAGTCAAATGTTGCAGCCTTCCAGATAATAAAATCGTATGGTTAATCTGTCCTAGAGTAACCAATGAAAAATTTCCAGAGGAAACAGGTGTAGCTCACACCTAAGGTATGATTTTAAAATACCTGATAGTAGACAAGAAAGAACTCACTTTCTTATCTGTAAGGCAACACCAAAGGGCTGTGCAAGACAACACAAAAGTGTTAGAAAACACAGTGTTGTAACAATACTATACTATAGTTTTCTCCCTACAGTATCTGCTATACTGAAGAATACTGGTACAGTATAGAAGGTAATGTGCCGGCCGGCAAGCCATAACTAGCTTTAAAGTATACTACTTAACAGCTAAAAGGCGGCAGAACGCTGGTTCAAATGCATGTGCCGTCCGGCAATGACTGCCGGCCGGCAACTACACAAGGTAGCACCCAGCTGCCGGCCACCGCTCGTAGTGACCGGCTGACAAAGGCGTGACAATAGCCGGCCTGCAAAGGTATACAACCGATGCCGGCCAGCAGCAAAAGAACCAGAGAACTCCGACTATCCGACTGCCGGCCACATAGGCCGGCAGCCGGCTAGGGTACAACACTAGAAGAAAACAGAATGGATGCCAGGATAAGAGAGTATACTACCTCAAAGCCCGGCAATCCGAAAGAGTGCATACAAGGAAGGGGAGAATCTAATTCAGGCTTCCTGACCAATGTCATCTGGCTCTACAGACAGACATGGATGCGGGACCAAGGGAGGTCCGGGCAGCACTCAAAGCAGAAGACCTTTGCCGGCCGGCACATTCTGCCGGCCGGCAAGGGACTGAGTCAACTCCACATCCTAACCTATACTAGGTCCAGATGTAGAATGACGTACAGTACTGTAACGGCTAGGCCATTACAGAGAAAAGAGGGGGAAGGAACGAAGAGGGTCCTACCAACCTTGCTTTGGTAAAGAATCACCCGCAGCCAAGAAAACTCATCTTAGCCTAAGGGAGATCCAAGGAGGGAGGCCAGCAATACTTGCCAACCCCCACTGAACCAAAGCAAGGAAGGTGTTGCTACTCCCAGGGAAAGGATCTTATCCTCGCCACCGAGAACAGCAACAAGGACTAGTCTGCTAGATCACAAGAAGGAGGAATCATCTCGTACAGAAACCTTCGGAAGTGACCTAAGGAGGCTAAGCCTCCTATGTCTGCGTCAGACTAGCGAGGGAGACTCTACCCCAAGCCAGACAAACACAGACTCAGACTAAGAACTCTGATGTTCTGCCCCCTCTCTGAAGCCAGACTTACTGGAACAGGAAGGAACAGTAACACCCCAACATAGTTGTATCGAAAGTTAATTCAGATAAACCACTAGGGTTAAGCCCAAGGCTTAAACAGAGGGAAAGGGATTGCATACCTTCTCCGAAGAAAAGATAGCAACCGGGGAGTATGAGAAAGTATACTAAGGCCCCATAGGCAACTTAGCCTAGGCGCCAAGAGAATCGATTACCTAAATCACCGAAACTCACTCGTATACTATCTTGGAAAAAATCAACATAATCTTAAATGTATAAAACTGCCTAAAGCTTCAACAAAATTTTAAAACACTCGGAAATCCAAAAATCATGCAGGAAAGTACTAGGGCCAAACGACTAGGCTACATGGTCTAGCGTAGGCCAGAATTGGCGAATACTTCGCCAAAACAAATAATACTAAAAGCACGAATAAGGAAATCCTTTGTAACGCTAAACAGCTAAAATTATTAAAGCAAAACAGCCGGGAACGTCGCTCTGGCTAACTAAAACTCATACCTAGCGAGCGACAGCGTCCAGGACGCCTCCGGTAGGCAACGGCTCTTGTAACAAAGATTATTACTATTAATCACTTTAAAAATTACCAAGAGCTTACATTTATACATAAAAAAAATAATACTCAACTTATCAGAGGCAGACGAAGTTGGAGAAAGCATAATAACTTGATTAAATCCAAGATTTTGCAAGAAACACAGGAAAAAACACCGAGTTGTTAAGCTACGCAAAAAGAAATACAGATGGCGCCAGGATCGGCGCAATGCACGCTTACAAAACGGGAGAAGAGAGAGCCTTGCGAGTGGCTCTCCTTT
Organism: Palaemon carinicauda; assembly: GCF_036898095.1. NCBI lineage: Eukaryota > Metazoa > Arthropoda > Malacostraca > Decapoda > Palaemonidae > Palaemon > Palaemon carinicauda. The sequence continues at coordinate 170,218,521 of NC_090725.1, forward strand.
TTCTTTCTCGTTTTCGTTTTCTTGCCAATTGACCCTTTCGAAGTGTTATCTCTGTTCGGGGTGCAGATTGCCATGTGGTGTGTCAAGAATACGTCCTCTGATATTTCGCGATATCCCTGGTTCTTTTATTAAGGATATTCGCTCCAGGAGTTAGAATTCTGGGTACCTTAAGGTAAATTCTCTGGGAATATCGCCGTAGTTGTAATATACCCTAGGAAGCTACCCTATAGGAACTTCCATCAGGACGACATGGCTTGAGCCCAAAAAATATCTTATTTAATCATATGCTTTTGTAATATAAACCTGGTGAAAGAAAAATGATAAATTTTTGTTATAAAAAAGCAAATTCTTAAATAAAAAGGACTAATCGTTGTTTGGAATCACATATATTTTTTTTAATATAAATCTGGTGAGAACAAACGAGTAATGTCTTCACAAATAACAAGTCTTGAATAAAAAAGACTGTTTGCCCTCAAACAACTCCAAAAAGTATACACTTACATGAAACCTGCTTCTATGGCAATTATATGAAAAAAAAAAAAAACAAGAAAACTATATATTCATATATTGCTCTTTGATAAAATAGCAAAAGTAGGAAAATGATAAACTTGGCTTCCAGCTGTTAAGACAACGTAAAAACTATTTTGAATTAAAATATGAACGCAGAAAACAAATAACTAACACATTTATCACTTAGACAAGTTCTAAGTCTTATGATGAACAGTACTACACCTGAAAAACTCTCTTTCTAGTATAGATTCTAATGCAGCTGTTTAGCTATGCTCCTGCTAAGCACCTGACTTATTTGAGTTATTTTAGAGATGCTGTTTTTTTTTTTATTTTAATTACTCCCTCTATCGGTTTTGAACAAGGTCTGCTGATTGACACACTCCTTTTTCGGATTTGGATAAAGCAAATATTTCATCACTATTTTAGTCATTAAGGCAAATAAGAAGTCGATTTGTTGTAGGTACACTTATACAGCAATAAATGCTAATTATTGAAGATGTATTATTTTTTTCGTTTGCACATATTTTAAAAGAAGCCAGATTTCCCGGGAAGGAAAATAAAATCCCAGGAATTTTCCCGGACAAAAAGGCAATGAGATTCCGGAATCCCTGGATCCCAGGAAATAATCCGTAGTAGGATGTGGCATCCCTCCCAGTGACAGAGATATAGCAGACACCGAAAGTAAAGGCAGAGAGGGATTCTTCACCTTTGGGGTCATCCTCGAAGCCGAAGAAACCTTGTTAACTTCTCCGGCATCTCAGTCCCATCACTCTGACTCTACCTGGTCGGTCTCTTCTGAGGACCAATCGGGTAGGAGTAAAGGTGCCTTGACTCTTGGACAACTTTGTTGGCCCAAAGTTTCTGTGGCTTCCCCTGGCAAAGCAGCACAGACTTCGTCTTTAGGGGAGTCTCTTTCCTGTGATGTGATATGTCAGCTGTGGCCATCCTTGGGGGTCCCTAGCTCCCCTTGTAAGGAATGCCTTCTTAAGGTTCTTTGGCGAGGGACATGGGATGATGGCGAGGCTGCCTCCCCCAAAGGTGTCTCTTGCTGGAGTTCCCTCAGCGCCCTCTTAACGAGAGAATTCCGTGATGAAGTCATTGAGCTTCAGCACGGCACATCATTCCCGTGCTAAACCTTGGTGATGGGCAAGAGGGCTCTCTAACTTTGGGATATTGCTCCCCTAGTTTGAATCTAAGTTTCTCTCTCGCTCATCTTTTTCTTCTTCTGAATATTACTTCGACCTTCTAATTTTATAAACTTTATTTCGTGTTGCTGTCCCAACTCTATGAGTAAAATTTCCCATATGTATTTGTATATATGTACATATGTATTTTTTTTTTTTTGTCAATAGTGTGTATGTTTCTACATTTGTTATTGCCACTGGTGTGGATGTTTCTACATCCGTTACTGCTGCCTGCTTCGATGAATGGGAAGAGGTGTCACGGTTGGGAGGTAATTGCGCTCAAAGCTATATGTGAGAGTATTGGATGATCTCAGCCATCCTGAAGATGGTTTGGACCTTTTTGGCGGAACTATTCTCAAGTGTTGGGTCTTCGGAATCCAGGGGGATCCAATGCTTAGGGTAGGACTCTCGGCTTTTGGCCGGAAGCCCGTCATTACAGATATGGGGAGGATGATTCCATAGTTTCTTGGTCTCAGTCCTAACAGGCGGTTTCAGCTTACACCTATGCCTCTATATCTGTTTTGATGCTATCCTTCAGGTAGGGTATGTAGTAGACCATCTAGGAAGTATATTCTCATTGTGCCGATAGTGGAGAATGATAATTTCCTTTCTGACGTGTGATGCCTTAGTATTCTTGAGCAGGTAAATCAAACTCTTCTTTCTAATCTCAACCCTGTCTTATGAACTCTCCCCCAGCACTGTTGACTACCTCTGTTTATAACCTTGGAACTGGAAAGGACTATTCTACTGATATTCCAAAATTGAGTAATTTGGGTATCACGAGGAAACTTTGAATCCTTCATGTTACCCAAATTCCAATAGACACAAACTATGATAATCTGTATAAAGCATTTGAGTGCTATGGATGTATAAAAGAAATAAGAATGAAACTTGAAGATGATAAATGGGATTCATGGATACCTTGCAGTAGTCATGATGAAGTATTTGAAGTAATAAGTAACATGAATAATATTAGAATTAATAACTTGAATGTCATGGCTGCTCTCTGCAGTGAGGTACCAAAAGATTTGTACATGCTGTTTATAGGTCTGCTGACTGGTTGGAAAAGACGCTGATTTATTTTTGCCTTCCCAGAGAAAGCCAAAACCACCAATGTGGCTTGAAGCTGAGTCAAAGGGGGTTAAAGGGAATTATTTCAAAATATGCTAATTAATTCAGAAAAAAGTAGGAACTATTGCACCGTAAGATAAATCTTGTTTTGGAAAAAATAGTTTCCTTATCCATGCCAAATCAAGCACACAATCTGTAATACTGTCCAACCTAAAAACAACTATTGATGATATTAAGTTAGATGTCAAACTAAATTTTAGTAACGGAAAGGGAGTGGTTTTTAACAGAGATCTGTATGAATTTACAGAGGAGTTACTAGCCATGTGTCCACTAAATGTATGGAAAGTTCACAAAGTCCAGGTACATCAATAATTATCCTTACTTTCCAGGATGCTGTTGTAACTTTCCATATTATTATTGAAAACTAAATGATTAAAGTACGACCATTCAAGCAGAAGCCACTGCAGTGTTTTAATTGTTTTAAATTTGGACACCCGTCTAAAGTTTGCAAAAATGAGAAAATGTGTGGTATTTGCTCTAAATCTTTGGATGGAGAATGTGCACTTGGAGAGAGGTATTTAAATTGCAACTCAAACCATAAATCCACAGACAAGAGCTGCGAGCTGTATAAGTTGGAAGAAGCTGCTGCCTTTAACAAATCTAATTAAGAACATATAAGTGTGGAACACGCCAAGGGACTTTTAAATAAATCAAATAGCTATGCTAAGGTATTAAAATTAAACCCACCTAGTACTGCCGATAGCTCTAGAAAAAGAAATATACCATCTGATAAAATGCTGAATGATAAGGTAAACATTTTACCACCTGAGGCTTTACCACGGTGTATTAACACTAGGGCATTGCCCATCTCTATGCAGCCTTCAACCCCCATCACAAAAACTAGTATAAACCTCTCTCAGGCCATGTCCTTGCTTGATTTGATGGAGGTTCCACTTAGAACCAGCTTACCTGATGCACCTGTAGTGGGAAAGGTGCAAAAACCAAGAATTTTACCATCTATGATTCGTAAAAGCGAGAGACATTCATTTCTCTTACCCCACTCCATTAGAAACATTAAAGTTATGACATCAAATAAATTTGATGGTTAGTCTGTTGATGTTTCTAATGAACTGTAAGATGAATTTAATAAATTAGAAATTCAAGTTTAGGTCTTCCATCCACCTCAACAAATAGATCAAAAGGACACAAATAAAAAGACAAACATAAAACCCAACATATCAAGACTATCTCTAAAGAAACCTAAAATAATGTTAGATTAAAAACTGCAAATGGGAAGGCCTAATCCAAGATGTCCTCCAAAAATAATCCATAGTTTTCTCCTCCACTTTGCAATGGAATTGTCTGGGTTTGAGGCCCAAATATGAAGAACTTAAGCTCCTAATTCTTGAACATTCCCCCATAATTGTATATATACAAGGAAATATGCTTTATGCTAACACTTTGTCCTCGAGAGGAAGTTAGCAATAGAACACCATATAATCAACAAGCAGGGAGCCATGGCAGAAGTTTCATGTACATTCGTCAAGATGTTCCTCAAATACCTTTGTCTATTCGTACAACCCTGCAGGCAGGGGTTGTACAAATTGATATAGGGAGAAAATATACAATCTGCTTTCTGTACTTGCCTCCAAATGATAATTTTTCAATATTAAACTTACTCGATAATCATGTAGCTGTCAACTCCGTTGCCCGACAGAATTCTATGGAGGGATACGCCAGCTATCACAATACTAGAAGGGGGTGTATTTACCAGCGCCACCTGTGGCCAGGTACTCAAGTACTTCTTGTTGACACCTCCTCAATTATTCCTCTGTCGTGCTTCCGGCAAGACGTTCTGGGATACGCTTATGTTCTTGGAGTATTTTCACGACTTTGGTGAAGTATTTCTCTTTGATTTCGGCTGTCGCTTTACTGGAAACTTCTATATTAGCTTAGTTAGCTTTTGGAATTAATTTGATTAATTATGGTGACGAGAGAGTATGAACTCTCGTTCACCTTTCAATGGCCGACCCTTCCCTTAGACGGTAGTGTTGGTGTCTAAGAGAGTATAGACTCTCTTTCTTAATTTTGCTTAACAAAAGTTATAGATTTATTTTATATCTCTCCGCCTCTTATAGGCCTCTTCGATTAACTTCCTTTTATTATAAACTCATTAAAATTAATTTTTATATTTGTTTATATTCGACCTTCCTAATAGTAGGCGGTCTTTTACCGAAGTTAATAACTTTGAGCCCGTCATTTCGGTTTTACCTGTTAACATATTATGCTATTTCCGCCACAGAGTTTGAAAGATTTTCTTTGACAGTCTCGTACTGTTTTCAAAGTTGAACTAACGTTTTGTTTTGTCTCTGCAGTTGTTGACGTTCAGAACGTTCAACTTGCACTCTATCGTTACGATAGAGAAAGAATGTTCACGGTTTCACGTTGCAGTAAGAGTAACCGTGTCTAGCGTTTTGTTCATTCTTTCTTAACTTAATGGTTTTGATCCTAATAAAGGAACTTTTCAGTTTTTTCCTTTAACAATAATATGTTTTAACGATATATATGATTGGGCTCTTCTCTCAGGTTCTAAGTCAAGAGAGAGAGAGAGAGAGAGAGATAGAGACGGAGGGAGAGAGAGGATAAACGTTTCATTCAAGCCTGCCAGGCGTACGAGTAACGTCGTTATCGTTTTTTGCTCTTCTCCCTAGTCTCTTTAGGGGAAGAAACTAAACGTTTCTAGAGTGATCTAGTGTTTAGTCTCTTTCCAACCACTGAATTATCTTTCATTAGATTTTTCTGTTACATTGTAATTCTGTTTTCGCAATTACTAACTTTGAGAAAGGATAGAATTGCGTATTTCAGGTACAAACCACTTAAAGTTTCGAGTTCAGTGAAATAAGTGCAAACAGAAATCAAAGTGATAAGTGATTAGTGCGTGAGGGTACTTTTGTGCGCGCCAGTCGTCCTCCCAGTCCGGGACCTCTTGCAAGCTCCCAAGCCCAGGGGAGAAGCAATGTCGAAGGGCATAAGGGTTCAGCAGGCCTTGATCGGCGCACAGAAGTATTCTCGGTGGTTGTGGGCGTGTCTTACCGAGACCGTCACTCCCACCCGCAGACGATTGAGCCCTTATTTTGCTCGTCTGCAGAAGAGATTAGGGGAGAAAATAAAGGCAGAGTAACGCTGGTCTCAGGTCTCAAGACCTCTTAAACGTTAAGTCCAGACCTATGTCAGACGTACGAAGTTAAAGTTCACAACCCGAATGCAGTCATTGGGTTAGCTCTGACTCTCCTCAGTCATCAGTTGATTACACTCCGCCTAAGAGGAGTAAGGTTCTGCCACAACAGATCTCTGCTGTTAAGGCTTTACCTCAGCAGAACTTAGTGTCTGCCGACCCCAAGTTAACTCTACTGCAGTCCATACAGTCACAACTTTCGGTCTTGATGCGTGAGTGTCGGGCTGAGAGTGTTGCTCCTCCGCCTCCGCCTACACTCCCCCCCCGCCTATGATCGCTCCGCCTGATCACAGTACCACCTGCCAGGCGTACGATGTTGTGAACTCTACTACAGTCCATGCAAGCACAACTTTCGGACTTGATGCGTGAGTGTCGGGCTGAGAGTGTTGCTCCTCCGCCTACACTCCCTCCACCTACACTCGCTCCGCCTGATCACAGTACCATCTGCCAGGCGTACGATGTTGTGGACTCTTCTACAGTCCATGCAAGCACAGCTTTCGGACTTGATGCGTGAGTGTCGGGCTGAGAGTGTTGCTCCTCCGCCTACACTCCCTCCACCTACACTCGCTCCGCCTGATCGCAGTACCTCCTGCCAGCAGTTCCACCTGCCAGGCGTACGATGTTGAGCCACGTGCTGAGTTTGCTGTTCCCTGTGGTGTTCAGCCTCCGCCTTCCTTAAGGCAACCTTTACATTGGGATCAGGAGGATTATACCTCTCTTCCTCCGCCTCCACTTGCTGCTCCACCAGTGATGCAACACTCGGTTGAGGTACAACAACCTCTCCCGTCCATGAGTCAGTCTCCTCAGCTCTCGCTGCAGCGAGCTCAACCCTCCACAAGGCAAGCACCACAACACCTTAGCCTTGCGCCTCAGGAGCCTCAGCTTGCGAGACATTTACCTTGTTCTGCGCAGCCTCTTCCTCATCGCGCTCCGCTCACACCACAGGAACTGGAACTTGCTACTCCGCTTCCGCCAACCGCTCAGCAAGCGCAACCCTTGGGTTCAACCACTCATGCTAGGAGTCAGCCTCCTCCACCCATGCGCCTTCCTTCTGCTTGTCTTTTATTCAGCCTTTGCAGACTGAGCCTCAGGTGTTCCCTCATCGGAGTCTTGAAGAGGAAACCACAACTTTTGTTGTTCCAGCTCGTTCTGACTCTGCTGTTCAGCATACCTTACCTCCATTTTCATACCATGGTTTAAACCCCATGCAAGCATGCATAAAGCACTCTAGCACTGGTCATGGAATTTCTGAGAAATGTTAAACGCCATGCACACGCTCTGCTTTCCTTACAGCAGGCTCTGCTTACAGCAGGCTCTGCTTACTACATGCTCAGCATACAGCATGCTCTGCATTCAGCATGCTCTGCATACAACATGCTCTGCATACAGCATGCTCTGCATTCAGCATGCTCTGCATACAACATGCTCTACATACAGCATGCTCTGCATACAGCATACTCTGCATACATCATGCTCTGCATACCTTACCGCATGCTTCTCAACACATCTTGGGTTGTTGCCAACTCACTAGACTGTCAAGCAGTTTCATAACGTTGCCTTCTAGTCTGCTGCTTTTGCACCAGTGAACCCTCACTCAGAGAACTTAGCTTTTCTAGGATAAGGTCCCTGTAGATGAGAATGTTCTTTTCTCCCTCCTTCTGATATTCCCTTGAGGACTCTGTCATTTGGAGGGAGCCTTTAGCTGCATAACCTCTTATGGACTTTTATTTAAGCATAACATGCTTACAGGGAAGGTAATGGTTCCACTTCAGCCGCTAATCCCGTCTGTTACCACACCTGCTCCCATAGACCTTGAGCTGTGTTGCATGACATGCAGTCCAAGCTTAGTCCTTGTTAGAGAATTTTTTGTTTACGGAGTCAATGTGTCACGGGGAAGACGTTCAACAACCAACAGAAGGGACTTGTTGTGACGCAGTGCGGCAACCTCAGCAACCCGTTAAGGAGTTGTCTGTACGACCCAGACAGTCTAGACAGATTCGGGTTGTCACTGTACTTCCTCGCTTGCCCATGATTGACAGTTTACAGACTGTGCAGCAGTATCATGATCTTGTGTCCGGCTCCGTCAGACGACTGGCTTTTAAGAGCTCCCACAAGTCGTCGCTGTCTGGAGATTTTCAAATGGACTATGGATCTGACCAAGGAACTGGGCCTCCTGGTCAATTTTGAGGAGTCTCAGCTCGTTCCATCCCAGACCATTGTCTCCTTGGGTATGGATCTTCAGAGTCGAGCTTTTCGGACTTGTCCGTCGGCCCCAAGGATCTTCCAAGCCCTAGAATGCATCCAGAGCATGCTGAGAAGGAACCGATGCTTAGTCAGGCAGTGGATGAGTCTAACAGGGACACTTTCATCGCTGGCCCTGTTCATCGAGTTAGGGAGACTCCACCTCCGCCCCCTTCAGTATCATCTAGCTGCTCACTGGATAAAGGACATGACGCTAGAGACGGGTTCAGTTCCTGTTTCCGAAGAGATGAGGTCTACTCTAACGTGGTGGAAGAACAGCATTCTTCTCAAGGAAGGTCTACCATTGGCTGTTCAGACCCCCGACCACCGTCTCTTCTCGGACGCATCGGACACGGGCTGGGGTGCGACACTGGACGGACAGGAATGCTCGGGAACATGGAATCAGGAGCAAAGGACACTTCACATCTATTGCAAGGAGTTGTTGGCAGTTCATCTGGCCTTGATAAACTTCAAGTCCCTCCAGCTTAACAAGGTGGTGGAGGTGAACTCCGACTACACCACAGCCTTGGCTTACATCTCCAAGCAGGGAGGGACTCATTCGAGGAAGTTGTTCGAGATCGCAAGGGACCTCCTCATTTGGTCAAAAGATCGAAAGCTCACGCTGGTAACGAGGCTCATTCAGGGCGATATGAATGTCATGGCAGATCGCCTCAGCCGGAAGGGTCAGGTCTTCCCCACAGAGTGGACCCTTCACAAGAATGTTTGCAGCAGACTTTGGGCCCTGTGGGGTCAGCCAACCATAGATCTATTCGCTACCTCGATGACCAAGAGGCTCCTCTTGTTTTGTTCTCCGATTCCAGACCCAGCAGCAGTTCGCGTGGATGCCTTTCTGCTGGATTGGTCCCATCTCGACCTGTATGCATTCCCGCCGTTCAAGATTGTCAACAGGGTACTTCAGAAGTTCGCCTCTCACAAAGGGACACGGCTGACGTTGGTTGCTCCCCTCTGGCCCGCGAGAGAATGGTTCACCGAGGTACTGCAATGGCTGGTCGACGTTCCCAGGACTCTTCCTCCTAGAGTGGACCTTCTGCGTCAACCTCACGTAAAGAAGGTACACCCAAACCTCCACGCTCTTCGTCTGACTGCCTTCAGACTATCGAAAGACTCTCAAGAGCTAGAGGCTTTTCGAAGGAGGCAGCCAGAGCGATTGCCAGAGCAAGGACGACATCCACTCTCAGAGTCTATCAGTCTTAATGGGAAGTCTTCCGAAGCTGGTGCAAGGCCAATGCAGTTTCCTCAACCAGTACCACTGTAACCCAGATTGCTGACTTCCTGTTACATCTAAGGAACGTAAGATCCCTATCAGCTCCTACGATCAAGGGTTACAGAAGTATGTTGGCAGCGGTTTTCCGCCACAGAGGCTTGGATCTTTCCTCCAACAAAGATCTACAGGACCTCCTTAGGTCTTTTGAGACCTCAAAGGAACGTCGGTTGTCCACTCCAGGCTGGAATCTAGACGTGGTCCTAAGGTTCCTAATGTCATCAGGATTTGAACCGCTCCAATCAGCCTCTTTTAAGGACCTCACATTAAAAACTCTTTTCCTCGTGTGCTTAGCAACAGGTAAAAGAGTAAGTGAGATCCACGCCTTCAGCAGGAACATAGGTTTCACATCTGAAACGGCTACATGTTCCTTGCAGCTCGGTTTTTTGGCTAAAAACGAGCTTCCTTCCCGTCCTTGGCCTAAGTCGTTCGAGATCCCAAGCCTGTCCAACATGGTGGGGAACGAACTGGAGAGAGTACTTTGCCCAGTTAGAGCTCTTAAGTACTATCTAAGAAGGTCAAAACCATTACGAGGACAATCAGAAGCCTTATGGTGTGCTATCAAGAAGCCTTCTCTACCAATGTCTAAGAACTCAGTTTCTTACTACATCAGGCTTCTGATTAGAGAAGCAAATTCTCATCTGAAGGAAGAAGACCTTGCTTTGCTGAAGGTAAGGACACATGAAGTGAGAGCTGTGGCTACTTCAGTGGCCTTCAAACAGAACCGTTCTCTGCAGAGTGTTATGGATGCAACCTATTGGAGAAGCAAGTCAGTGTTCGCATCATGCTATCTCAAAGATGTCCAGTCTCTTTACGAGTACTGCTACACCCTGGGTCCATTCGTAGCAACGAATGCAGTAGTAGGCGAGGGCTCAGCCACTACATTCCCATAATCCCATAACTTTTTAACCTTTCTCTTGAATACTTTTTATGGGTTGTACGGTCGGCTAAGAAGCCTTCCACATCCTTGTTGATTTGGCGGGTGGTCAATTCTTTCTTGAGAAGCGCCAAGGTTAAAGGTTGTGATGAGGTCCTTTAGTATGGGTTGCAGCCCTGTATACTTTAGCACCTTTGAGTTGATTCAGCCTCCCAAGAGGAACGCTGCGCTCAGTAAGGAAGACGATCTTATTAAAGGCAGAGTAACGGTTCAAGTCGACTTCCTTACCAGGTACTTATTATTTCATTGTTATTGTGGATAACTGATTATATGAAATACGGGATACTTAGCTATCCTTTAGTCTTGTACACTGGTTTTTCACCCACCCCCCTGGGTGTGAATCAGCTACATGATTATCGGGTAAGTTTAATATTGAAAAATGTTATTTTTATTAATAAAATAAATTTTTGAATATACTTACCCGATAATCATGATTTAATCGACCCTCCCTTCCTCCCCATAGAGAACCAGTGGACCGAGGAATAATTGAGGAGGTGTCAACAAGAAGTACTTGAGTACCTGGCCACAGGTGGCGCTGGTAAATACACCCCCTTCTAGTATTGTGATAGCTGGCGTATCCCTCCATAGAATTCTGTCGGGCAACGGAGTTGACAGCTACATGATTATCGGGTAAGTATATTCAAAAATTTATTTTATTAATAAAAATAACATATTTTGTATGATAATTTAGTTGAGGTCATTCAACAACTCCCTCAACCTTTTCTCTTACTGGGAGATATAAATGGTTGACATCCTTTATGGGGTGATGTTTTAGCAAATACAAGGGGCAATATTATATCATCATTTGTGGAAAATGAGAATGTCGAGCTCCTTGAAACAGGAGAGCCCACACACTTTCATGTCCAGACAGGTACGTTGTCAGGTATTGACCTATCGATTGCAAACTCTAACTGCCTTCTCGACTTCAAGTGGAGGACATTAGATGATTGGCACACTAGTGATCATGCACCAATCATTATTAACACCAATGGTCCACCTTTACAGGAATCGCCACGAATGAATCTTGATAAGGCGAACTGGGATAGATTTCGTGAGCTAAGCGAAATTGAAGGGAATGCAGAACAGTTTGAAAAATTGATGATGCCTTATACTTACTGAATGGAACCCTTCATACAGTAGAAGTTAATTCAATTCCCAAAGCAACAGGGTTATTCAAACGACGACCAGTCCCATGGGGTATTCAGAACTAACTGCCCTGCACAGATCCACAAGAAAGTCTTTAACCCAATTGCGTAGGCGCCGTACTGAGGACAATTTGATTATACACAAGAAATGTTGAGCACATTTCCGTCATGCCATGAAAGAAGCTAGGCGCAAGTCTTTGTATCTTGTGTTTCCTCCATTAACAGTAGAACACCACCATCCTATGTGTGGAGAAAAGTAAAAAAGATAGTAGGCAAATTCAATCCCAACCCACCACCTGTGTTGAAAGTGAATGATCAGTATGTGACTGGATCAACCGAGGTTAGCAATGCCCTGGCTGATCATTTCTGAAATGTATCGTGCAAGTGTGGAGCAGCTCTGGTCACCAATATAGGAGCATTGAAGGAAAGAAAATCTTAAATTTTGTAACAGGAAGGGAAGAGTCATACAATTCTCATTTTGCTTAAAGATAATTTGATTCCGCTCTTGCTACTTGTAATCATACAGCCCCTGGACCTGATGGAATTCCATATGCAATGATTAAATATGTGCCTGTTAATACAAAGTAATTTATTTTCAGTTTGTTCCGTAACTGGAATACAAACCACGCTATTTATTAGGGGTTATACTTTTGGCGGAGCTGAAATGACGAGCCATTAAAATTTAGCGAGGGTTAACTACCCACACCGCTAGTTAGCGGGGTGGGGGTGGGGGGGGGGTTAGCTTGCTACCACTCTCTTTCACACAACTGTGATTTAGTCACTTTACTTTTGACTCGGATCGAGAGCGGTTGTTTCCTCTCTCCCTCCTCGCCTATTCTGGACTGCCATTAATTTTTGTTTGTTCTGTAACTAGAATACAAACCACGCTATTTATTAGGGGTTATACTTTCGGCGGAGCTGAAATGATGAGCCATTAAAATTTTGCGAGGGTTAACTACCTGCACCGCTAGTTAGCGGGGGTAGGGGGTTGGTGGGGTGTAGCTTGCTACCACTCCCGTTCACACACCTGTGATTTAGTCACTTTACTTTTGGCTCGGATGGAGTGCAGTTGTTTCCTCTCTCCCTCCTCGCCTATTCTGGACTGCCATTAATTTTTGTCTTTTACTTACTTTTTCCTATGCTTGTATATATATGAAAACATTCTTAATGTTTATGTATATATATGTGTATAGAAATGTGGTAAGTTTCCTTTTCAGTGTTTGTGCTGTGTGTGTGATACATATACGACAACGACACTTGCGTAGTAGCAAGGCCAGCACAGTTCCACTTCGTGGGGAACGACCTCTCCCTCTCTGGTCCATCGATCTTCCCGTCGGCATATAACCGTTAACTCGGCTGCCACGGGAATCGTCATCGCCTGGATCCTCTTCATTCAACTATTGTCTTCGCCTTTTCCTTTTTTCCTACGGGAAACATGGATTCTGAGCGAAGGGAATGTGGCCTTTCAAAGATTGACTACAGTCTCTCTCTTCTAGAGGTCGTTCACCTTTACAACAACAACGTACTATTGGGGAAGCTCCTTTCCCGTGCGCGTGTTAAGTTGCTCTTCCGATTGTTTGTCTCAATTATTTTTAGTGAAAATATAATTGTATTTTAACTTTTCAGCTTTCTCCTTGGGGAACACTTCCCTTCGGAGGGTCAGTGGTTCTCACTATTAGTGAATATTCATAGCTGATTTAAATAATCGTAATTCTGTTTTTATTACAGTTACTCTGCTCCCCCCTTCTCCCGTGGCTGTCAACTGGGGAAGGAAGGGCGCAATACTTAATTTTATGCCTTCCCCTCTTCGGAGTTCCTCCTGGGGAATATGTTAAATACAGGTATTGCTCGAATTACGACCTATGCGACATAAGACTATTGGACTTTACGACCATTTTTTCAGGGTGATGACGTCACAAGTTTATCGGAAATAGGACGAATATTTCCTTCAAAATAATCTATTGTATACATATAAACTGATTTATGTTGGTAAATTATTATTTTCTGTTATTGTTAATATTCAGTATTTATTTTCAGTTAAAAATACATTAAGAAAAGTTTTAATATCTGTCGAGTTCATATTATGTCTGGTGACGTTACATCACCGGTGGAAAGCTTCCGGGCAATACAGTGATTTCCTTCCAATAGGCTAACGATTAATATTAGTATTTCCATTATCGAAATATTAAATAACGATACAAAGTGTTTTGAGGGTCTGTATCGGTTGTCATGAGTACTACTTAGCGTAAATTTGACGGTACGCTACTTTTTTCATCTCTGATAATGGATTGATGTTTATCTAAAGATAATATACTATTAGGGCAAATATGTTCTTGAAAATAATATATTTCCTTTTACATTATAAAAATAGAATACTGTACTTTAGTTTGTTAAGTTAGTATTTTCTTTTCATTTCTTGCGAGAAACAAAGAAAATTAATTTACATAATTAGCAAGTCATTCTTCGTCGAGTTTACTGTACGTCACGTGTCTTGTGACGTCATGTATCTGGCGAAAGTGCGCTAACAAAGCGAATGATTTCCTTTCATTGTTACCGAGTAATCTTATTACAGCATTCCAATCATCGAAACACCCAGTAACGATATCAAGTGTTTTAGTGGTCTGTATCATTAGTTATAAGATTAGTACAACTTAACGTAAATTTAAGAAAAAAAGTCTGATGACGTCATATATCTGGCGGAAGGCGAGAGGCAAATCAAGCGATTTCCTTCCGATGCTTTACTATTCCCATAATCGAAACATCGAATAATGATATATAGAATTTTTTAATAATTTTCAAAAAAAATATGAAGATACAACTGAATTAAAAACAAAATACAGAGAGAGAGAGAGAGAGAGAGAGAGAGAGAGAGAGAGAGAGAGAGAGAGAGAGAGAGAGAGAGAGAGAGAGCGTATTCCTTTTATAACTAATTATAAGGTCTATAAACGAACTTTATGGAAAATGTGATACCCTATAACATATTGGCGCTGATGTAATATGCATTATGAAGAATTTTCGAATGTCAAGAAAATTATATAAATGTGTTATTCACACTATATACATGTGCTCATAATAGTAATACGGCAGCGTGACCTTGAGATCAGCTGATGCCAACCGAAAGTAAATCAAAAGTATTTGTTGATTATTGATATGCTGAAGAAATTGAAAAATAAAATATAAATGTTCTTTAATAAACCACAATTAAACACAGTAATGTCTAATGAAATATAAAGGCTTAATATTGAACTAAAATACTGTATGAAGCTTTAAAAATGAACTACCCGTATGCGATTGCGAGAGCGCGCGCGCACACACACACACACACACAGAAAGAGCTACAACGATTTTGCATTATACCTAATGATTAGACGAACTGTATGGAAACTGATTTCCTGTAACATATTGGCTTTGATGTAATATTCATCATGAAGATATTTCTAATAAGTTAAGAAATGATGAAAAAATATGCCATACGCATGTACGCCATATTTTGATACGGTAGGTAGCGGCACTTTCAGATCAGCTGATCATAACCAAAGGTAAACAAAATTTTCCGTACTCGATTGTAAATGCTTCCAAAATTGATAAATAGAATACAAAAATGCATTTATAGAGCATATGATATCCTATGAAATAAGAAAATGGAATAATGATAGACAGTAAGAAAATATTGACAAAATATGATCCAGATGATTGCCGAATCATAACGTATCAAAATAAATCTACGGAAACTTCACTTTTCTAGTTCGACATACGGCTAACTCAACTTACGACTCATCTCTCGGTCCCTATCTCGGTCGTAAGTCGGCGACTACTTGTAATTAATTTTTTGTCGGCGCAATACTTATTTTATGCTGTTCCCTCGGGGTTCCTCTTCGGAGTTCCTCCCTAGGGAATTTCTGTTAATTATTTCATTTTAATTATTTAATTTTATTTTTTCCCAGTTAACTATGCAGTTTTTCTTCGTTCGACTAAGAGTGTTAACGAAGCAGAGCTGTTCTGTTCATGCGTGGGGAATTTGCTGTCACTGCCGTCCCTCATAGGACGTCGTCATGGGCGTCATCCCTTCTCTTAGAAGTTCTCCCGTGACAACATGACCAGCACTTCAGATCATCTTAGAACGCTAAAGGAGGTTCGCCTCCAGGGGTTGGACAACTTCCCTTCCGAGGGAAGTTTCCTCCCCAGGTGTGAGGTGTTTCTCCTTTCATAGGGAGAACTTCCCACATCTTAATAAATTCTTCGTCTCCGACTGCTGTTGCTGTCTTCGCCCAGAATTCTCTCCCCCCTTGCTGACTTTCTCTTCCTTCAGGGGCAGAGCACGGTCTTGGCAAGTCTCTTCTACGAAGTGTTCACCTCTCTCATTCATGAAAGAGACCACTCATAGAGACTCCTCTTCGGAGGATCACTACTGTTAAGGTCAGCTTGCTGATCCACCGGCCCTCAAAGGGCATCATCATGGGCGTCCTCTAGTCTCTTCTACGAATTGTTCACCTCTCTTGTTCGTGAGAGAGGCCACTCATAGAGACTTCTCTTCAGAGGATCGCTACTGTTAAGGTCAGCTTGCTGATCCACCGGCCCTCATGGGCGTCATCACGGGTGTCTTCAAGTCTCTTCTACGAAGTATTCACCTCTCTCGTTCGCGAGAGATCACTCATAGAGACACATCTTCGGAGGATCAAGCAGACCTACCAGCGCAGCAGATCTACCAGGACCTCATCGGTGGATGCTCGCCCTTCCAAAGGGCACATCTCAGTTCCTGATCGTCCTGCCAGCTGACCTACCGATCTACGAGCGCAACCTTGTGCTGCAACGTAGTACTTTGGACTTTGGTCCTGTACTCTAACACGGACCTTTTTTACGGTCCTCTTTAGTGGATGCTTGCCCTTCCAAAGGGCACATTCCAGTTCCTGATCATCCTGCCAGCTGACCTACCGATCTACCAGCGCAACCTTGCGCTGCAACAAAGTCCTTTGGACTTTGGTCCTGGACTCTAACGCAGACCTGCTTGCGATCCCCATCGGTGGATGCTCGCCCTTTTTTAAAGGGCACATCCCAGTTCCTGATCGTCCTGCCACTGGTCATCCTACCAGCTGACCTGCCAACCTACTAGTGCTACCTTCGCGCGCGCTCTCCGACAGTCTTACGCGTGCTAGCGCCGACGATCTTTCGCACGCCGGTGCCGATGGTCTCCCGCGCGCGCGCCAACAGTCTTGCACGCGCGGCACAATATTCTTGTACTCGCGCGCCGACGATCTTTCACGCGCGGGCGGCGATGGTCTCCCAAGTGCTGACGATTTTCTGCGCGCACGAGCGTCAATGCTCTTGCGCGCGCGCCAATAGTATTGCGCGTGCACCAACAGTTTTCTGCTCGCGCACGCCGACGATCTTCCGCGCGCAGGCGTCGATGGTCTCCCGCGCTCGTGCCGTTATTTTCCGCGCCCGCTAGCACCAATGCTCTTGTGCGCGCACCGACGATCTTCCGCTCGCGGTAGACCATTGCCGCCCGCACGCGGAAGATCGTCGGCCCAATGATTTTCCAAGCACGCAAGTGCCAATGCTCTTGCGCGCACCAATAGTCTTGGACGCGCGTGTGGCAACAGTTCCGCGCGCGGGCCGACTTTCTTCCATGCGCGGGCGCCTAGGGTCTCCCGCGCACACATCAACAGTATTGCGAACGTGCGCTCTGACTTTCTTCGGCGCGCGGGCGCCGATTATCCTCTGCACATGCGCCATCAGTCTTGCGGGCGCGTGAGCTCACCAACAGTTTACCGCGCACGCACGCCGGCAGCCTTCGTGCGTGCGCGCTCCAATAATCTTGAGTGTGCGCACGCAGCCTTCTGCGTGCGAACACCGATGGTTTTCCGCACGCGCGCCAACAGTCTCCAAGTAGTACTCTCACGCACGCGCCAATGCAAGTCACACGCTTCGGTGCATCCTAGGGAGAAGGCACAAAACTACGAAGTGCCTTACTGTGCCCCAGCGCTCTTCCTCACTTTCCTGCGCCCTCCTGCGCAGTTACGGTCCCGTATCCAATGCGCCAGCTCTAGCCAAAGAGTCAAGGCTCGCAGATCCAATGCACCAGCTCTTGCCTAAGAACCAGTGCTTGCCTGCTCTCCAGGCAGATATTAAGCACCAGCATTATCCTGTGTTCCATCGCTCCAGTACTCTCCTACACACTCGCACAATTGTCAGTAAAAAGGAATAAAACTTTTTGGACAGGTCACCATTGCCCCATTCCTCTCCGCAAACATAAACATTGCCACCAGGAAAAGAGGAATAAGGCTTCACAGAAGGATTCAAGATCCCGAAGATTCCATTCTACAAGAGTAATCAAAATGGGGAATCCTTGGTCCCTGTCTCTTTTGAAGTTTCTTTTTCCGTGACAGATCACCGTCAGCAAACAGGAAAGCATCAACAGACTGATTTCTAGATCACTGTTTGCTGATGGCTTGGTCACAGTTTACTGATCGCTAGGTCGCCGATCACCAGATCGCCAATTGCTAGCTCAATGCTAATCTTTGACCTCTAGTCCCTCCAATGACTAACGATCTCCAATTGCTAGCGTTTCTAGTCACCGATTGCTAGTCAATAACCAGTCATCAGCATGCTAATTACTAGATCACCGATGGGCAGCTCATCTTTCTACGATCATTGAACTCAGCTCGCTGATCTCTGACTACCCCTTCTTCAGCTTGCTCATCTCTGACCAACCAGGGGGGACCATAATCAGTTTGCTGATCTCTTAACTCACCATCGGCTCACAGACCACCGATTCATCGGTCATCGGCAATTTGCCAGCAGTTCGTGACTCGAACTTACTAGTCAACCGCTTCCTGTAGTTCCTAGATCAGAAGGTATACAACATACTTCTCCCTACTGGCCGTTCGCCACCACACTAAAGTGATCGGCAAACGTTCGACAACCCTCATCAACAGCTTGCCGACAGGGAACTTCTTGCGAGCACTCTCCAACTGCACAGTAACTATGATACCCAACGGTTAACCATTGATTAACATTCACCAGATTGATTCTATTTTAAGGAATAGCATCAATCCCATCAGGGCGCATAGTAAGGCTAAGTATTGCCTTCCTTCTGTTAGTTAAAGAAATTCTCTCTGAGAAGAATTCTTGCACTGGGTATCGCGCTTGATCCATTACGACACGAGTCAAGACTCCAGCGTCGACAATCTTCCATGCAAAATTATCAGCAAGGAGCTGTCCCTTTGGGTCGATGTCCACACCATGTTGGAGTTCGAACAAGGGCTAAGACCTCAGGTCTTCATTTGCACACTGGACCTAAAGGATATTTACTCCCAGGCCCAAAATCCATCTAGGAAGGTTGGAAGATTCAGTCCAGACAAACAAGAAACACCAGTTCAAGACACTATACTTCGGTCTTTCCACTACACCCATCCTGGTCTCACAGGATCGGGTTCTGTCTCCTCTCTCTTGGGACGACTGACTGACCTTAGGAGACTCAGTGGCAACCTTGCATTAACACTGGAACTTCTGAAGTCTATTTTACCAAGATCCAGTGATCAGGGTAAACCTACGGAAGTCTTCCCTACTTCGCTCCCAGGAGACTGGTTTATATGGGAATGATTCTAGACACCAATCTCCACAAAACCTTCTCGAAACGAGAACGACTTCCATTCCAAGAGACTTGAGTCAAGAAAAAAAGAAGAAAGGATGGACCATAGTGCCCGAAGGTACCTTCACTTACATCTCTTAAGAGCTGAAGGCCAACTTTCCGGTCCTTCAGCAGCCGCATCGGTTCCTAACAGACCATTCAGTGTTGTGATGGACGACACACCACACACCACATAGAGACTCACATCGACAAGCAAGAAGGAACTAACTTGCTTGTAGCCTCTTCCCATCTAATAGTATGAACACTGAGATGGACCAAAGTCCGTTCGGTACCACTATCAGCCCGCTTCATTCCAGACTGGAAGAACGTGCTTGCTGACAATCTGTGCACAGCATCTCAGATAAGGTATACCGAATGGACTTTGGATCACCATTCTCCCAACAAAGTCCCAACTTTACGAGGTCCTCCAACTAAGGGGTCTGTTCGCAATGCTCCTGAATCTCAGGCTACTGTTGCTCACCAGCCATAGACCCCAAGGCTCTCTGGCAACAACGGTGGGTACAACAATGACGTTTACGTCTCGTCCCTGTTTTATCTGGAGAAGGGCACTCAAGAAGGCAAGAACATCGGTCAACCTCTCAAGGACTCTACTAGCTCCGCTATGGCATTATGCAGAACGGTCTCCAAACCTTTTGCAGCTCCTGATAGTCTCTCCAAGAGAACCCTCTCCACATAACAGACAACCCACTTCAACACCTACCACAAGCTATAGTTTTGCTATGATTTTACGCCTGAAGACTACCCAATACCTCTTTGCGAAAAGGTTGTCTAGATATCTGAGGAATTCCTCAGCATCAGTCTACCAGGCAGTATCGCATCTTGTGTGTTTGGTGTCTTGTGAAAGTGTCTCTCCACTCGATACCTCGATTCCACCAATAGCGGAATCCTCGAGTATATACAAGAGGAAAAGACCCCCTATTCAGTTCCAACAGGTAAAGATGATCACTCAGCCTTGATCCGTCACCTTCAAACTGAAAGAAAGGGACACCCTCTCATCGATAGACTTTTCCTAACTCATGCGGACTTACAACTTGCCTTTCCCCAGTCAGAATTGAGACCTTTCTCTCAGAACATGGTTCAAATCTCCGACACCTAAAGTGACCTCCTTATGTTCCACTTCACAGGCAACAAATTTTCTCCTGATTTAAGAACACAATGTTATTACACACTCGGACAGCAATCATACGAGTCAAGGAACTTCATGGTCTCTCTTTTGTCATCGCCCATTATTGAGAAGGGCGAAAGACAATGTTCAGTTTCGTCCCTGACGGATCCTACACAAGTCGCAACTAGGTAACGGACGATCCAGATCATCCGTTACTGTACCCAGGGTAAGGTATGATACTTTACCTAAAGAAAACGGCAACAGCCTGCCCGGGTCCTTCCTCTTGTCAGCACTGGGAGAGACTAGAGGAGGATCACCGAAACATCATCTCGACATGACGACTCACAGTGTCAAGGGCATAACTATGCCCCTGGTCCTTCTTAGCAGATTACTCTGTGACGCAGGTTTTACAAGAAAGGATGTGAATGCTCCATGTGACTTTCACAACGTTTCTCCTGCAAGACATGACCCACAGGAACTCGATACGATCTCTTATCAGTCCGGTGGTGGCTGCACAACAGCTGGTTGTATACCTCAAGCTGCTTATTGGACAAGTAGCAGAAGGTTGAGGGCACTATTACCCGGTTTTAGTCTGCGTGAATGAAAAGATTTGACTGGCTCTTATTCTTTTCTTCATCCTACCCTCTCAGGAAAGCAGCATCCTGGGTTCTCTGCATAAGCTGACCTCAAACCACTGCAGGTAAACTGCTCCCTTGTGTACCTAGTATTAAGCTAATACTGTTGCGTCCCCATACCCTGGCGAGGTGGTATTGGGAAGTCTTGGTTACGTCAGGTTTTTCCTACATAGACTCGGAATAACTTTACCTAGATAGTCACACTTCTGCACGTCTCAACACACAGCTTGCGTAGGCCACGGGCAAGGTTTAGCGAGGGCAGGGACTCCTTATTTTTGAGCACTAACATACTCAGATAAGGAGTCCCCGGGCAAAACCAAAAGCCAGATTGGCAGGGACGTCCACCCTTTCTAATGGGTGAGTCACCCCTAATAAATAGAGTGGTTTGTATTCCAGTTACGGAACAAATGACAAATTCGTAGATAATTTGTATTTCCTAACTATACAAACCTTAGATATTTATACAAACTTGGCCGCCATCCCTATCCTCCTTGAAGTCCTACCTCCAAGCAAATTGACTAAATCACAGGTGTGTGAACGGGAGTGGTAGCAAGCTACCACCCCTACCCCCGTTAACTAGCGGTGCGGGTAGTTAACCCTCGCTAAATTTTAATGGCTCGTCATTTCAGCTCCGCCGAAAGTATAACCCCTAATAAATACCTAAGGTTTGTATAGTTAGGAAAAATAAAAATTATCTACAAATTTGTCATCTTTTAACTTACTTTGTCTTATACTTTTATATATATGAAATCATTCTTAATGTTTATGTATGTATATGTGTATAGAAATTTGATATGTTCCCTTTTCAGTGTTTGTGCTGTGTGTGTGTGATACTTATACGACAACGACACTTGCGTACATTAGCAAGGCCAGTACAGTTCCACTTCGTGGGGAACGACCTCTCCCCCTCTGGTCCATCGGTCTTCCCATCGGCATATAACCGTTAACTTGGCTGCCACAGAGGAATCGTTATCGCCTTGACCATCTTCATTCAACTATTGTCTTCGCATTTTCCTGTTTTCCTACGGGAATCATGGATTTCTGAGCGAAGGGAATGTGGCCTTTCAAAGATTGACTACGGTCTTTCTCTTCGCGAGGTCGTTCACCTTTACAACAACAGTTTACTAATGGGGAAGCTCCTTTCCCGTGCGCGGGTTAGGTTGCTCTTCCGATCATTTGTCTCAATTATTTTTAGTGAGAATATAATTGTATTTTAACTTTTCAGCTTTCTCCGTGGGGAACACTTCCCTTCGGAGGGTCAGTGGTTCTCACTATTAGTGAATATTCTTAACTGATTTAAATAATCGTAATTCTGTTTTTATTACAGTTACTCCTCTCCGCCCTTCTTCCGTGGATGTCGATTGGGGAAGGAAGGGCGCAATACTTAATTTTATGCTGTTCCCTCGGGGTTCTTCTTCGTAGTTCCTCCCTGGGAAATTTGTTGAATAATTAATTTTCGGTCGGCGCAATACTTATTTGTTCCGTAACTGAAATACAAACCACGCTATTTACATGGGGTGATTACTTCGGCGTAGCTGAACGACGAGCCATAAAAGTTTTAACGAGGGTTTCCTACCCCTCCGCTAGTTAGCGGGGGGTAGGGAGGGGTAGCTAGCTACCCCTCCCCCTCACACACACCGGAGAATACTCAACTTTACTTTTGGCTCGGATAGCGATCGGAAGTCTCCGCTCCTATCCTCACTTGACGGCCATTATTGTTTTGTCTTTTAACTTACCTTTTCTTATACTTAATATATTTAAACATTATTAATGTTTATGTATATTTTTGTGTTAGAAAATAGTAAGTTTCCTTTGCATTCGGTGTTGTGCGGTGTGTGTTGTGTATGTCTACCAGAGTGATCGCCGGCTTTGTAGGCCACTACGATCTTTTCTTGATCACGGCCTTTCACTCCTAGGCCACCATGGTTGCCTTCGTGGAGACCGGCCCTTCTCTTGAGGTCGTTCACCTCTTACTCCGTACTACGCCTACGATAGCCTCTCAGGACCGTGTCGCTATTTCGTGTTATTTGTCTCAATTATTTTTATGAATATAATTGTTTGTTCCGTAACTGAATACAAACCACGCTATTTACATGGGTTAATTACTTTGGCGACAGCCGATGACGAGCCATAAAGTTTTAACGAGGGTTTCCTACCCCACCGCTAGCTAGTGGGGGGGTAGGGAGGGGTAGCTAGCTACCCCTCCCCCTCACACACACCGGAGAATACTCCACTTTACTTTTGGCTCGCATAGTGATCGGAGGTTTCCGCTCCTATGCTCTCTTGACGGCCATTATTGTTTTGTCTTTTAACTTCCCTTTTCTTATACTGGATATATTTAAACATTACTGATGTTTATATATATTTTTGTGTATAGAAAATGTAAGTTTCCTTTGCTTTCGGTGTTATGCGGTGTGTATTGTGTACGTCTGCTAGAGTTCGCCGGCTTAGGCCACCATGATCTTTCCGTGATCACGGCCTTGCACTTCTAGGCTACCATGGTTGCCTTTTGTGGAGTCCGGCCCTTCTCTTGAGGTCGTTCACCTCTTACTCCGTACTACGCCTACGATAGCTTCTCAGTCCGAGTCGCTGTTTCGTTTATTTGTCTCAATTATTTTTATGAACATAATTGTGTTTTAACTTTTCAGTTCAGGGCTCACGTCCCTTCGGGGGTCGGTGATCCTTGGAACATTCAAAGTCAGTTGCATATTTATAATGTTATAATTCTGTTTGTTAACTTCGTTCCCCCCCCCTCACCTGGGCATGCTGGGTGGGGGAGGGGGAGCTCATACCTTCTTTCGTTCTTATATTTTTTCCCTCGGGGTTTCTCTTCGGAGTTTCACCCGGGGGAATTTCTGTTAAATAATTATTTTGTTTTATTTTCCAGTTTGCAATGCTGTTTCTTCGTGCCTATTGTGTGCCTTCGAAGCAGAGCTGTCCTGTTATCCTGGGGAGTCGGCTTCTCTGCCGTCTCAAGGCGTTCGTCAGGGGCGTTTCCTTCTCTTAGAAGTTCCCCCATGACTACTGCCAGCTCTTCATTGCATCCTAGAACGATAAGGAGGTTCGCCTCCAGGGTAGTTAATTAACTTCCCTGTTTACTTCCTTGGTCTTTAGGCAGTTATGCTCTTGGGGCTGAGCGGCCGCCCTTGTGACTCGCTCAAGGGGCTGAGCGGTTGCAAGGCTAGACCATGGTACTAGCGACTATGCTCTTGGGGCTGAGCGGTCGTTTCTGTGGCTACGCTCAAGGGTCGGCATCCCTGGTGGGATGCCGTAGTCAGAGCGCTCAAACAGGCAATGAGCCTGTGCCTTCTGACTGGGGTCACTAATCAGTGGCACCTTCCTCTCTCCCTGAAAGGGGTGAGAGGAATCCCTGGCATGGTATCTTCCCCAAGGACTATCCTGTCCCTTCGCGAGTCCTTACGCAGGCGATGAGCCCTCCTCAGTCTCCATCTCCCCTCCCCCGCAGATGAGCTTTGCCCATCCCCAGGAGGGTCGGAAGACCCGGTCCTCTCCCCCTTCACTCCATAGGGAGAATCTCTGCCTCTTCCTGAGGGTCCTATCGTGCTGAGGGGGCAAAGCCTTACATCCTTCATTGCTGGGGTCCTGTTTCCCTCCTAGGAGGGATCCTGAGGGCCTGTCTTCCGCAAGGATCCGACAGAATCCAGTTGGACCCTTGGGGCATATCTACGAGTCTCCCAGGAAGAGCCTCCGGGAATGGGAGACCTTGCTGCCAGTCCATCAGGAGGATGAGCTCCAGGGGTCAGAACTTGCGTTCTGGCGGGTTCTGGCCCTCAGGAGAAAACCTCAAGGGGATCCCAGATTCAGAGATTCCTCTCCGGTAAGGGAAGGATTCGGTCCTGGACCGAGATCTACTCACCCAGGGGCTCCCTTACGCCAGTGCAGCTTGCCCTGGTCTTAGGGAATGGAGAGCGCCAGAGACTAGGCCAAGGGCCAGCTCTCCGGGCTTGTCTCCTTCAACAGTCCCGGTTGGTTTCGAGCCCCTCCCTCCTCCCTGGGTAGGGATCGGTGAGGGGACGGGTCCTCCGGGCGGAAGTCCAGTCCAGGTCGGAGAGGCGCCCCCTCCAAGAGGTGGCCAACGGGTTTCGAGGCCTCCGTAGTCGCCTCCTTCCCTCCTCGACTCTGTACAGGGTTGTCATACAGTCTCTGTCCAGCATAGCGACAGCAGACTCGGTCTGCTTTGCTGTGAGACCACAGGTCTTCATGGGTACACTGGTCCGGTAGATCTTGTACTTCCGGTCCTGGTTCACCCATCTTCAAGGAAGTACTTTGGAGTCCACCTGGAAGGCGGATATACCAGTTCAAGGGCTGTGCTTCGGCCTCTCCACGGCACCTCAACAGTTCTCCGATACTTCCTCTCGGATCTCTTCACAGGCTCTCAGCATCGGCATCTGGCCACTCCGTTTCCTGGGTGACTGGCCGTTCCTGGCAGACTCGAAGGCATCCCTTCTTCGTCATCGGGACAAGCTCCTCGGACTTTACCAAGTTCTAAAGATCATGGTGGTCCTCGAGGAGTCCTCCCCGCAGCCCTCTCAGAGTCTGGTATACCGAGCCTGGTCTTAGGCTCCTATCTTCCGTAGCCTTCCCTTCAGACAACAGGGTGCCAAGGCAGAGGAAGGTCGCAAGACCTTTCCTTACACGAGAAGACCCGCCAACCCAAGGTTGTTACGTCTCTCTTCCCTGGCTCGTCTGGTTTCCACAGTCGCCCCAGGATGAGTTCTCTCCAGTGGCGACTCGGGGGAGTCGGGGGCACGTCTCCCCAGACGCCGAGACCCCTAGGGGACAACCGGTACAGACGAACCCATAGGGGTGGGAAGCAGACGAGGGCCTACAATAGGGAGTGGTACTTCTCGTCCTTCCCCCAAACTTGAGTCTGTCTTTAGACGCGTCAAAGAAAAGGGGGGGGGGGGCCACTTTCTGATCCACGGGTCCTCAGGCCGGTGGTCAGAACCAGGAAGAACTTTCTCTAGTCCTACTAGAGACGGAAACTGTGTTTCTGACACTTCAGTAGCTCCACCTAGCCTGGCAGACTACTCTGTGGCTATGAGGATCAACAACACCACAGTGATGGTTTTCTGGCCCAGACAAGGAGGTACTTTTCAGTACAACCATCCCATCCTGCGGTAGAGATACCGGGATGGTCCGAGTCCACCTCGGTCTCCTTAGCAGCTCGCTTGATTCCAGGCAAAGGAATGGGCTCGCCAACAGTCTGAGCAGTGTGTCACGGACACCACATTCCGAGTGGTCTTTGGATCTTCAAGTAGCCCACAAGTCCTGACTCGGTGGGGCTCCCTCTGTGGACCGGTTCGCTACAGCACGAGCAGCAAGCTTCTGCTGTACTGATCCCCGGTCACGGATCCCAAGGCCCTCTGGTAGGATGCCTTCCAGCAACGGTGGGACACCATCGGTGTGTTGCCTCCGTAGCTTGCTCCACTTTCCGCCGGGAGTCTATCCAGCATCTCCTCAAAAAGAGAGGATTTTCGCAACAAGTGGCGAAAAGGAGGCCTGGACACCTGCGCAAGTCTTCCACAGTAGTCTCCCAGGCGAAAGAGTGAGTTTCTGTGGCCAGTGTCGGGGAGAGGGCATCCCTCCACACGATGCCGCTTCCAACAATAGCGGAGCCCCTAGTGGGATTGCGGGATAAATGTGCCTTTTCAGTTTCGATTGTGAAAGGCTATCCCTCAGCCTTAAGTCTTGCCTCCTGGCTCTAGGGACAAACATTTCTCCCCCGCTGGAACTCTTCCTTCGCATGCGAAGCCTTGTCCTCTCCTACCCTCAGTCGAAGGTGAGACCTCCTCCTTGGGACGTGGTTCGAGTCGTCGAGTCTCTAAAGAGACCCCCTGACGAACCACTACGTAAGTCCCCAGACCACCACCTTTCTGGGTAGACAGTGCTTCTGCTAGCCTACCTTCAGCCAAGCGAGTCACATGGTCTCACTTACGACTTCGCCCATTCAGGGGGTTAGGGGGAGGCAACATTCAGGTTTGTCCCTGAGGTTTGTTGCCGAGACTCAGAATCCGGGTGCCGGACCCGCTATTCGACTCCTTCCAGGGTTCGAGTCTCCGTCCTGTAGCTGATGACTCGGACCATCTCCTACCTTGCCGGTAGGGAGTCCGAGCTGAGAACAGCTGCAGTTCGTCTCCAGGCTCACGTCTCGTTCGTGGATCCTGGGTAACGGGGAGAGGGGTCTCCAGGAGTACCATCTCGGCCCGGATTCGCAGGGTGCTACACCTTGCCTTGAATCCTGACCCTTCTCCGTCGCATCGCCTTAGAGCCCATGATGTCAGGGGCTTAGATACGTCCCTGCCCTTCATGGAGCATCTTTCAGTGACGCAGGTCCTACAAGCGGGGATGTTGAAGCATCAGACCTTCTTCTCAGCCCCTTACCTGCAAGACATGATCCACAGGAGGCTCAATACGTTTCTATCGGCCCTGTGGTGGCTTCACAACAGCTGGTCTAAACCTCAGGCTCCTTGATGGAAAAGTAGCAGAAGGTTGAGGGCATTGTTAACTGGTGTTAGTCTGCATTAATGAAAAGATCTGTCTGGCCTTTATTCTTTTCTTCATCCTCTCCTCCCACGGAGAAGGCAGCATCCTGGGTTCTCTGCACAGCTGACCTCAAACCACTGCAGGTAGACCATGCTTCCTTGTGTTCCTAGTATTAGGTGTAATACTGTCATGTCCCCATACCCTGACGAGGTGGTATTGGGAGAGTCCTAGCCTGGATTTCCTTCTGAGGGACTCCAGGGCAACTGCCTGGGACAAGTCACTTTTCACCTTCGCGCACACCTTACGCAGGCCGCGGCAGTTTCACAACCGCCAGCGAGGAGCAGGGATTCCCTATTGTCCGAGTACTTGATCGCTCGAATATGGAATCCCCGGGGTCAAGTCACCCTCATGTAAATAGCGTGGTTTGTATTTCAGTTACGGAACAAATGACAAATTTGTAGATAATTTGTATTTTTCCTAACTATTCAAACCTTAGCTATTTACAGTTATGTGCCCGCCAGCCCTGTCCCCCAAGATAAGTCCTACCTCTAAGTAAAGTGGAGTATTCTCACGTGTGTGTGAGGGGGAGGGGTAGCTAGCTACCCCTCCCTACCCCCCCCCCCATGCTAACTAGCGGAGGGGTAGGAAACCCTCGTTAAAACTTTTATGGCTTGTCGTTCAGCTACGCCGAAGTAATTACCCCATGTAAATAGCTAAGGTTTGTATAGTTAGGAAAATACAAATTATCTACGAATTTGTCATTTTATGTTGTTCCCTTGGGGTTCCTTCTCGGAGTTCCTCCCTAGGGTATTTATGTTGAATAATTAATTTTATTTTTTCCCAGTTAACTATGCAGTTTTTCTTCGTTCGACTAAAAGTGCCGACGAAGCAGAGCTGTTCTGCTCATGCGTGGGGAATCTACTGTCACTGCCGTCCCTCAGAGGACGTCGTCATGGGTGTCATCCCTTCTCTTAAAAGTACTCCCGTGACAACATGACCAGCACGTCAGATCATCTTAGAACGCTAAAGGAGGTTCGCCTCCAGGGGTTGGACTTCTTCCCTTCCAAAGGAAGTTCCCTCTTAATGAGAGAATGCCTTGATGAAGTCATTGAGCTTCAGCACGGTATTTCATTCCCGTGCTGAAACTTGATGATGGGCAAGAGGGCTTTCGTACTTGGGGAAATTGCTCCCCCAGTTCAAATCTAAATTTCTCTCCCTTTCCTCTATTCCTTCTGCTCAATATTTCTTTGACCTTCTCCTAATTTTATCAACTTTCTTTTGTCTTGCTGTCCTAACTCTATGAGTATTAATTCTCTTAAGTTATATATATATATATATATATATATATATATATATATATATATATATATATATATATATATATATATATATATATATATATATATATATATATATATATATGTGTATATATATATATATCTATATATATATATATATATATATATATATATATATATATATATATATATATATATATATATATATATATATTTATATATACATATATATATATATGTAGATGTATGCATATATATATATATATATATATATATATATATATATATATATATATATATATATATATATATATATATAGGTATTGCTCGACTTACGACCTATGCAACATATGACTAATTGACTTTACGACCATTTTTTCAGGGTGATGACGTCAGAAGTTTATCGGAAATAGGACGAATATTTCCTTGAAAATAATCTATTTTCTTGTATACTTACAAACTGATTTATATTGGTAAATTATTATTTTCTTTTATTGTTAATATTCAGTATTTATTTTCAGTTAAAAAACATTAAGAAAAGTTAATAACTGTCGAGTTCATATTATTTCTGGTGACGTCACATCACCGGTGGAAAGCTTCCGGGCAATACAGTGATTTCCTTCCAATAGGCTAACGATTAATATTAGTATTTCCATTATCGAAATATTAAATAACGATACAAAGTGTTTTGAGGGTCTGTATCGGTTGTCATGAGTACTACTTAGCGTAAATTTGACGGTACGCTACTTTTTTCATCTCCGATAATGGATCGATGTTTATCTAAAGAAAATATACTATTAGGGCAAATATTTTCTTGAAAATAATATATTTCCTTTTACATTATAAAAATAAAATACTTTAGTTTGTTAAATTAGTATTTTCTTTTCATTTCTTGTGAGAAACAAAGAAAATAATTTACATACAGTATTTTGCAAGTCATTCTTCGTCGAGTTTACTGTACGTCACGTGTCTTGTGACGTCATGTATCTGGTGGAAGCACGCTAACAAACCGAATGATTTCCTTTCATTGTTACCGAGTAATCTTATTACAGAATTCCCATCATCGAAACACCTAGTAACGATATCAAGTGTTTAGTGGTCTGTATCATTAGTTATAAGATTAGTACAACTTACCGTAGATTTAAGAAAAAAAGTCTGATGACGTCATATTTCTGGCGGAAGGCGAGAGGCAAATCAAGCGATTTCCCTCCGATGCGTTACTATTCCCATAATCGAAACATCGAATAATGATATATAGAATTTTTTAATAATTTTCAAAAAAAATATGAAGATACAACTGAATTAAAAACAAAATACAGAGAGAAAGAGAGAGAGAGAGCGCGCGAGCGTATTCCTTTTATAACTAATTATAATGTCTATAAACGAACTGTATGGAAAATGTGATACCCTATAACATATTTCCGCTGATGTAATATGCATTATGAAGAAATTTCGAATGTCAAGAAAATTATATAAATGTGTTATTCACACTATATATATGTGCTCATAATAGTATTACGGCAGCGTGACCTTGAGATCAGCTGATGCCAACCGAAAGTAAATCAAAAGTATTTGTTGATTATTGATATGCTGAAGAAATTGAAAAATAAAATATAAACGTTCTTTAATAAACCACAATTAAACCATGTAATGTCTAATGAAATATAAAGGCTTAATATTGAACTAGAATACTGTATGAAGCTTTAAAAATGAACTACCCATATGCGATTGCGAGAGCGAGCGCGCACACACACACACACACACACAGAAAGAGCTACAACGATTTCGTATTATACCTAATGATTAGACGAACTGTATGGAAACTGATTTCCTGTAACATATTGGCTTTGATGTAATATTCATCATGAAGATATTTCTAATAAGTTGAGAAATTATAAAAAA
This sequence comes from Palaemon carinicauda, assembly GCF_036898095.1. Taxonomy (NCBI): domain Eukaryota; kingdom Metazoa; phylum Arthropoda; class Malacostraca; order Decapoda; family Palaemonidae; genus Palaemon; species Palaemon carinicauda. The sequence goes on from NC_090725.1 coordinate 170,249,224, forward strand.
ATATGCCATACGTATGTACGCCATATTTTGATACGGTAGGTAGCGGCACTTTCAGATCAGCTGATCATAACCAAAGGTAAACAAAATTTTCAGTACTCAATTGTAAAATGCTTCCAAAATTGATAAATAGAATACAAAAATGCATTAATAGAGCATATGATATCCTATGAAACAAGAAAATGGAATAATGATAGACATTAAGAAAATATTGACAAAATATGATCCAGATGATTGTCGAATCATAACGTATCAAAATAAATCTGCGGAAACTTCACTTTTCTATACGGCGAAATCGACTTACGACTCATCTCTCGGTCCCTATCTCGGTTGTAAGTCGGCGACTACTTGTATTTATATATATATATATATATTTTATTTGTTCATTTATTTATTTATCATTATTTTTATTATATTTAAATGGCGTGGATATATCCATATTCGTTATTACTGCTTGCTTAGATGAATGGGAGAAGGGATCACTGTTGGGAGGTATTTGCATTCAAAGCTATATATGAGAGTATTGAATGATCTTAGCCATCCCAAAGATGGTTTGGACCTTTTTGACGGAACTACTCTCAAGGGTTGGGTCATCGGAATCCAGGGGGATCCAATCCTTGAGGTGGGACTCTTGGGTTTTGGCCGGAAGCCAATCATTACAGATATGGGGAGGATGATTCCATATATCCTTGGTCGCAGTCCTAACAGGTGGGTTTAGCTTACACCTGTGCCTCTATATCTGTTTTGATGCTATCCTTCGGTTAGGGTACAGAGTGGACCATCTGGGAAGTATACTCTCATTGTGCCGATAGTGGAGAATGCAAACTTCCTTTCCAACGCATGATGCTTTCTTAAAATTCTCAAGCAGGTAAACCAACAAAACAACCAACAAAAAACAAAGAAAATCCCACCCTTAACTATGGACCCTTCAAATACTGAATCCCCATCCCCTGGATTTGCTGACTCCCCCCCGGCACTGTTGACGACCTCTGATAATGTGATTAGGGAAAGTTCTGTTGATGACCTTGGAACGGGAAAGGACCATTCTACTGATATTTCAAAATCAAGTAATTTGGGAAACACGAGGAAATTTCGAATATTTCAAAATCAAGTAATTTGGGAAACACGAGGAAATTTCGAATTCTTCATGTTACCCAAATTTCAATAGAGACAAATTATGATGATCTATACAAAGCATTTGAATGCTATGGATGCATAGAAGAAATAAGGATGAAATTTGAAGCTGAAACATGAGATTCATGGATATCTTACAGTAGTTATGACGAAGTATTTAGTGCAATAAGTAAATTGAATAGTATTAAAATTAATAGCTGTAGCTGCTACTAAGTTGTGGAATGATCTTCCTAATCGTGTAGTTGAATCAGTAGAACTTCAAAAGTTCAAAGTTGGAGCAAATGTTTTTATGTTGACCAGGCTGACATGAGTCTTTTTATAGTTTATATATGACAAGTCTGTTTTCGACGTTGTTAATAGTTTATATAGGGCATATCTGTGTTGACGCTGTTACTGTTTTTAGAATGATATATTGTTAATTTATTCTCTTCATTATTTATTTCCTTATTTCCTTTCCTCACTGAGCTATTTTTCTCTGTTGGAGCCCTTTGGCTTATAGCATCTTGCTTTTCCAACTAGGGTTGTAGCTTGGCTAGTAATAATAATAATAATAATAATAACTTGAATGTTGCAGCTGCTCTTTGTGATAAGGTACCAAAAGATTTGGATGTGTATAGGCCTGCCGATTGGTTGGAAAAAGACGCAGATTTAGTTATGCCCTTCCAGAGAAATCCAAAACCACTGATGTGGCTTATAGCTGAATCAAAGGGGGTTACAGGGAATTATTTTAAAAAATGCAAATTTATTCAGAAGAAAGTAGGAACTATTGCACCAGGCGATATATCTCCTTTTGGAAAAAATAGTTTCCTTATCCATGCCAAATCCAGTACACAGTCTTTAATATTGTCTAATATGAAAATGGGTAATGATGACAATAAGTTAGATATCAAACCCCACCTAAATTTTAGCTACTGAAGGGGGGTTAGTTTTTAACATAGATCTATATGAATTTACAGAGGAGGAGATACTGGCCATGTGTCCACTAAATGTATGGAAAGTTCACAAAGTCCCAGATACATCAATGATAATCCTTACGTTCCAGGATGCTGATGTACCTTTTCATATTATTATTGAGAACGAAAGGATTAAAGTTAGACCATTCAAGCAGAAGCCACTGCAATACTTTAATTGTTTTAAATTTGGGCACCCATCTAAAGTTTGCAAAAATGAGAAGATGTGTGGTATTTGCTCTAAATCTTACCATGTAGAGTGTGCACTTGGAGATAGGTGTTTAAATTGCAGCTTGAATCACAAATCCACAGACAAGAGCTGCGAGCTATATAAGTTGGAGGAAGCTGCCCTCAACCAATTGAACTTAGAACATATAAGTGTGACTCATGCCAAAAGACTATTAAATAAATCAAATACATATGCTAAGGCATTAAAATCAAACCAACGTAGTACTGCCAATAGCTAAAAAAAAAAGTATACCATCTGATAAAATGTCAAATAATGAGGTAACCATATTAACTCTTGAGGCTTTACCACGGTGTATTAACACTAGGGCATTGCCCATTGCTGTACAGCCTTCAACCCCCATTACAAAAAATAGTATAAACCTCTCTCAGGCCACGTCCTTGCCTGATCTGATGGAGGTTCCACTTACGACCAACCTACCTGATGCACCTGTAGTGGCAAAGGTGCAAAAATCTTGAATCCCACCATCTATTAATCATAAAAGAGAGAGACCTCCATCTCTCTCTCCACCCTCCATTAGAAACGTTAAGGTTATGACATCAAATAAATTTGATGTTTTGTCTGTTGATGTTTCTAATGAACCAGAAGATAAACTGAATAAATCAGAAATTCAAGTTGAGGTCCACCATCCACCTGAACAAGTAGATCAAAAGGATGCAAAGAAAAACACAAATGTAAAACCCAACATAACAAGACCACCTCTGAAGAAACCTACAGGTAATAATGTTGGATTAAAAACTGCTAATAGAAAGACCTCTTCCAAGATGTCTTCCAGAAATAATCCCTAGTTTTCTCCTCCATTTTGCAATGGAACTGTCAGGGTTTGAGGGTGAAATATGAAGAACTTAAGCTCCTAATTCATGAACATTCCCCCATAATTGTATGTCTACAGGAAAGTATGCTTGATTCTAACACTCCTAGTCCTCGAGAGTATGTTAGCTATAGAACACCATATAATCAACAAGCAGGGAGCCATGGCGGAAGTCTCATGTACATTCGTCGAGATGTTCCCCAAATACCTATGTCTATACGTACAACCCTGCAGGCAGTGGTTGTACAAATTGATATAGGGAGAAAATATACAAAATGCTCTCTGTACTTACCTCCAAATGATAATATTTTATATGATGATTTAGCAGAGATCATTCAACAACTCCCTCGACCTTTTCTCTTACTGGGAGATGTGAATGGTAGACATCCTTTATGGGGTGATGTTTTGGCCAACACAAGGGGCAATAATTATTATCTCATCAATTGTGGAGAATGAGGATGTGGGACTCCTTAATACAGGAGAGCCCACGCACTTCCATGTTCAGACAGGTATCTTGTCATGCATTGACATTTCAATTGCAAGCTCTAACTGCCTTCTTGATTTTGATTGGAGGACATTAGATGATTGGCACACTATTGATCATGCATCAATCATTATAAACACCAACAAGGGTCCGCCTTTGCAAAGATCGCCACGATGTAATCTTGACAAGGCAGACTGGGTTAAATTTTCTGAGGAAAGTGAAATCGAAGGGAGAGCAGAGCAGTTTGAAAGTACTGTATTGATGATGCCATAGACCTACTGAATGGAACTCTCCATACAACAGGAATCAATTCGATTCCAAAAACCACAGGACTATTCAAAAGACGACCAGTCCCGTGGTGGTCTTGAAAATTAACAGCCTTGCACAGAGCCACCAGAAAATCCCTGACTAGATTGCGTAGACGCCGTACGGATGAAAATTTGATATCATACAAAAAGTGTAGAGCACAGTTTCGTCGTGCCATGAAAGAAGCTAGACGCCAATCTTGGGTGACTTTTGTTTTCTCTGTTAATAGTAGAACACCACCATCTTCTGTATGGAGGAAAATAAAAAAGATTGCAGGCAAATTTACCCCGAACCCACCACCAGTGTTGAAAGTGAATGGTTTGTATGTGACTGAAGGAAATGAAGTTAGCAATGCCCTGGTTGACCATTTTTCAAGTGTATCGTGCAAGAGTGTAGCAGCTCCTGGTCACCAGTACAGGAGCATTGAAAAAAAGAAAATTTTAAATTTTGCAACAGGAAGGGAAGAATCGTATAATTGTTCTTTTACTGAAAGAGAACTTTATTCCGCACTCGCTAATTGCAACGATACAGCCCCTGGACCCGATGGAATTCCATATGCTATGGTTAAACATGTACATTTTAATACAAAGTTATTTTTTTTAAGTATTATTAATAGAATATGGCATGATCATAGTTACCCAAGTGTTTCGGAACTAGCCATTATTTTAGCCTATTTTAGCCTTTTTAAAACCCGGTAAGGACAAGATTTTAGTAGCAAACTATCAACCTATTGCATTGACTTCTTGTTTATGTAAAGTCATGGAGAAGATGGTCAATGCAAGGTTGATGTGGTACCTTGAAAAGAATGGTATTTTATCACCGATTCAATGTAGATTCAGAAAAATGCACTCAACAACTGATGTGGTAATAAGACTTGAGTCCTCTATTTGTGAAGCCTTTGCTTCCAAACAGCACCATGTATTAGTGTGCTACTGTTATTAACACACATTGAGTATGTGTTGTTTGAGATGTTGAGTCTTGAAATAAAGTCAAGCTTGTTAACTTTAAAATGGTTTTTTCTCTAAAAACAACAGTGTTAACATCTCCATCACAGGAGTATAGCTGGTTTGGTCGGATGACCAATTCAGGTGAAGTATAGATAAGAACTGCCTAAAATATCGATATCACAGATATCGTATATTTAGTTATCTCAGCATATAAACACAATATGTAAACTTTACATTAGTGTAGGAAGACACCTGCATCCGGTGGCGACACAATCTTTCACACGGTATGCATTTGTGTTTATGCTTAAAAAAAAATGTAATAACTAACTATTACACATGTGACAGTTTTTTTTACCGTGAAAAGGCATATGATGCAATACCCCTCCTACTCCTAAGTCTGAGGCCTCTGTTGCAATGAAGAATTGCTTACCGAAGTCAGGAAATTTTAAGATAGGAGAACTACACAGTTCATCTTTCAAGGTATTAAAAGCCTGTTGATGCTGCTCAGACCATATGAAATCTAAGCCCTTCTTCGTAAGATCAGTTAAAGGAGCGGCTATTATTGAATAGTTGCGTATAAAACGCCTGTAATATCCACTACAACCCAGAAATTGCTGTATTCCCTTGACATTAGTAGGTATGGGAAAATTACGTATAGCCGACACCTTATCATGGACTACTTTAAGACCTTGGCTTGACACCATGAAACCCAAATATATTAATTCTGTTTTGAAAAATTCACACTTACTAATCTTTACACTTAAGTTATGTTGTCTTAATCTCTGTAGTACTACTGTAGTTCTAACTTACGTAGATGTTCTTCAAAGGTGTTGGAAAAGATTACAAGATCGTCCATATAGGCATGCAATATATCCCCTAACAAGTCTTCAAACACTTATGTTAATCATTCTTGTAAATGTTATGGGAGCACAACGTAAACCAAAAGGCATCCATAAAAATTCATAATGTCCCCTGGCTGTGCTGAAGGCTGTGTATGGGATACTATCTTCTTCTAATGATATCTGGTGAAATCCTTTAAGTAAGTCCAAACTGGTAAAATATTTATTCTGACCTAACAAAGACAAAATATCGTCAGTACATGGCACTGGGAATCGATCAGGGATCATCTCCTCGTTTAGACGACGGAAGTCTACGCAGATACGCCATGTTCGATCTTTTTTCGGTACAACTATTAATGGAAAATTATAGGGGCTGTTTGATTTCCTAATGACTCCTTCTTCTAGCATTTTACCTACTTCATCATTTATTTCATTCTGGAATTTCATAGGGAGTCTGTACGAGGGTACATAGATAATTTTCTGCTTGTCCTTTAACCTTATTTGATGCTCGATCACATCTGTTTTTCCTAAGGATCTATCCGTAGTGGAAAAAACATCATGATATTTAGTTAAAAGTCCAAAAAGTTTCTGCTGAATTTTTTCGTCTTGAATGTCTTTATTGATTTTATTTTTAATAGATTGCAAAAGGGATTCATCCGCAACTGATTGAGCGTGATTGATTTCAGCAACGGTAAGAATACGATGTTTATAAACTTCTATATCCAAGATATGTTGATTTTTGTGAATTACTAAAGTGTTATTTAAATGATTACAGACTTCAATATTACATTGTTGATGTGAGCCTACTGTATAAAATAGCTTGTGTGACAGACAATCTGTTAGTTTTCAAAGTGTCGGAAAGGATTAATATTTCAGATCCCGGTAATGTTTTCTTTATTTGCACTATTAAATTCGAAGGTACGTTTGGCTCGATAGATTGCGTGCAAGATGATATTACGGGTGAACGAGAATTCTGCTGGGTCGCGTATATTATTTCTTTATTAGTGAGACAAGTTATTGGTTCTTCAACGTACGTTACGGTTACATTTGTCGTCTCCTTTTTATCCAAAACTGATTTTAAGGTATTAGAAGACTTATAGAATTTTCCTTTGATATACACGCCGTGCTTGGCAGGGGCTAAGATAATGTTTTGATTTCCCATAGATGGGTATCCTATAATTACAGCTGGATACATATCAATGTTTTGTACAACAACAAATGTATCAGCAAACGTGCGTTTACCGACCTTGAACTGAACATGAGTTATGCCTATTACATTTAATTCATTATTTCCTATACCTGAGAGTCTCACTCCGGATTTTTCTATCGGAAAGTTCGAAAACAACAAATGATGTGTCCTCAAATCCATGATATTACGTGGACTACCAGAGTCAAAAAATAATGTAAAGGATTTGTGTTCTAAATTTACAGCATATAATGTTGGTCGTAACTCATTTTGGCTTATTATTGTATGAATTCGTTGCAAATCTACGGGAGCATGCACTGTTTTACTTAATTCGGCCGTGTGTTTCATAGGAAAATCTATTGCCTCACAATGATCTGATAAAACATTAAATTGATTATTCAATACTACTGATGTTGACATGAATGACCTTGACCCAACATCACTCTCTTCCCCACTGGAGTTAATTTTGTGGTATTTGCTTTGCTCTGCACATTCTGAAAATTAGTCTGACCTTGCGAGGTCTGGTTTGACGACCCAGGCTCAGCGTTATTCGAAGAAGTGTTTGTTTGTTTCGGATTCTGAGCTACATTGACGTTTGGCTGTTTCTTCTTATTGTTAAAATGAGGATTTTTCTTTTTATTTCCATATGGAACTGACTGTGGAATTGACTGTGTATTTCTTGGATTCTGTTGTGTCTTACGCGAGTAGCACTGACTATATGAGTGAGTCGAATTATTATGTATCGAACAGAATTTCGTTCTGCAGTCCGCGATCAAGTGACCTTGACGTTTGCAATTATAACACGTCATTCCCGCAACTTGACTATTATTAACTACATTTACTTGTTGTGGCTTTGTTTCATTCTTTGCAAAAACTTGAGTTAACACGAGATCAAGGTCAGGACACTTAGACATGTGTTTTTTTATCTGTTTATATACATCCAATTCCGTACTTGCAGCCGTTAACTTTTTATCAAAACACCGCACTAAAGCTTCAGGCAACATAAGTGTCATGCAAGTTAAATACATTAATCGTAAAAAATCTTTCACGGAGATGTTATCTCTAGTAACCCAAGTGGAATTACCTAAAATATCTTGATATTCATTAAGCCTATCAGCTATGAGAGCTGCTCTCTCAATAACATTAAGCCGATTCATAGTGGCTTGATTAAGTGTATTTCTTAACGTTAATACTACATCCAAGGCTTCTTCACCCCCATAGACCGCGCGTAACCTAACTTTGAAATCATCCCAGGTAACTGCTTCTTGAAGTGAAACACCTCTTAAATACGCACTCGCATCCCCCTTGGAAAAATCTATAAAACTTTTAGCTTCTTGTAATTGTACAAAAGGGTCTATGATTTGTTTGGCATTTAAATGGGCATCGACAGATGAAATCCATGACTCCACATTTTGAGGCAAGAACCCATTAACCCGACCCTGAAAAGGAAGGATTGCAGACCTGGCATTTACAAGCGTCACAATCGGGAGAGGATTAATCTGTCCTACGCCACTAGGTCCAGGGATGGGGCTCACAGGGGGCGTCATGACTACTGTATTTCTTTTCCTATCTCTTTGACCCCTTGCAATTCTATCAAAATATCTATATGAATACAGACGTCCACTGTGTAAATGCATAAGCACTGAATGATAAAGATTATAACAAAATTCCCCAAAACAATGCTACTAATCCCAAGACATTTCCCGAGAATTTCTGAAAGAAAACAGAACACAAAGATATTTCCCGAGAATTTCTGAAAGCAAACGGAACACAAAGATATTTCCCGAGAATTTCTGAAAGAAAACGGAATTAGCACAAAGAGAGAAAAAATTCTAGATGAGAATTCGGAGTTGAACACAGTTTCCTTTAATGAAAGGAAAATAAAAGATTAGCAAACCACTCACCCCTGTAATAATCGACTAACGACTCGTGATAACTACACTTCACTGCCCAAACTGAAATGAATAAGAAAATTGTACTTAGCTTTATATGGCTCTGTGTGATGTCGTCATATCCTCTCTCTCTCTTGATGTTTGGGTGAATGTTTCGGTCCAATTTCCGTTGAATGTAGTGCTTCCTGGATATGTTTTGTAAGCGTTGAACGTCAGTCCTTGGGTTTCCTAGGATGTTGATTGAAGATCCAGTTCATCAGTTTGTATGTATAACATTCATTAAATGTTTTATTTTTCGATGGACTATGATACTTAGTCAAAATTGTAGATTTATTACCGTTGATTTCTTGAAGATCTTTCTCTGGTTTTTACAGCTTTATTGTTGATTTCTTGAAGATCTTCCTCTAATTCTTAGAGTCTTATTGTTGATTTCTTGAAGATCTTTCTCTGATTTTTAGAGTTTTATCGCTGCCACCATTTATTAGTGTGCTACTGTTATTAACACACATTGAGTATGTGTTGTTTGAGATGTTGAGTCTTGAAATAAAGTCAAGCATGTTAACTTTAAAATGGTTTATTCTCTAAAAACAACAGTGTTAACATCTCCATCACAGGAGTATAGCTGATTTGGTCGGATGACCAATTCAGGTGAAGTATAGATAAGAACTGCCTAAAATATCGATATCACAGATATCGTATATTTAGTTATCTCAGCATTTAAACACAATATGTAAACTTTACATTAGTCTAGTAAGACACCTGCATCCAGTGGCGACACAATCTTTCACACGGTATGCATTTGTGTTTATGCTTCAAAAAAAATGTAATAACTAACTATTACACATGTGACAGTTTTTTTTACCGTGAAAAGGCATATGATGCCACATGGAGGTATGGTATACTTAAAACAATTCATGAACTAAGATTAAGAGAAGAACTACCACTATTTATTCAGTCATTTCTTTCGCATAGAGTTTTTCAAGTGAGAGTGGGGTAAACTCTATCAGAGAGTAAGTGTCAGGAAGAAGGAGTTCTTCAGGGGAGTGTGCTGAGTGTAACCCTATTTGCCCTAGCAATTAATGGGATATCCTCAGTCATTCCCCAAGATGTTCTATCAACATTATTTGTGGATGATCTCTCAATATCATTTGCTGGAACTAGAATGGCAATGGTTGAGAGAAAAATACAACTCTCTATTGACAAAATTATCCATTGGGCTGACATGAATGGATTTAAGTTCTCGACAAGTAAAACTACCTTTGTCCATTTTTGTCGTATCCAGGGAGTACATCCAGACATTAAAGGTCAACGGATACCATGTGCAAGTGAAGCTAAATTTTTAGGTTTGATTTTTTATTGTAGGCTTACATAGGTTTCTCACTTAAAAGCATTAAAAGCTAAATGTCTTGAGGCTCTGAATATCTTAAAAGTATTGTCCCATACATCATGGCGGGCAGACTGCAATACTATTTTAAAATTATACAGTACAAGGCCTTGATTTATTCCAAAATTAGTTATGGATGTGAAATATACTCTTCAGCCACCCCAAGCTGGTTAAAAATATTAGACTCAATACATCATGCAGGTATTAGATTGTCTACAGGAGCATTTAGAACCTCACCTATCCCAAGTCTCTTTGTTGATGCTGGAATGTTACCTCTAGACCTTTACCGAATGTCTTCCATTATTCGGTATTGGTTTAGATTGATAAGACTCCCTAACTCTTTAGCCTTTCAGACTGCAAACCTTGTAAAACACGCATCGTACTTTGAGTTGCATCAAAATCTCCTCAACCTTATGGCTTTCGGGTGAAACGATTATTAAACAGTCTGGATATAATTAGAAGTAAGGTACTTCCATTCAAGGTATCATCAACGCCTCCATGGAAATTACCAGAGATATCTTTTTGTAAATACTTTATTGGAGATAAGAAGAATATGACTGACCTAGAAGCCAGGTCTCTTTTTATGGAACATGTTGAAGAACATAGAGGATCAACTTTCATATATACTGATGGCTCCAAATCTGATGCTGGCATTGGATTTGGAGTACATAGTAATGATTTTAATTGTAGAGGTGCACTTTCTCTAACAGCTTCCATAATTACTGCCTAACTATGGCATATTAACCGCTATTGAGAAAATCGCATTGGAGAAGGAGGGTAATTTTACAATTTTTACAGATGCAAGGAGTGTCCTTCAAGCTTTAGAAGTTTTTAATTCAAGCAACCCTCTAGTTTTAAAGATTTTAGAATGGCTTTTTATTATTGGACGGAGAGGTATAACAGTTAGATTTTGTTGGGTTCCAGCACATGTAGGTGTGTCTGGGAATGAGAAGGCAGATTCACTGGCAAGGAATGCTGCATCCGAGTTGCTGCCAAGAAGCTATCCCATTCCGTGTAACGATTTCCTACCTAACATCAAGAAATTGCTTTGTAATAAATGGCAACAGCACTGGGATAGTCTAGATGGCAATAAAATGAGAGACGTAATAAATGCCATATCTCCTTGGAGGTATAACATGATGCCCCGAAAATGGGAGACTTCTCTTTGTCGTCTCCGTGTTGGTCACACTCGGTTGACACACGAGTTTCTGCTGAAGGGCCAACACCAACTGTATTGTGAAGACTTTTTAGTACCTCTAACAGTGAGGCATTTGTTGATTTGTTGACCGAATGCCCCAATTATAATAACTTAAGGAATAGATATTTGTTTGAGGCTCGAGGTTAGGGTGGCAGGTTCATCCTTGCCAAGATTCTTGGACATGATGTGTCCTACTATGCAAGTGGCATTTTTAGATTTATTTCAGAAGCAGGTCTTCTAAAAACTATATAACTTTTATAATGACATTAAGCTTTTATGGTTTTAATTGAATATTCATTATTTTTTTTTTGTATATATAAACTAAATGATATCGGCGTCAATGACCTTAGATGTCAGGATGCATGAAAACCTTAAATCAATCAATCAATCCGAGGGAAGTTTCCTCCCCAGGTGTGAGGTTGTTTCTCCCTTCAGAGGGAGAACTTCCCACTTCTTAATAAATTCATCGTCTCCGACTGCTGTTGCTACCTTCGCCCAGACTTCTCTCCCCCCTTGCTGAGTTTCTCTTCCTTCAGGGGCGGAGCACGGTCTTGGCACGTCTCTTCTACGAAGTGCGTAGTTAAAGGTCAGCTTGCTGATCCACCGGCCCTCAATGGGCATCTTTTAGTCTCTTCTACGAAGTGTTCACCTCTCTCGTTCGCGAGAGAGGCCACTCATAGAGACTCCTCTTCGGAGGATCGCTACTGTTAAAGGTCAGCTTGCTGATTCACCGGCCCTCAATGGGCGTTTTCTAATCTTCTCTACGAAGTGTTCACCTCTCTCATTCGCGAGAGAGGCCACTCATAGAGACTCCTCTTCAGAGGGTCGCTACTGTTAAAGGTCTGCTTGCTGATCCACCGGCCCTCATGGGCATCATCACGGGTGTCTTCAAGTTTCTTCTACGAAGTATTCACCTCTCTCGTTCACGAGAGAGACCACTCATAGAGACACCTCTTCGGAGGATCAAGCAGACCTACCAGCGCAGCAGACCTACCAGGACCTACCGATCTACCAGCGCAACCTTGCGCTACATCGTAGTCCTTTGGACTTCGGTCCTGGACTCTAACGCGGATCTGTTTACGGTCCCCATCGGTGGATGCTCGCCCTTCTAAAGGGCACATCCCAGTTCCTGATCGTCCTGCCAGCTGACCTGCCAACCTACTAGTGCTACCTTCGTGTGCGCGCCAACAGTCTCCCGTGCGCGCACACGCTCCAACAAGTCTTCTCCGCACGCGCCCTCCGACAATCTTGCGTGCATGGGTGCCGATAGTCTCCCGCTCGCATGCCAATAGTGTTGCGCGCGCTCTAACTGTCTTCCGCGCGCGACAATGGTCTCCCGCGCGCGCCCCAATAGTCTTACGCGCACTCGCCAACGATCTTCCGTGCCCGGGTGCCTATGGTCTCCCGCGTGCACGCGCCAACAGTCTTGCACGTTTGCGCGCGCCAACAGTCATGCACGTTTGCGCGCGCCAACAGTCTTGCACGTTTGCGCGCCAACAGTCTTGCACGTTTGCGCGCCAACAGTCTTGCACGTTTGCGCGCCAACAGTCTTCCGCGCGCGCCCATGGTCTCCCGCGCGCTCCAAATTTCTTCCGCATGCGGGCACCGATGGTCTCCCGCGCGTGTGAGCGACGATGCTCTTGCGCGCGTGAGCACTGACGCTCTTGCGCGTGTGCGCCGATGGCCTTCCGCGCGTGCCCGCGCCAACGGTCTTCCACGCAAGGGCACCAAAGGTCTCTTGCGCGAGCACCTGTTGGCCTTCCGCGCGCACGCGCTTCAATGATCTTGTGCGCAAGCAGCCTTATGCGCGCGCCGACTGTCTACTGCGCCCGGGCGCTGATGGTCTCCTGCGCCAGTGGTGTTCCGCACGCGCGCGTCAGCAATCTCCACGTACTACTCGCGCCAATGCACCCGCTCTTGCGCAACCAGTCACACGCTTCGGCGCATTCTAGGGAGAATGCACAAAACTACAGAGTGCCTTACTGCGCGCCAGCGCTCTTCCGCACTTTCCTGCGCCCTCCTGTGCAGTTACGGTCTCAGATCCAATGCGCCAGCTCTTTCCAAAGAGTCAGGGCTCGCAGATCCAATGCACCAGCTCTTGTCTAAGAGCCAGCACTTGCCTGCTCTCCAGGCAGAAATTGAACACCAGCATCATCCTGTGTGCCATCGCAATAGGCAGTAAAAAGGAATAAAACTTTTTGGACAGGTCACCATTGCCCTATTCCTCCCCACAGACACATAAACATTGCCACTGAGAATGAGGAATAAGGCTTGAGAGAAGGATTCAAGATCCCAAAGATTCCATCCTACAAGGGGAATCGAAACGGGGAATCCTTGGTCCCTGTCTCTTCTGAAGTTTTATTTTTCCTTGACAGACCACCGTCAGCAAATGGGAAAACATCAACAGTCTGATATCTAGATCACTGTTTGCTGATGGCTAGTTCACAGTTTACTGATCGCTAGGTCGCCGATCACCAGATCCCCAATTGCTAGCTCAATGCTGATCTTGGACCTCTAGTCCTTCCAATGACTAACGATCGCCAATTGCTAGCGTTTCCAATCACCGATTGCTAGCGTTTCCAATCACCGATTGCTAGTCAATAACCAGTCATCAGCTTGCTGATCACTAGATCACCGATGGGCAGGTCATCTTTCTTCGATCATTGAACTCAGCTCACTGATCTCTGACCAGCCCATCCTTCAGCTTGCTCATCTCTGACCAACCAGGGGGGACCATAATCAGCTTGCTGATTTCTAACTCACCACTGGCTCACAGACCACTGATTCATCGGTCATCGGCAGTTTGCCAGCAGTTCCTGACTCGAACTTACTAGTCAACCTCTTCCTGTAGTTCCTAGATCAGAAGTTATACAACATACTTCTCGCTACTGGCCGTTCGCCATCACACTAAAGTGATTGACAAACGTTCGACAACCCTCATCAACGGCTTGGCCACTGGGAACTACTTGCGAGCACTCTCCAACTGCACAGTAACCACGATACCCAACGGTTAACCATTGATTCTATTCTAAGTAATAGCATCAATCCCATCAGGGCGCATGGTAAGGCTAAGCGTTGCCTTCCTTCTGTTAGTTAAAGAAATTCTCTCAGAGAAGAATTCTTGCACTGGGTATCGCGCCTGATCCTTTACGACACGAGTCAATATTCCAGCGTCAACAATCTTCCATGCAAAAGAATTAGCAAGGAGCTGCCCCTTTGGGTCGATGTCCACACCATGTTGGAGTTCGAACAAGGGCTAAGACCTCAGGTCTACATTTGCGCACTGGACCTAAAGGATACTTACTCCCAGGCCCAAACCATCCATCTAGGAAGGTTGGAAGATTCTCCTGCGCACGCTCACCAGCATTCTCCCACGCGCGGGCGACCGCCAATATTTTCCCACGCACGAGCACCAATATTCTCCCTCGCACGAGCGCCAATATTCTCCCGCGCGCAAACACGCGCACCAACAAGCACAAGCACAAGCACAGATGCGTCATCCGGCAGGGTCGCCGTCGCCTCATTACCCTCCCCGCAAACTTATACCAATGCGCACTGCGGGAGAAGGGATACATTATCAAGGAGAGGGGTTCAGGATCCCTAAACTGTCTTCTAAGGTGGACCCACCTATCACAGTGACTCCTCGTAGGGAACCTTCGGTCTCTTTCCCTTCAGGGGATCTGTCTGACAGTGCATCCATCAGCGAGCAGCCCTGGTTCATTGCCTTAGTCAGAGCCGTAACACAGGCTTTCAAGCCTGTCCTGTCTGATCGCTCATCAGAGCGACCTTTAGCCCTAGACCTTACGCACGGAACCATGGCTTCCTCTACCCCTTTGAAGAGGAAAAGAGGAGTTTCTGAAGCGGTCACTTCCCCGAGGGCGAAACTGACTCCTTGCAGAGCATCGAGACAAGTTCCTCCTGTTTCTCAGAGAGACTCTCCATCCCTGTCGGAAGAAGACCTCCTATCACCAAGGGAACCGCGTGAGGAAAGACTCTCCTCCATCGCACCAATGTACGAAACCTCTCTTCTCGCCGAGAGTTCCCGCAATCTGAGATCAGGAGGGACATGCCACACAGGTCATCGATGTTGGAGTCTTACCTCCTTCCTCGGAAGGAATCCAAAGACTCCAAAACACTGCTAAAGTCCTCCACTAGGGCTAGAATGGAGACAGCCAGCCACTCAGGGAATGTCTGCAACTCACCCCAAGAAGAGCCTTGGGGGATAGGAGACTTCGCTGCAAGTCCTACAGTAGGAGGAGACCAGCAAGAGTCAGAGCATGCATTCTGGCAGGTTCTGACTCTAATGAGGGTTCTCAATGGGTTTTCCGACCAAGAGATACCCCTTCGAAAGGGCAAAGACACGGTCTTAGACCACATCTTTGGTACTCAGAAACCCTCAAAGACCAGTGCAGCCCTGCCCTGGTCTCTTCATGTCACATTCTACAAAATAATCTTGTAAGTAGTCTGGGAGCACTTCATTTTCAGCCAGTATCATCTCGGCAGATATTCCATCGTATCCCAGGCTTTCCATCGCTTTAGATTTTAGGATAGCTTCGACTTCAAACACATTGAATTCATTCATGGGCATATCAAGGTCTTCATCAGCTTCAGGTATATCAATCAAATTATTCCTTTCATATCTCCTATTCATAACATCACTAAAGTGTTCCATCCAACGTTGTCTTAATTCATCTTCTCTTGCTATAACAGAGCCATCTCTTTTTGGTGGGTAAAAGCTACTTCTTCTTTGCCCCACTTGAGATTTCATTAATAATTTTCCCCCCAGATGCTGAAGCCTTGACGAGGATGGGGGCTTAGGGGGCTCTAGTGAATAGTGGAAACTGCTTTCCCACTGGACCTCGGTGCCCAATTGTTGATCCAATTAAATCAGTCAGCACTTTCTCTTTTCCTTTTGTTTATTTCTTTTATTCTCCAATTTCTTCCTTTTGGCCTTAAACTTGTTGACGATTTTTTTTTTTTTTTCTTATACTTTGGCTGCTTCTTTGGATTTGGCACTGTGAGATGGATGGCATTTCATCTCACCCTGTACCAATTTAGATGCCATCACCCTCTGGCAGACCCCATTGGGTGCTGACCAAGTCTGTTAAGAGTCGGGCTCCAGTGATCCGGTTGTAAGTCGCCCATATTTGCAGGTAATGGTAGACACCAGGCATTGTAGTTGCCGGTGGGTGGGGCTAACTACCCCCACTGACCAGTGTACACCCATCTAAAGAGAGGCAGACCATCTCTAATAGAGGACTGGTCCCCGCTTAAGCCTCTTCTCGTGTTGGACCACATGAGATAGGAGGACTGACATCCTCCGATAAGAGGTGGATAATCCGGCTTGCTTCTTCCATAAAAACCAACTCCTCCGTTGATGACTTGGAAAATAAAAACATGGACCTCGGTACAGACAGCTCCAACTTGGGTTCTAATATTGTAACATTAGAACCTCATTCACGTTATGTAAAGAATGATCATAAGAAAACACTAGAAAAGAAGAGAGAGCGAGAGAGAGAGAGTGAGAAATGATGACAGTACAGAAAAATATAGAAAAGTAGTATTACCTGGTCACTATAAAGTAGTGAATTATGAGAAATTTTTTATTTTGTAATTTGAAAATGGAAGACATGTTCGTGTAAATGTTTTTAAAGTTAACAGGGAATTAGTTACTGTATGTGGAGGGCAGCCAAAAATTCTTCCCCAGGGAATCGGAAGTCTCTTGATAGAGATACTATCCCCCATATAAGGTGAAAGATTAAGAACAGTTACAACATTGGATGGTCATAGTGTCAAAAGCATTTCGCACCCCACTTTGAACCAGAGTAGGGGTGTGATATATGCTCCAAAATTTGTGGACATAGAGGAAAAAGAAATTGAGGATGAACTGAAAAGTCAACAAGTAGTAAAAGTAGTCAGAATGAGAAAAGGAGTTGGAGAACAACGTATTCCTCTTGCTACTTTGATCGTGACATTTGATCAATGCAGATTACCAAATGTCATTAAAGCTGGTTGGCTATCTTTGAAGGTGAAACCATATATCCCTTCATCATTGCAATGTTATTATTGCCATATGAAGGGCCATTTAAGCCAGAAATGCAAAGAAAAATTGAATAATAAGCCAGCTGTTTGTGCCAACTATGGTAATAATATTCATGGAGCCTGCACAGAATATCCAAATTGCATACTTTGGGGAAGCACACCCAGCTACATCTAAATGCTGTATTAAGTTTATTTTTGAAAAAGAAATTCAGGCCATTAGGACCATGGAAAGGGTTACTTTTAAAGAGGCTCGTATAAGAGCTCTTGAAAATGAGATAAGACCAGGGCAACCTTTTTCAGCGAGTCTAAAGAAAAACTTGCCAAAGCACAGGGACGAAAATTATATCCTCACTTCTAACATGAAGAAACATATGAAAGTAGTTAAAGAGGTTGAAAGTCCCATTAAAAATTTATATCCAGAAATTGTAGAATAGTCAAAGCAGATACTTGAAGATCTGAAAGATATTCAAAAGCCATCTACTTCCATTCAAAACAATAGTACAAACCTCTTCTCAGGCAGTGTCCTAGCCTGATCTGATGGAGGTTCCACTTGAAACCAATTTACCTGGTGAACCTGTAGTGGAGAAGGTGCAGAAAACCTGATAGTTCACAACCTTTTAATCGATAAATTGAGGGACCACCATCTCTCACGCCTCCTACCATAAGAAACATTAAAGTCATGACTTCAAATAAATATGATTTCTTGTCTGCTAAGGTTTATGATCAACTGGAAGACAACTTAAATAAATTAGAAATTTAAGTTGAGGTCCACCATCCTCCTCAACAATTAGATCAAAAGGAAACTAAGAAAAAGACAAACACAAAACCCAATATATCAAGATCCTCTCTAGAGATACCACCGGGAAATAGTGTTAGATCAAATATTGCTAAAGGGAAGACTTCATCCAAGGTGTCTTCCAAAAAATAAACCATATTTTCTTCCTTCATTCTGCAATGAAATTGCCACGGTTTGAGGGCGAAATATGAAGAACTAAAGCTCCTCATACGTGAGCACTCCCCTATAATTGTATGTCTACAGGAAAGCAAGCTCGATGCTAATACTCCTTGTCCTCGAGAGTATGTTAGCTATAGGACACCATATGATCAACGAGCAGGGAGCCAGGAGGGAAGTCTTATATACGTTCGTCGAGATGTTCCAAAATATCTTTGTCTATCTGTACCCTTCTGCAGGCAGTGGTTGTACAGATTGATATAGGGAGAAAATACGGAATCTGTTCTCTTTACTTGCCTCCAAATGATAACATCTCGTATGATAATTTAGTAGAGGTGATTAAACAACTCCTACAACCTTTTTTTCCTACTTGATCTTAATAGTAGACATCCTTTATAGGGTGATGTTTTGGCAAATACAAGGAGTAATATTATATCATCGATTTTGGAGAATGAAGATGTAGGACTCCTTAATACAGGAGAGCCCACACACTTTCATGTTTAGAGAGGTAGCTTGTCCTGCATTGACCTATCAGTTGCAAGCTCTAACTGTCTTCTCAATTTTAATTGGAGAACATTAGATGATTGGTATACTAATGATCATGCACCAATCATTATAAACATCAACAATGGTCCACCTGTACAGGGATCGCCAAGATGGAATCTTGATAAGGCGGACTGGGATAGATTTCGGGAGCTAAGTGAAATTGAAGGGAATGCAGAACAGTTTGAAAGTGTTGATGATGCCATAGACTTACTTAATGGAACTCTTCACACAGCAGGAGTCAATTCCATTCCCAAAACAACAGGGATATTCAAATGACGACCAGTCCCCTGGTGGTCATCAGAACTAATTGCCCTGCACAGAGCCACAAGAATGACTTTACCTCGATTGCTTGGCGCCATACTGAGGAGAATTTAGTCATATACAAGAAGTGTAGAGAACATTTTCGTCGTGCCATGAAAGAAGCTAGGCGCCAGTCTTGGGTGTCGTTTGTTTCCCCCATTAACAGTAGAACACCAACATCATCTGTGTGGAGGAAAGTGAAAAAGATAGCAGGCAAACTCACCCTAAACCCACCACCAGTGTCAAGGATAAATGGTCAGTGTGTGACTAGAACACCTTAAGTAAGCAATGCCCTGGCTGATCATTTCTCAAATGTATCATGCAAGTTTGAAGCAGCTCCTTGTCACCAGTATAGGAGCATTGAAGGAAAGAAAGTTTTAAATTTCGCAACAAGAAACAAAGAGTTATACAATTCACCTTTTACTGAAAGAGAATTTGATCCTGCACTTGCTACATATAATGATACAGTCCCTGGACCCGATGGAATTCCATATGCAATGAATAAACATGTACATGTTAATACCAAGTTATTTATTTTAAGCATTATTAATAGAATATGGCATGATCATAGTTATCCAAGTGTTGGGGACCTAACCCTTATTTTAGCCTTTTTAAAACCTGTTAAGGATAAGTTTTTAGCAGCAAGCTAACGACCTATTGCATTGAGATCTTGCTTATGTAAGATGATGGAGAAGGTGGTCAATGCAAGACTGATTTGGTACCTTGAAATAAAAGGTATTTTATCACCTATCCAGTGCAGATTCAGAAAAGTGCACTCCTCAACTGATGTGTTGATACGACTTGAGTCCTCTATTTGTGAAACCTTTGCTTCCAGACAGCACCATGTAGCAGTCATTTTTGACATTGCAAAGGCATGTGGTACTGCATGGAGATATGGTATACTTAAAACCATTCATGAATTGGGATTATGAGGAGAGCTACCACTGTTTATTCAGTCATTTCTTTCACATAAAGCTTTTCAAGTGAGTGTGGGGGAAAGTCTATCAGAGAGTTAATGTCAGGAAGAAGGAGTTCCTCAGGGTAGTGTGCTGAGTGTAACCCTATTCGCACTAGCAATTAATTTGGTATCCTCAGTCATTCCCCAAGATATCCTCTCAACACTATTTGTGGATGATCTCCATATCATTTGCTGGAGCTAGAAAGGCAAAGGTTGAGAGAAAGCTACAACTCGCAATTGATAAAATTATTCAGTGGGCTGATATGGATGGGTTTAAATTTTCAACAAGCAAAACTACTATTGTCCATTTCTGTCATATAAGGGGAGTACATCCAGACCCGGATATATATATATGAAAGGTCACTGGATCCCATGTGTAGGGGAAGCTAAATTTTAAGGATTGATTTTCGATTGTAGGTTGACCCGGGGCCCTCACTTGAAGGCGTTAAAAGCTAAATGTCTTGAGGCTCTGAAGCTTTTAAAAGTATTGTCCCATACATCATGGGGCAGACTGTAAAACCATTCTAAAATTATACAGTGCCTCAATTTTTTCCAAAATTAGTAAAGGGTGTGAAATATACTCCTCAGCCACCCCAAGCCTATTAAAAATATTAAATTCAATAGATCATTCTGGTATTAGATTGCCCACAGGAGCGTTTAGAACCTCATATAACCCAAGTCTCCTTGTTGATGCTGGAGAGTTACCTTTAGACTATTACCGAATGCCTTCCATTATTCGATATTGGTTTAGGTTACAAATAATCCTTAACTCTTTAGCCTTTCAGACTGCAAGTCTTGTAAGGCACTCAACATACTTTGAGTTACACCCAAAATCTCCTCAACCTAATGGCTTTCGGGTAAAACAATTATTAAACAGTCTTGATATATTTAGAGGTAAGGTGCTTCCATTTAAGATATCCTCATCCCCTCCGTGGAAATAACCAGAGATATCTTTTTGTAAATATTTTATTGGTGTTAAAAAACATGACTGAACTAGAAGCTAGGTCTCTCTTTATGGAAATGTTGAAGGACATAGGGAATCAACTTTTATATATTCCGATGGATCCAAATCTGATGCTGGCATTGGATTTGGAGTATATAGTAGAGTAGGTCTTTCAACTGTAGAGGTGCATATCCTCCAATATCTTCCATATTTACGGTTGAATTATATGGCATACTAATCTCTATTGAGAAAATAGCGGTAAAAGAGTAGGGCAATTTTACCATTTATAGCGATTCAAGAAATGTTCTTCAAGTTTTAGAAGGTTTTAATTCTAGTAACCCATTAGTTTTAAAGATTTTAGAGTGGCTTTTAAATATTGGCCTAAAAGGTATAACAGTTCGATTTTGCTGGGTTCCGGCACACGTAGGTGTGTCTGGAAATGAAGCGGCAGATTCACTGGCAAAGAGTGCTGTAACCCAGTTGCTACCAAGAAGGTATCCCATTTTCTGTAATGATTTTTTACCAGCAATTAAGAATTCTACTTATAACAATTGGCAACAGCATTGGGATAGTTTAACAGAAAATAAGATGAGAGAAATTGCAATTGTTATACACCCTTGGAGGTATAATGGGATGCCCCGAAAATGGGAGACTACTCTTTGTTGTCCCCGCATTGTTCATACTTGGATGACACACGAGTTCCTGCTGGCTGGCCAGTACCAACCATATTGCGACGACTGTTTGATACCCTTGACAGTGAGTCTTATTTTGACTGAATACCCCACTTATAGCACAGAAAGAAATAGATATCTGTTTGAGGCTCTGGGTAAGGATGGCAGGTCCATCCCTGCCATGATCATTATTATTATTATTATTACTAGCCAAGCTACAACCCTTGTTGGAAAAGCAAGATGCTATAAGCCCTACGGCTCCTATAGGGAAAAATAGCCCAGTGAGGAAAGGAAATAAGGAAATAAATAATGAAGAGAATAAATTAACAATATATCATTCTAAAAACAGTAACAACGTTAAAACAGATATGTCCTATACAAACTATTAACAACGTCAAAAACAGATATGTCATATATAAACTATAAAAAGACTCATGTCAGCCTGGTCAACATAAAAACATTTGCTCCAACTTTGAACTTTTGAAGTTCTACTGATTCAACTACCCGATTAGGAAGATCATTCCACAACTTGGTAACAGCTGGAATAAAACTTCTAGAATACTGTGTAGTATTGAGCCTCATGATGGAGAAGGCCTGGCTATTAGAATTAACTACCTGCCCGAACATTATAGAATTGTCCAGGGAGATCTGAATGTAAAGGATGGTCAGAGTTATGAAAAATCTTATGCAACATGCATAATGAACTAATTGAACGACGGTGCCAAAGATTAATATCTAGAGCAGGAATAAGAAATTTAATAGACCGTAAGTTTCTGTCCAACAAATTAAGATGAGAATCAGCAGCTGAACACCAGACAGGAAAACAATACTCAAAACAAGGTAGAATGAAAGAATTAAAACACTTCTTCAGAATAGATTGATCACCAAAAATCTTGTAAGACTTTCTCAATAAGCCAATTTTTTGTGCAATTGAAGAAGACACAGACCTAATGTGTTTCTCAAAAGTAAATTTGCTGTCGAGAATCACACCTAAAATTTTAAAAGAGCCATACAAATTCAAAGAAACATTATCAATACTGAGATTCGGATGTTGAGGAGCCACCGTCCTTGACCTACTTACAATCATACTTTGAGTTGTGTTAGAATTCAACTTCATACCCCATAATTCGCACCATGCACTAATTTTAGCTAAATCTCTATTAAGGGATTCACCAACCCCAAATCTACATTCAGGGGATGGAATTGATGCAAAGAGAGTAGCATCATCTGCATATGCAACAAGCTTGTTTTCTAGGCCAAACCACATGTCATGTGTATATAGTATGAAAAGTAATGGGCCAAGAACACTACCCTGTGAAACACCGGTTATCACATTCCTATACTCACTATGGTGCCCATCAACAACAACTCTTTAAGATCTATTACTTAAAATATCAATAATAATGCTAAGAAACGACCCACCCACTCCCAACTGTTTGAGTTTGAAAACAAGGGCCTCATGCTTAACACGGTCAAAGGCAGCACTAAAATCAAGGCCAATTTTACGAACTTCCTGACCACAATCAAGGGATTTCTGTACAGCATTGGAGATTGTATGAAGGACATCACATGCTCCAAGGCCTTTACAAAAACCAAATTGCAAACTAGGGAATAGATGATTACCTTCAGCAAACCTATTAAGACGTTTTGCCAGAAGACGTTCAAAAACTTTAGATAATATGGGAGTTATGGAAATTGGGCAGTAATCAGTGGGACTTGAGCTACCACAAACACATTTACATAGAGGAGTAACATTACCTTACATAGAGGAGTAACATTACCAATTCTCCAACAAGTGCTAAAAGCTCCTCTTCTTGCTAACTTGCGCAAAATAACAGGTAACTTTGGAGCTAAGAAATCTGCTGTCTTTATAAAAAACAAAGGAAAAATACCATTTGGGTCTACACCTCCATAAGCATCAAGGTCCATCAACAGAGCTTTAATTTCACTAGATCGAAAAGCTAAACAAGTTAGTTTAGCCTCAGGAAAACATGAATGAGGAAGTTCAAGTTTATCATTACTCTGTTCACTGTAAAAAAATCAGCTAAAAGGGTTGATTTTTCCTTTGGACAGTGAGTGACTGAGCCATCTGGTTCAAGTAAAGGAGGAACTGTTGCATCTACACCAAAGAGTGCAGATTTAAGGGTAGACCACCATTTATTTTATGGTTAAATTGTACTCCTTTTCAGTTGAGGCATAAACTCTGAGCAAAAGCTCGAAGCTGAGTATAGTTATTCCAGGTCAAATCTGATCTGCTACCCTTCCAAAAATGATAGGCCTCCTGCTTCTCCAAATAAGCACTTCTACAATCATCATTGAACCACGGTTTATCCTTCACTCGGTACCTTAGCACAGGAGAAGGGATACGCCTATCAATTAAGTTGACTAGATTCTCATTCAAAGGGACAACAGGATCTACACTTCTATATAATTGTGACCAATTCAAGCACAAAAGATCATGCTAAATCCCCTTCCAGTCTGCTTGGGATTTCATGTAAATTTTATAAGAGTATGATATATCAGGGACAGGCTGCTCAGTCCTCACTACTAATGAAATCAAGGCATGATCAGATGTCCCGGCTGGAGAACCAACCTTAATAGTTATAACGCCAGGGGAGTCAGTGTATACGAGGTCCAAGCAATTACCAGACCTGTGAGTAGCTTCATTTATGATTTGCTCACAGCCTGATTCAGAGGCAAAGTCTAAAGCTCTTAAGCCATGGCGATCGGTAGGAGAGATAGAACTTAACCATTCCCTATGGTGAGCATTAAAATCACCAACAAAGACAAAAGAAGCCTTTCTATCATCTTCATGTATCTTAGCCATAATGGTAAGAAGACAATCGAAGATAGAATCATCCATGCCTGGATTCCGGTAGATCGAACACACATAAAAGTTGTTATGCCTGCCACAAACTTTTATTACCTGACTCTCATGACATCCACATTGATAGCAGGACTTATGAGAAGCAGGGTATTCGGTCCTAATATACACCGCCATTCTCCTGGCCCTAGTGATGGCATCATTTTTCAACATTATTGGCTTCTTAAAACTAGTTATAAAGAGCTCAGATGAGTGCCTCATATTAGAAACCAAAGTTTCTGAGCACAAAAGAATATCATACTATCTGGACGCAACTGTAAGGTCTTGGATATTACATGGAGACCACGAATATTGCAATACAGAAGACGACATTGACGAAATCTAGACGTACTGGTCCCGGATTTCGCTCAATGTCTCCAGACAGCTTAAGAATTAATAGAAATAAAAAAAGAGAAATCATACTTAAAAACTAGATTAACAAGAATTATAACAAAAACAATATGTACAGGATTATAAATAAAAAGTCCGAAAAACTGGTGAACATGGAGGAGCCGATACACCATGTAAGGCTAAATACCCTCCAGGATAGCCACTTCAACTGAAGGGAGGACAGTAAGGATGGTTTTGAGAAGAAAAAAATCAGAAAAGGAAAAGACAACCTTTTAATAAACCACCAGGCATCCAGGACCCTTCTATTAAGCCTGCCCAACACACCATTTCAAAAAAACAAGAGGAAGAAAAAAGGGATTTTGACGAAGGAAAAATCTATTTCTGGGCGAGAGACCTGTGCCGCTCCGTGAAATGTTCCTTTTAGCATCATTTCTAAGGTATATAACTGCTATATATTACCAGAGAAAAAAGTTGCATTGGAATGCCAGGGATGAACCTAGCTCGCTCACCTATATAAGGTGTCGGTATAATAACTGGGGCGTGAAAACCACTGTCAGAGGTCTCGTGCCATTTAGATATCTCCTCTTCAAGTACCCCCGTTACTACGAGGTGCCGTTCTACATTCCACTACTGATCGCTACTACTACTACCTCCACCCACGCGATCATCTTCACTCCTCATAGCACCCAAGCTTGGGCCAATTCTGGGTGGGAAAGCAGTGGGTGGGTTCACTGGGCGGCACAGGTCTCTCGCCCAGAAATAGATTTTTTTTCGTCAAAATCCCTTTTCTGGGCTCAACCTGTGCCGCTCCGTGAAATAGTACAAGAGAAATGGTCCAAAAGCTTGGAAACCAACACCTGAGAAGGAAAATAAATTAAAATCTAAAGTCCAAAAAACATGGTTTAATGCAAAATTGTAAATATATATATATATGTAAATATAAAATTATTCCAAAATAAGTTGTTTTAACAATTCCTTATCATAAAGGGTAGAAAATTAAACAAGATAATTTACAACAATGAATTCCAATCTATGGAAGTAAAAAGGGGGAGAGCAATACGATGCCCAAATAAATGCCGTAAGGTTAAATAACTATTTACAATCTGACATCACAAGGGTGCAATCCAGGTGAAAAAACAAAACAAAACTACAGTAGGGACAATAAGTAAGGCAGGTAGAGGGAAAGTGAAAAAAGATCGAACAAGACCTTATGGTTATGGATCATGATTTTCAGGAGGGACCACATTCCCTGCTGCCACTGTTGCAAATTTTAGGGCCTCCAAAGGTTTTAAATAGTGGCGTTTAAAAACTGCTGGAGACTTCCAGCCTGTATATCTTTTCAGTTCATCGAAATTCATATGGTGAAAGTAATTAATGGATGTAGCTACTGCTCGTATATCATGAACATGTGGGAATGATTCTGGGTTAGCTTGTTTAATGAAATACAGAATCTGTTGTCTCATCCCTTTCAGGGTAATGGTTCCTCCATTTTCTCTAATAAATAAGGGCCCTGAGGACTTATTGGAAGTTCTATTTAAATATGCTTTCAGAGTGTTTACTGGACATAAAGATGGGTCCTGAGGAAGCGGAACAATCTTCCAGGGGGACCATCTGTTCTGAGGGTCCTAATTTTTTGCTAAGAATCTTTTGTCTGGAGAAATTAGTATTTCTCCCGACGAGAGAAATTCAATATGACCTGGATCTCTAGACAAGGCTGAAAGTTCTGATATTCTAGCTCCAGATGCTAGGGTCATTAACCTGTTAAGCGTCCCCCCTGGACCAGGTTGCCGCTAACGTACCGTCACGCTTTTTTTGCCCTGAGCGGTCATTTCACTAATGATAATTTTTCAAAGTTAATATAATTTCTTTATGCTTATAATTCGTATTTATAGTTAAAAGTAGGGATATTAATTAAATGGTAGAGTTAAAAAAACAATTAATACTACTATTATTTCATTTCAAATGGCTACATAATACTGAATATTCTAATGGGTTCTTTTTATCTTCAATCGTAAATCTTATGCCTGGATAAGCAACAAAAGCAAAGGGATAAGTCTCTCTCTCTCTCTCTCTCTCTCTCTCTCTCTCTCTCTCTCTCTCTCTCTCTCTCTCTCTCTCTCTCTCTCTCTCTTTCTCTCTTTCTCTCTCTCTCTCTCTCTCTCTCTCTCTCTCTCTCTCTCTCTCTCTCTCTCTCTCTCTCTCTCTCTCTCTCCCCTGTATAGTTTTCAAATATGTTCGTCATACATTTGTACATTATTTATCCACTTTATTCTCTCTCTCTCTCTCTCTCTCTCGGCGTTTCCTTTCCTATATAGTTTTGTGAAATCTCGTTGTCCAGTCATTCGGTAATGAGAAGTCATTTTCGCTTTCGGCATCGAAAGAAAATTTTGTTTCTTCAATATACTCATCACTGGAGGGTTCAGAACTAGTGCTCTCATTATCAAACAGGTTATCATTATCAAATTCCTCAACAAGAATATCATTTATTTCATCTAAAGAAATAACCTTCCTCTTTAGACCGTTCATTACAAAAGGAACAACAATCAACCACTTCCGCATGAACGCCTGAAGCGCACTGATGGGAAACCAGTTTTGTAACATCAAGCTACCTTCAGAAATCAGAAAAATAGTTTCCAGACATCATATAAGTTTCTATTTACAGCCCGCATATGCTGAGAGTGTTGCCAAGTGGTGATCCTATACTTACTATACGAGTAAACGTAATTTCACGAGACTGACGGCTTGAAAAAGGTAATTAAAGTCATGAACGGAATATGCAGTTGAAGGCGGTACCGAGTAGATCGTGGTGAACGGTTTATCACGTGGGTGACGCTTAACAGGTTAAAAACAAGGTTTTTCTTAATAATGGTATATAATTACAAGACTCGTTAAGAGTGTCAGAAGCCAATTTAAGTACTGTACATCATTCAGAAACCAGGAAACTGAGTTAGGACGAGTTGATGGTTTCAATCTGGCACAGGCTCTCGGGATGGATGAGAAATATGAATCTGTAAGGTTAATATTAAATCCAATTTGGAAAATCTTCTTCAAGGCTGATTTAATTGTTGTAATAGTATTAGCTGCCAAGCCTGATTCAAATAGAGTTCTAAAAAAGGTTACTGCCAGATTCATAGTCATCATCTCAGCCTTTGAGTCTCTTAAAACTTTGCAAGTTTCTTTACAGCTGAATCATACTGTCGAAGGGTGGATTCTCTCTTATCTGATTCTAAAAATAAGGTATTCTGAGGATCAATATCTGCATCTCTTTGAGCTGCAAATTTCATAAAGTCCATAAAGTTAGGGCACTCTGAATTTTTGAGGAAGCTAACACACTGCGAGTTTGTACTATTTGTGTTAGTATTGGATTGGGAATCCGTTGAGGATGGAGACCCAATTCCACCAGTAGGGGAAACCAGTTGCTCTTGGGCCAGTTGCGGGCTACTAGAGCCACTTGGCTTCTGAAAGTTCTGAGTTTGTCTAGCACCTTCATTAACATATTTATTGGTGGAAATAGGTAGAGTCTCTCCCAAGAATTCCAGTCCAATGACATTGCGTCCATGGCATAAGCCCGAGGGTCCAGGTTGGGGGCTACATAGCACTTTAGTTTGTGGTTGGACTCTGTTGCAAACAGGTCTATTTGGAGACCCGGAACCTGACATAGAATCCATTTGAATGACTTTAAGTCCAGTGACCACTCCGATTCCAGCGGAGTTGTCCTCGAAAGTGCTTCTGCCACTACATTCCGTATTCCTGCTAGATGAACTGCTGACAGATGCCAATGGTTCATTGTCGCCATGGAAAATATCGCTATCATTACATGGTTTATGTGATTCAACTTGGAACCTCCTCTGTTTATGCAGTGGACTATAACTTCGCTGTCCAGCACCAGTCTGATATGTTGCTTCTTTGTTGGGGCAAGCTTCTTTAGAGTCAAGAAAACTGCCATGGCCTCTAAGACATTGATATGAAGTTGGCGAAATGATATCGACCATAGTCCCTGGACTTTCTTGTACTGGGAGTACCCTCCCCAGCCGGTTAGAGAGGCGTCTGTGTGAATGACCAGTGTTGGTGGTGGAAATTTTAATGGGATGGATTTTGCTAGATTTTTTACTTTTGTCCATGGCTGAAGTCTTTTCCTCAGAATTGGTGGGATTCGAGCTATTTTGTCTCGATATTTCTTGTTTGCTTTGGACCGCCATAATCGATTTATATCTTTCAGTCTGGCCTTCAGTAATATGTCTGTTACTGAGGCAAACTGGAGGGCACCTAGGATTTTCTCTTGTTTTCTCCTGGACGTCAGCTTGTCCTTGAGAAAACTTTTTTGTATTCCTTGCTATTTCTTTCCTCTTGTTTACTGGGATACACAGAGTGTGTGTTCAGATTCCATTGTAACCTTAGCCACTGAAATTTCGTCTCCGGGACTAGATGTGACTTCTTGAAGTTGATCTGAAATCCCGACTGTTGTAGGAATTTTATTACTTTGTTTGTTGCCTTGAGGCAATTTTCGACATTGTTTTCCCAAATAAGCCAGTCGTCTAGATAAGCTACTATTTGTATTCCTTGGGTTCGTAACTCTTGGATTACTGTTTCCGCCAGTTTGGTGAATCTCCTGGGTGCTATGTTGAGTCCGAATGGCATTACTTTGAATGCATATGCTTGGTTGCTTAACTTGAAACTTAGGAACGGACGAAAATGCCTTGCTATCGGAACGTGATAGTAAGCATCTGTAAGATCTATAGAGGTGGTGACGGCCCCACGGGGAAGTAAGGTCCGCACCTGAGAGACGATTAACATATGGAACTTGTCGCATTGAATGTAAGAATTCAGAAGAGACAGGTCCAAGATTACCCTTCGCTTGTCTGAACAAGTGACCTTGAAATTTCAAATATTTTACTTCTTTTATTGCATTCTTTTGTAAAAGATCTTTTGCATATAGAACTAATTCTTCCGTTTGATGTTGACTGGTTGGTGGAGGGGGCCCTTCTATCCAACTCCACCCCAGACCTTTGGAAATTAAGCTGTAAGCCCAATTGCTGAATATCCAACGGTTCCGAAAGAGATGCAGCCTTCCCCCTACCTGAGGATTCTCAATGGTTTGCAGTGGATTTGCCTCCCTGGGATCCACGGAATCCTCTGCCTCTAGAGTAGGCTCTTCCGCTGCCTCTGTTGCGAAAGGCTCCTCTTGCCCTACTACCTCTGGCATGTTTATTGCACCCATGGAACACGCCTTGTGTTTCATAGGTAGGATTAAAGGCTGGGGAAGGCACAAAGGAGGTAGTTGCTACTTGTTGGTGTGGTTGAGGTGTAACCCACACGTATTGCTGTTGAGGTTGTGCCTTCGATGTTGAAGGTTGACCCCCTTGTGGTACCGGGATCGTCTGGACCACTTGTTGGGTTTGCTGACCCTGAAATGACTGAAAAGTCCTCGGTCTCTTCCTGCCTCTAGTTTGGCTGCTGGATGGCTCAAATTTACGTTTGGGTATCAGTCCCCACCGAACCTTAAGGTTCTGATTAACTCTTGCAGCTTCGCAAAGGACGTTATTAACCATGTCCTCCGGGAACAGGTCAGGACCCCAGAGTGGGCCTTTGATGAGTTTGTTAGGCTCATATCTGATAGAGGCTTCGGACAAGACGTGTTTCCGACATCTTCGTCTGGCTAGAATAAAATCGTATGCGTCAGAAAGCAATGTCTGAAGCAACGACTTTGTCAAAATCTTGAATAGCGGTTCCTCTTCATAAACCAAGGAAGACATTTCCGCCATTGTGGCTGAGTTGATGGATCTACTCAGCCTCATGCGGGCATCAAACTCGAGTCTTATTAGGGAATCCGGAAGTCTGGGTAGCCGCCCACTGAATTGCGTAGACGCACAGTCGGCGTTCAATTTTCCTGCCGTAAACGTTGCTGGGGCGTCAGTCCAGCAATCGTGCTCTCCCGGAAACAGGAGGGAAGTCAGATCCGTTTCGCGTAACTGCGGCAACGGTTTGTCTTCGTTTACAGCTTGTAGAGCAAGGTCCATCATCTTCGTGGTGCAAGGCGTTGGAGTTTGCCCCTCTACTACGAACATTGTGTATGAGCTCTTATGGGGTGTTAACATGGT
The DNA here is from genome assembly GCF_036898095.1 of Palaemon carinicauda. Lineage (NCBI taxonomy): Eukaryota > Metazoa > Arthropoda > Malacostraca > Decapoda > Palaemonidae > Palaemon > Palaemon carinicauda. Next base: position 170,280,323 of record NC_090725.1, read on the forward strand.
GTTAACACACTAACACTCATTTAAAGTCCGGACCCAGGCGGACTGTGCTTGTTCTTTAGGATGGATAACAGTTTCCTTAGGAACTTTATCTAACCTTACCAGTGCTTCCTCTGTCAAGCGCGCAAATCCGGGGAAGGGGAACTGAAGACCCGGCGGGTAGAATTCAAAATCCTCTACCGGCCGAGTGCCACATCCTTCGATGGTTAGCATGCCATCCTTAAAGGGGGCATGTAAAGCCAATCGCCAGGGATTGCTCTTTACGAACTCCGGGAGTTTAGAGGCGTTCGGGATGACATATTGCTGCTGTTGAGGCAGTCCGGAACGCAAGAGATTTTCCATGAGGTTCTCCTGGTTTTGTAGTCTCTGTGTGAGGGTGCCAACTAGGGAACCAATCTGAGACTGCACTATGCTGTCCATCTGCTCCATTAACTGGCTCGAGAAGGCCGCCGGATCAAAGGGTACTTCCGGGGTCTTAGCTCTCGAGCCGCTCCTCGCTCTCGACCCATGGTAGGAGGAAGTAGCTACTGCTGAGTCCTTCGATCCAGGTTGATGGCTGCCATATCCTCCAGAACCGTCTCTCCGAGTCCTTCCAGTTCCTCCGACAAGATCAGAGTATCTTCCCCGATCTTGGCGATGATGGGATCCGCCACTTCCTTGGGTACCGCCGCCGAAGTCTTGGCATTAGGGTAGATAAGATTACAGATCTCTTTGGAGACGACGTAAGGTTTCTTTGCCTTAACATTCCGGGCGAACCCGCCGACCCAGATCTTGAGGGTCGACAGGGCGGAACTCTTGGCAGTCTGAGGGTTCTGAAAGAGAATATTCTGTTACTAATATTCCTGGCCAACCTGTCGTCTAAAATATACAAATATATATATAAAAATAATCTCCTTTAAACTCTATCGGTTTATACTTAAATTAATTATGAGACTGTTCAACGGGAACACCTACCGAATCAGCGGTTAGGGTGGAGACCAACCGGTAGCAAATCTTGCAGTTGTCCGGGTGCCACACCAGTAGATCATCTACCTGGACCGCACACGGAGCATGAGATCGGCAGACCTCATGTCCACAGGCTTCCTGCAAAACAGCCGCACAGGCTGTCATCTGGCATCGGACCACCTGTAATAAAATGATACATGAGTATCCCAAAAAGGACCACCGGAGGCTCCGGGTTCTTAAAACTAAACCAGAGTAGTATCCTTATGTATGTAAATATTATGAAACTAATTGATACTAATTTGGTACTAATTTATGATCATTCATTGATATTATTATTATTGTCGTAGTTGAGGATATATCATCCCGTCAGAGCCGGGAATGTATAAAGTTAACAATTGTTTTTAAATAAAATTCCTCCCGTTGGCTCCGGGGAGCCAACTGAGTATGACCCAAGGGTCTTACATGCCTACTAGGGTAGGGGAGTCCCGAAAAAGGGAGGTTAGGGAGGGAGGGGTTCTATGACTCCCGCCAGCTCCGGGTACCTTTAACGGACAGCGACAATAATAGTCAAATATAAAATTATAAAAGCTAAAATTATAAATCATAAAGAGATTCTTCCGTGATTACTTCGACTAAACAAATAGATAGCCTAAGCATGCAGTAGGCTAACTCAAAATCATAATGAATGAAAAACAATGAAGAAAATTACGTCTGAAGAATACCTAACACGCAACCCGTAATCTTCCCGGGGGCCAGTCGAAGCAGCCGGGGGAGAGCACGGTTTACGACAACCCGTAGTATGCGAGCGTACTCGACCAAAAAACAAACAGCTGTTCTCCGCTTACTCTCTATAGAGAGTGAGTCATGAGGTATCCCGGGAGGGGGATGAGTGAGGCGTACTCCACCTAGGTGGGTAGCCAGCGGGAACCAGCCAAAGAGCGTAGCTCGAGGCGATCACGTGGGACTGAAACCGGCCTGGTGTGCCAACCCTCCGAGAAACAGTTCCACGAGATCTCACAAACATAGGAACAGAATGATCATAAATATAAAGACAATTAAATAACAAAACAAATAATATTAATAGGTTATGATGGCACGCAAAATAAAATTGAAAATAATGATATAAGAGAGGAACGCTGGAGAAATAACTTGAATGAGAAAACGTTAGCCTAGCCCTCCAAACTCGGGTAGCTACCGACCTGGACGGGGGACTACAACATTAAAATAAAATACTCAATCGGGTAGGATACCGATTGGACGGTAATAACACGTATAATATCCTGCTAACCTGAGGTTCCTCTCAATAAAAACTAAATAAAAGGACCTATCTCTTATATATAAGAATAGTAATAACATACAAAAATAAGAGTAATAAATCCTTAAAATAATCAAAACACCAGGACACGGTGGTGAAGGCTACCTTCAAGGTCAAACATGGCCCAGAAGGGTAGCCATGCAAGTCCATAACCTAATTTAAGTGTTTCAAAATAATTGATTTAACAATTAAACTTGTAGATAAAGTATCGCATAATGTAAAATGGTAATGAGCATGCGCGATGTAAAGGATCAAAACGAAATACAATTAGTATGGGGGACTAATTGTTAGTCGTCAAGTAACAAAGGCTCTCGGAGGTAGCGAAACCAAAATGGCTGCCAGGGAGCGGTCATCTCCGACTCCCGAAACTTGAACACCTAAGAAAATGAATATCATGAATATCGCTACTTCCAGAACCTCAAAACTCATAGTTTTAGTACTGAACTTGGTGGCAGAAGCTTGAAGATCCGACATCTTGCGCAGGAAAACACTCAAAACACCGAAAGTCACAGAATCAAAGGAACGTGCGAGTGAACGTCAAAGATGCTATGAAAGGAGTGAAGATGATCGCGTGGGTGGAGGTAGTAGTAGTAGCGATCAGTAGTGGAATGTAGAACGGCACCTCGTAGTAACGGGGGTATTTGAAGAGGAGATATCTAAATGGCACGAGGTGAGCGAGCTGGGTTCATCCCTGGCATTCCAATGCAACTTTTTTCTCTGGTAATATATAGCAGTTATATACCTTAGAAATGATACTAAAAGGAGCATTTCACGGAGCGGCACAGGTTGAGCCCAGAAATATAATAATAACAAGATAGAATAGTGTGCCCGAGTGTACCCTCAAGCAAGAGAACTCTAACCCAAGACAGTGGAAGACCATGGTACAGAGGCTATGGCGCTACCCAAGACTAGAGAACAGTAGTTTAATTTTGGAGTGTCCTTCTCCTAGAAGAGCTGCTTACCATAGCTAAAGATCTTTTCTACCCTTACCAAGAGGAAAGTACACTGAACAAATTGCAGTATAGTAATTAACCCCTTGAGTGAAGAAGTGATTAGTATCTCATTGTTGTCAGGTGTATGAGGAAAGACGAGAATATGTAAAGAATAGGCCAGACTATTCTGTGTAAGTGTAGGCAAAGAAAAAATAAAGCCGTAACCAGAGAGAGGGATCCAATGCATTACTGTCTGGCCAATCAAAGGATCCAATACCTCTCTAGTGGTAGTATCTCAACGGCCGGCTGGTGCCCTGGCCAACCTACTACCTACAATAGATGAATGTGTACGACCAATGATACCACTCTGAGCACATGTAATAAATTCATATGAAATCAATCTATATGATAGAATAAACTTATATGATGGAATAAATTCATATGATGGAATAAATTTATATGGCAGATACAACTCTTACTTTTTACAATCTATCAGCCTAAAATTCCCATCTGGAAAAGATCCTGTGCACCACCATTTTAGCTTCTCTTAGCCTTCAATGTCTTAAAATTAATAGCAATTAGACTATTTAACAATTGACTACATTAACTTATTTACTGGCAATAATAAGTATTGTATTAATAAAATATGCCACTAAAAAGTACTAACAAAGGGCAGAAAAGCAAAAATAAAATAAAGTAGAGCCGACACGGCTAAACGCTTTCATTACACAACTAATACTTGTCCTGAGTGAATCAAGTGGTCAAGACTCAACTCAAGAGGACAAGGCATAACCTATAGCAATACAAGCCAATGTCGGTACTATTCAACTGATCTGCTGCCTCATAAGTGCTAAGATCTGCAAGCTGCTGTATGGCTGGAAAAATGACCATGGATTATAACAGCAATTAAGACCAATAAATTTCAGACATGCTGGTCAGTCAGCAGAGCCAGCCATTGATGCGTGGTTCAACATGGATAATGTTGGAAAATAACTGTCAAGTTAATAAACCCCAATGTGAACATATGATAAACTGTGATAGTATAGCAATATAGAACCGACTTTCTCTATGGAAAATTATCCATCTCATTTGAATTTTAAAAATTTAGCTAGCTTTCCTATCTATTGGACATGATGTGTCGCACAATGCTAGTGGCATTTTTAAATTCATATCAGAAGCAGTTCCTCTTAATGCTATTTAACTTTTATAACATATTTACTTTTCTTGTTTCAATTGATTATTCTTTTAATCTTTATTTATAATAAACGATATCGGCGTCAATGACCTTCGATGTCAGGATGCGAGAGAACTTCAAATTATTCATTCATTCATTCATTAATAATTCTATGAGCAATTCTTACACCATAGCCAGTTCTTGAATTCTTAGCTTTGTCAGCCTCATCTGCTTTACTGTCTAAATATTCACTCCAGTCATTTTTGGCTTTCCTTTTGACCTCACTATCAACACTGGAATACTTTGCATGCGCTAACTGATGATTTTCATCACTTCGTCGAAAACTTTCAATAATCAATTTGTCTCATTTTTATAGTATCCCTAGTATCATTTGATATCCATGGCTTTCTCCTTATAACTGTATTTTCTAAGACTTCACTCCCAACTGGCTGTTATATGTTCTTAATATCACACCATTCTTCATTAATTGTCCATTATTCGTCTCTTAAGGTCTCTTAAGACTGCAAATCAATTCCTACTTTCAATTGCAATATTTTCTCTGTGCACTTCTTCTAAAAGCTTAGTTGTATCAAACCTAGGTATTCTATCTATCTTTCTGTTGGGTGCTTTCAGTTTCAGTTTCAGTGTGGCAATGAGGAGCTGGTGATCACTACCAATATCTGCACCTCTATAGCTTTTTACATTTCTCAGATTCCTTTTTCTCTCTTTATTAATGGCAATGTGATCTATCAGATTTTTGTAATTCCCACATGCTGAAGTCCATGTATACTTGAGAATGTTCTTTTCTTGAAAAAGAGTTTGTTCCGTAACTGGAATACAAACCACGCTATTTATTAGGGGTTATACTTTCGGCGGAGCTGAAATGACGAGCCATTAAAATTTAATGAGGGTTAACTACCCACACCGCTAGTTAGCAGGGTTAGGGGGCGGTAGCTTGCTACCACTCCCGTTCACACACCTGTGATTTAGTCACTTTACTTTTGGCTCGGATTGAGAGCGGTTGTTTCCTCTCTCCCTCCTCACCTATTCTGGACTGCCATTAATTTTTGTCTTTAACTTACTTTTTCTTATACTTGTATATACAGTGGAACCTCTACATACGATTGTCCTAACATACGAATTTTCCAACATCCGAAGTAAAATTCGTCCAAATTTCTGTCTCGACACCCGAAGTAATGCTCCAACATCCGATGTAGATCTTGTTTACGCCGGTAGATGGCAGCACGTAAGAGGGACGCCATTGAGCGTCGAGTGCTCTGTTTTCTGTTCTTGTGTGTATCGTGTGGTTGTCCTCTGTTTGATCTGTTATTAACAGTGCTTATTTTCTTCCTTTTCTCACATTTCCTTTTCGATTTTACCTATAATCATGGTGCCTAAAAAGCTAAGTTTCAGTACAGGTAGTGGTGAGAAAAGGAAGAAGGCAATTCTTTCATTAGAATTGAAGCAAGAAATTATAGAAAAACATGAGAGTAGTGTGCATGTGAGTGAAATGGCTAAACAATATGGCCGGAATAGGCCTAAGATCTCGACGATCATCAAGAAGAAAGAAGCCATTAAAGCAGATAAACCATCGAAGGGGATCACCATTATTACAAGACATCGTAGCAATACCCTGGAAGAGATAGAATGCCTTTTGTTGATAGGGATAAAGGACAAAGAGATTGTTGGCAACGATCATTTGTGAGAAGGGCTAGCGTGATCAGAAAGAAAGAAAAAAGTGAAGCAAAGAAAACCAAGATAGCATTAACAAGCTCTTTTAAAAAAGTCTTCTCTCTTTTTCTGTTTCTCTCTAAACATAGCATTAACATGTTCTTTAAATAAAATCTCTCTCTCTCTCCCTCTCTCTCTCTCTCTCTCTCTCTCTCTCTCTCTCTCTCTCTCTCTCTCTCTCTCTCTCTCTCTCTCTCTCTCTCTCTCTCTCTCGTTCTTCTTCGCTGTTATAGTGTTAGAGACGTCTATTATTTTTTTTTCCGAGAGGAGAGAGAGAGAGAGTTAAAAAAAATGTGTTTAGAGTACATATGATTTTTAACAGCGTCAAGTTTCAGTACAGGTAGTGGTGAGAAAAGGAAGAAGGCAATTCTTTCATTAGAATTGAAGCAAGAAATTATAGAAAAACATGAGAGCAATGTGCATGTGAGTGATATGGCTAAACAATATGGCTGGAATAGGCCTAAGATCTCGACGATCATCAAGCAGAAAGCAGCCATTAAAGCAGATAAACTATCGAAGGGGATCACCATTATTACAAGACATCGTAGCAATACCCTGGAAGAGATAGAACGCCTTTTGTGATAGGGATAAAGGACAAAGAGATTGTTGGCAACGATCATTTGTGAGAAGGGCTAGCGTGATGAACAGAAAGAAAGAAAAAAGTGAAGCAAAGAAAACCAAGATAGCATTAACAAGCTCTTTTAAAAAAGTCTTCACTCTTTTTCTGTTCTCTCTAAACATAGCATTAACATGTTCTTTAAATAAAATCTCTCTCTCTCTCCTCTCTCTCTCTCTCTCTCTCTCTCTCTCTCTCTCTCTCTCTCTCTCGTTCTTCTTCGCTGTTATAGTGTTAGAGACATCTATTATTTTTTTTCCGAGAGAAAGAGAGAGAGAGATTAAAAAAAAAAATGTGTTTAGAGTACATATGATTTTTAACAGTGTCAACAAGTTGAAAAACAATTAAATGTAACTAAGAAAAGTAATAACAGCTAATCTGAATTCCTTTATTAACTAAAACAAATATTGATACAAACACACTCGTGTGCGTATGCACAAACACACACACTGGTGCAAGAATTGCTACGCAGTAAGAGACAGACGGTCGGGGAGGAGGTAGAGATGGTGACTGCGATAACGTACCGTAACTCGTCACTGAAAGTGATGAAAATTAAAAATCAAAAGTAAAAAAATGTAGAAAATATGAAATATGAAAAAAAAAATAAATAAGCTAAGTTAGATTAAAGTTTCCGTAGTGTAAGTTATGGTACGTTATCGCAGTCACCATCTCTACCTCTTCGCCGATCGTGTCTCCTCCTGCGTGTGTGTGTGTTTGCGCATACGCACACGAGTGTGTTTTTATCAATATTTGTTTTAGTTACTAAAGGAATTCAGATTTGCTGATATTGTTTTTTAGTTACATTTAATTGTCTTTCAACTCTTTTACGCTGTTAAAAATCGTATGTACACAACACATTTTTTGTTTAATCTCTCTCTCTCTCTCTCTCTCTCTGTCTCTCTCTCTCTCTCTGTCTCTCTCTCTCTCTCTCTCTCTCTCTCTCTCTCTCTCTCTCTCTCTCTCTCTCTCTCTCTCTCTGTCTGTCTCTCTCTCTCTCTCTCTCTCTCTCTCTCTCTCTCTCTCTCTCTCCTCTCTCTCTCTCTCTCTCAGAAAAAATTAATAGATGCTAACAGTGTAGAAGAACAAGAGAGAGAGAGAGAGAGAGAGAGAGAATTTATTTATTTAAAGAACATGTTAACACCATGTCTACCTTCTCGCCGATCGTCCGTCTCCTCCTGGCGTAGCAATTCCTACACCTGCGTTTGCCTGTCTCTAAGGTAAAGTGACAATAAAAACATTTTTCATTAATTATTTCTTTATAATTATCTTTTTTACATGCTTCTTTCATATTATGCAGTTATGTTATTTTTTATGTGTAATTATATGTAGTAATTTATTAAGGAGTTAATATAGGTTTTTTGGGGTGTGGAACTAATTATACAAATTACAGTGTATTCTTATGGGAATATTTGCTCCAACATACGAAGCAGTTTCGGGAACGAATTAAGATCGTATGTAGAGGTACCACTTATGAAAACATTCTTAATGTTTATGTATATAACGGATTTTGAGCGAAGCGAAAAATCTATTTTTGGGTGAGATAGCCATGGCGTCCTGATGGAAGGTTCCTTTTTGGTAGCTTCCTTGGGTATAAGACTACTAAGATATTCCCAGAGAATTTAACCACAGGTTATCACAGAATTCTAACTTCTGGAGCGAGTATCTCAAAGGTTTCCCTTTAAGACATCGTAATACAACAGGGGACGCGCATGTCTGAACGCGCCACATAGCTATCTTCACCCCGAACAGAGTTAATGCTTCGGTGTGTAAGGACTGAGAATAGCTGGAGCCGTTCCACAGCTAATCTCACTCGTGGCTACTACTGATACTCGAGACGTAAACAAACGGACGCCATTGCTCTAATGACGTCACGCCCGTCTTCATCCTGAAGCCAGTTGCTGCCCATCACCATGATACAGTAGCACAGGGTGGGAACAAAACTGGACGAAGTAGTAGGGAGGGTCCATCAGGACGCCATGGCTATCTCACCCAAAAATAGATTTTTCGCTTCGCTCAAAATCCGTTTTTTGGGCTCAAGCCATGGCGTCCTGATGGAAGAGTACCAGAGAATCAATGTATCGTGGTAGATTTTCCCCCAGTATTAAGTGCCTAGGCATTGACAAAACAGCAAAGTAATCTTAGGTAAAGAACCATAGGAACGAAGTATCCTGCCCCCCTTGGCAGGAAGTTCCCATGGCTATGCCGACGTCAAAGTGGTATTGAAGGGCTATTCATCCTGAGAGAAGAACTTGAAGAACTTAGAGATGAAGCGGAATGTTTGGTATTTGTATAGGAACATTCTGAAATTAGACCAGTGGTGGTTGGGCACTGTGTATAGAGTTCATCTCTTGGTTATCAGAAGTAAGTATTCGTGTAGGAACCTTACTTAGTCAGGGTGAATATAATTTAGGATTAACATCTTAAATTCTTCATAACCATAAGAAAGGAGGAATAAATAAAACTATGACAGGTATGTATTTCATAGTAAGTAGGAGCTGAAAGAGACACATAAGTAATAAAATAGAAATTTTATTTCACAATGCAGAAATTGAATAATTTACAGCAAAAGTAAAGTTCATTTACAGTAATAATAATGTACATAGAAATAAAGGCTTGCTCTTGAATCTGAAAAGGAATTTCAGGATATTAGTAGGTACTCGTTCCCGAGGAACGCAAGTCTTTAAATAACACATCATGCTCAAGGCATGCGGCACTTGTGTGACACTATGACATTTCACCTGGGATAAGACAGTTATAAAAGCACTAAGTGTTTTTAGACATCACTATGAATCGCTCGAGGGTCAACATAGGCACCCGAAGAGTTAGAGTCCCAAGTAACTCACTGTTCTACGCAGAGTTAGGTGCAGGTTTCATAACACTACCTGCGGCTACCACAAAATGTTTGACTTCGTGCACTTGTTTCGCATAATGTTTAAAGAAAACTCGCGAGGACTTCCAGCCCGTGAAGTTTTAAGGCTTTCAAAGTCCATGCTCTGAAAGAAATTCAGAGAAGATGCCACTTTTCTAGGATCATGACCAGCGGGTGTACTGTTCGGATCCGCTCTGCGAATGAAGTAGGTGATTTTCGCTCTTAATTGTTTCAGTGACAGGTCGCTGCCCGATGTTTCTCCTTTGAAGAGTTGGCCTCCACCAAAGTTCGAAGTTCTGCGAAGATAGACCTTGAGACTCTCTACTGGACATAGAGAGACATCCTCCTTCAGGGGGCATATTCTCCAAGGGCCCCATCTTTTGGTGGGTAATTCATTTTTAGCGAGAAACGTCGGATCAGGGGAGAGGGTCACTTCTCCTGAATCGGTAAACAGGATGTGTCCTTCTTCTCTTGATAATGCCACTATTTCGCTGACTCGAGCTCCCGAAGCGAGAGCAAATAAAAATATAACTTTCTGAGTCAGATCCTTGAGGGGGCATGAATCATTGTCCAAGTTGGAGGCGAAATGGAGTACCTTGTCTAGTGACCAGGAGATCGGTTTCGGAGGGGGTGCTGGACGTAGGCAAGCACATGCTTTTGGTAGTTTGTTGAAGATGTCGTTGGACAGATCAATTTGGAAAGCATATAGAATTGGTCTAGCCAAGGCCGATTTGCAGGTGGAAATCGTATTGGCTGCTAATCCTTGTCCATGAAGGTGAATGAAGAAGGACATACAGAAATCAATTGTGATTTCTTTAGGATTTTTTGCCTTGACAAAGGAGACCCATTTCCTCCAGGATGATTCATATTGCCGTCTCGTGGATTCGGTCTTGTATTCCTCTAGGAAGTCTAGACTTTTCTTCGAGATCCCAAACCTCTTCTTTGCGGCAAGGGAGAGAAAATCATGAGATGAAGGTCCTTGATTTTCGATGATGAAGCGAAGACAGTCGACTTCTGTACTTGTTGAGAGAGAACTGGGCCCGGGAGAGGGATCAGCTTGGGCTGCAGCTCCAGGACCAGGGGGTACCAGTTGCTCCGGGGCCACTTGGGAGCCACTAGGGCCGCTGTCCCTTTGAAGGTTCTCAGTTTGGAGAGGACTTTCAACAGAAGGTTGGTGGGAGGGAACAGGTAGATCTTGGACCACCTGTTCCAGTCCAGTGACATGGCGTCCACTGCTTCTGCTTTGGGGTCCTCGTACGGGGCTACGTACAGAGGAAGTTGATTGTTGTCGCTCGTTGCAAAGAGATCTATCTGAAGTTCTGGGACTTGGTGAGAGATGAAGGAGAACGATCTTGCGTCTAGAGACCATTCCGACTCTATCGGGTTTGTCCGAGATAGAGCATCCGCTGTCACATTGCGGAATCCTTGTAGGTGAACTGCAGACAGGTGCCACTTCTTCTTCTCCGCCAGACGGAAGATTGGGAGAAGCACCTGATTTATCTGGGGCGATCTTGAGCCTTGGCGATTGAGACAACGAACTACCACCGAGTTGTCTAGGGTTAGACGGATGTGGATCGAGGGCGGCGGGGATAACTTCTTCAGAGTTAGAAGGACCGCCATGGCCTCCAAGATGTTTATGTGGAACGTCTTGAATAGTGGAGACCAGGTACCTTGAACCTGTTTCTGGTGGGAGTGACCTCCCCAACCTTCCAGTGAGGCATCCGTGTGGATGTTGAGTGATGGAGGAGGGTGATGGAGAGGAATGGACCTTTTCAGGGCCTTTTCTTCCGACCACGGCTTTAGGAGGCGTCGTAGTCTGTTTGGAAGCCGTCTCTTGAGGTCTCTTCGAGCGATGGATGCCGAGCGTCTCCAGACTCCCGCGGCATCCTTTAGCTGTGCACGAAGCACTGGGTTTGTCACTGAGGCGAATTGTAGAGAGCCTAGAACTCGTTCCTGCTGTCGTCTTGAAATGCGTTTGGATTTCAGTAGTCGCTTGACAGACCCTGCTATTTCCTTCCTTTTCTTCTGGGGGATGGAAAGGCGGTGTGACTGAAGATTCCAGTGGATTCCCAACCACTGAAACTTCTGAGCTGGAGAGAGGCGAGATTTTTTCTCGTTGATCTTGAATCCCAGGTGTTCTAGGTACTGGGTAACTTCGTTGCAAGACTTTGCACACTCTTCGGGCGATGGAGCCCAGACTAGCCAGTCGTCAAGGTAGGCCATCACCTGGACGTTTCTTAGGCGGAGCTGTTGTACTATGGCATCCGCCAGTTTTGTGAAGATCCGAGGGGCCACATTGAGGCCGAAGGGCATGGCCCGGAAGGCGTAGCTTTTCCTTTGGAGTCGAAATCCTAGGTAGGAGGAAGCGTGATGGTTCATTGGAATGTGCCAGTAGGCATCCGCCAGGTCTATAGAGACCGTGTAGGAACCTTGAGGCAGAAGGGTCCTTATTTGTTGAAGCGTCAGCATCTTGAATTTGTTGTTCTCTATGAACTTGTTGAGGGGGATAAGTCCAGAATGACTCTGAGTTTGTCTGAGTCCTTCTTGGGAACACAAAACAGTCTCCCTTGGAACCTGGTGGACTTTACCTTCCTTATCACCTTCTTGTTCAAGAGGTCTAGAACATATTCTTCCAGAAGGGGGGTTGATTGCTGGAAGAACTGCTGGAAGATTGGGGGTGGTTGCGTCCAACTCCAGCCTAGACCGTTCTTGATGATGCTGTGTGCCCAGGGATCGAAGGTCCAACGATCCTGGAATTGGCGGAGTCTTCCTCCCACCGGAAGCACTTCATTGCTTCTGGTGTCCCGAGGACTTGTTGCCTCGGCCGCTAGCTCCCTTTCCTCCTCTACCTCTGGAGGGACGGCGAGATGCGTCTTTGCTTGCACCCCTGAATGAGCCTCTACCTTTGGCATGAAAGGTAGTTGATGGTTGCTCAAAGGCAGGGGTGAAGACCGGTGACTGTGACAACACCGGTTGGGGGACCAATTGAAAGGTCTGTTGTGGTTGGGCAACCACTTGGGAGGTAGCGGGTCCCGGAAACTGACGTCTTTGCTGACGTTGCTGGGGTTTTGACTTTTGAGGTTTCCTCTTAGGCTGAGGTCCGTCGTCCTGAGAGGGTTTCCTTTTCCTGGACATGCCCCACTTGTGGAGAAGGTTCCTATTCTCCGTGGCGGCTCTGTCAGTTATTTCCTTCACAAGGTCAGAAGGAAACAGGTGCTTTCCCCAGATGTTGGAGGAAATCAGCCTCCGGGGTTCGTGTTTCACGGTGGCACCGGCAAACACGAATTCACGACAGGCTCTTCGAGCCTTTATGAAGTGGTACAAGTCCTTCATTACCGTCAGTAAGTGGGATTTGGAGAGTACCATGTAGTGATCTGGTACTCTAGTGTCACAGGCCATAACTTCCAGTTGGACTTGATGAGAAAGAGATGCCGCAAGCCTCTCCTTCGTGTCTTGTTCCCGGCGAAGGAGGTGATCGTTGAGCTAGGGAGGTCTTCATTAAACTGACGTCCGGCGACGTCAGGATCGAGCCTTCCCACGACGAAAGTATGCTGAACATCTTTCCAGTGTCGAGCGTCAGGGGGGTCACGATGGAGAAGGGTCTGCACTCCTCCAGTGCAGGGCAGGGTTTCCCTTCTTCCGCCGCTTTAAGGCATGCAGCTAAGGCCTTTTCCAAGAATGGAAGAACCGCAGTATCAGGTGCAACGTAAGTAGGGTGCTTCTTGCTCAATGCCGGAAGCTTAGAGCAGGTAAAGCCTCTACTCTTAAATGCGGAGGCTAGCATAGCCTGGGCCTTTGCGAGATCGAACACTATCTCTTCCTTAGGTTCGGTCTCTTCCTTCGAGGCAGGTTCGGAACGAAGCCGGACGTAACAGTCCGGGTAGGCCTCAAAGCTTGGGAAGAACTCCACATCTTCCAAAGGGACCGTGCCGATCTTATCACTGACAAAGATCCTGCCGGTCGCAATAACCATATGCTCTGCATACCTCCACGGGTTGGCATGAGAGCAAGCGGGGAGATCCTTGACCGAAATCTTCTTCGGCTCTCTGGATCCTATCATCGACCTGATGGACTCCTGGTTCTCCTTCAGCCTGTCGTCCATGACGGCTCTAATCAGCCGGATCAGTTCTTGAGTAGAAGAAGAAGGATCCGGAGTCGAGGAGGTAGACGGAATAGACATTTCCGTCGGTGTAGGAGTAGGAGGGGGGATGGACGAGGGAGCAGCTTCTAGCTCCGACTCGGTGTACTCCACCTTGTCTTCGTCCTCTTCGGCTCCTTGAGCCATAAGCGTCTTCTCCGTGTCTTCCGAGACGTCTGAAATCTGTTCGTCATCCTCGGAATCCAAACGACACTCGTGCATGGACTGAGCCATGACCACATCAGGTTCCACCGTAATTTGGACAGTGGGGATCACATCTTTGGGTACCACTGAGTCAGGGGAGGCCTTAGGGAACAATAGTGACCTCAGTTCTTCGGTGGCCAGGTACGGTCCGGTAGCATTTTTCTGGAAGCCACGCACCCACTTGCGCAGCTTTTCACGAGAAATGTCTCTAACCTCCGCTGAAGGAGGGTTATGGAAGGCCTCAACTAGGTGGGCCTGGCAGACCGTACAATCCAGTGGATTCCAAAACTTCAAATCCCCTTTCTTGTCTGCACAAGGGGCGTGAGTCCTGCAAGCCGTATGCCCGTAAAACTGCGGGCGTTTCACAGCGCAGAGGCGAAATCACACTTCATCTGCTCCTCCTGTGGAAGAAAGAGAAAATGAGTATGGGGGAGTCATAAGAATGGCTCTTAAACTAAGTTAATATTAATCATTAATTTTAACTTAAAGAAGGTGTGATGCATAGAGAATGAAAATAGTAAAGGAGAACATGCTCCATGCATCTCGCCCGGCTGGTTACCATAAGCTTGGTCCCTGGATAATCCGAGTGACCGAGGGCACTGGATATAGTTTCCTAGAATTCCAAGTATTTTGGAATTCCATGGAAAAAACCAAGGACAAGATTGGGACCGAATTCATTCGGTTCCCAGTTAAGGGCCAGAAGGCCTCATTTAAAAGGTAACTGCTTCTGGCAACCAGCCGTGCTAAGATGCACATAGCATGCTGGAATTAGAAGAATGCAAAGAGACAGCATGATCACTAATAGAGCAGTACTAGGTACTGATCTTAATAGCAGAAGCAGCTTATCTGTTTGCGATATAGGGCTATCATAGTCTTATGATAGCTACAGAAAGGGGGTGCAAGTATTCTTGACGCCTCCGGGGCATCCGGTAAGCCGCCGGCATGCGGAGCTCGCTCCAGCATAGATTCTGGCATTAGGACAGACAATGTTCAAAGTCAGTCAAATACCAGGATGGCGGCCGCCGGCACAACGGCGGCACGCCGGCAGGGAGCGGCGGCTCCGGCAGTCGGAGGATGCCAGGTTGGTGACTGGGATAAGGATGGTAAAGGCTGTATCGGGTTGCCGGCAGTATATGCCGGCACTCCGGCGGTCGACCGGCAAGCGGACGACTAGATAGGAGTAGGAGAGCCGCCGGTAGTAGCCGGCGGCAGCCGGCAGTCCCTCGGTACACGGGGGGCTGGCGGCAAGGTTAGGGAGAGTCACCAAGAAGGAGGCAGGTATTGCCGACAGTAGAGGCGGCAAGAGACCGGCACCCGGATAGGGAGAGAGACAGGGGGGAGGGGGGAAGGGATGTAGGAAGTACCATCAGGATTCCAGACATCCCTCCCCCTCCCTGAGGGGGTGTACCCATGATAGAGGCAGGCTCTAACATCCATGAGCAGGGGTCACTAGGGACCGGGAGCAAGGTAGCCCAAGGGAGGGCTAGGGAACACCCAAGGGGGGGGGGAGAGACTCCCATATGCAGAACTATACTGGTAACTAACCTTATAGGACACTATGAAGGTATATGTACCAGAGCGGACTGCACAAGGAAGCTCGGGTAGCCCTACTATTCCACCCTAAGGAGGAGTTGTAGGACAGAGGACAGATGGGTATAAACTAACCTAAGCATAGGCTAGGCTATACAAGAGATAGGTGGGGAGGGAGAAGAGAGAAGTCTTCCCAGGAAGGGTTTCTGTACCAGAGCGGCCACTAAGGAAAGGGAGGACACTCCCTAACCTAAGATCAGGCAGATCAGCTAAAACGGTGCAAGAGTACAGTTTCAGCATGGAACAGAGAAACCTTCCTAACCTAACCTAGAACAGGGCTAAGAGTCCTGAACTAGGAAAGGAAGAAGACATATCGCTATCGCAGGAAAGTCATAGACTATCCTAGCCATAGAGGTAGGCTAGCCTAACCTCACTCTCGACGCAGCCCTAAAGGGGGTTCATTCCTTTAGGGAGGACAGAGAGGCGATATATACTCTATTAGACAATTAATCTCTTTACTCAGAAAAGGAATCAAGGCTAAATAGAGGGAATGCCAAGGCAGGGGATGAAGGAAGCATATAGGGGTCCTAACATTAGGTTAGGCTAGAAAGAGTCACTGACTAGGCCTATCCCCTATATGGTCCCTGAAGGCGAAAACATTTGCATCACTGTCAAAAGTATTGTAAAATAATGCCACTATCTTCATAACTTAGTCTAGGATCACTAATAAATCATGCATGAACACTTGTATGTAGGCTCCTGGCCTGGGGGCTATAGTAGCCGACTGGTATGAGGTCAATCGATGACCGATAAAAAGCGTCTAAACACGATATAAAAGTTCCTAGCTATGAAGACTAAATAAACTAATGTATTCGATTAGTATATAATGCCGGAAACGTTGTTGTGGCTAACTAAATAAGACATGCATAACAACAACGACGCCATAAAATGGCGGGTCCGGTAGAGGCACAGCTCTGCCACAAAACAGCAATTATCTCGAAAAGTAATATTTACTTTACGGCCAGAGCTTAATTAAACAATACTGGAACCTTGTACTCAACTTTCCAGAAGAAGGCGAGGCTGAAGGTAACGACATAGCGAAGATGCAAAACGATAAAGTTAACACAGGGAAAATCCGTCTAAGTAGGGCAGCTACTAAACAAAGGATGAAGACGGGCGTGACGTCATTAGAGCAATGGCGTCCGTTTGTTTACGTCTCGAGTATCAGTAGTAGCCACGAGTGAGATTAGCTGTGGAACGGCTCCCAGCTATTCTCAGTCCTTACACACCGAAGCATTAACTCTGTTCGGGTGAAGATAGCTATGTGGCGCGTTCAGACATGCGCGTCCCCTGTTGTATTACGATGTCTTAAAGGGAAACCTTTGAGATACTCGCTCCAGAAGTTAGAATTCTGTGATAACCTGTGGTTAAATTCTCTGGGAATATCTTAGTAGTCTTATACCCAAGGAAGCTACCAAAAAGGAACCTTCCATCAGGACGCCATGGCTTGAGCCCAAAAATATGTGTATAGAAATGTGGTAAGTTTCCTTTTCAGTGTTTGTGCTGTGTGTGTGATACATATACGACAACGACACTTGCGTACATTAGCAAGGCCAGCACAGTTCCACTTCGTGGGGAATGACCTCTCCCTCTCTGGTCCATCGGTCTTCCCGTCGGCATATAACCGTTAACTCGGCTGCCGCAGGGAATCGTCATCGCCTGGACCCTCTTCATTCGACTATTGTCTTCGCCTTTTTCCTTTTTCCTACAGGAAACATGGATTTCTAAGCAAAGGGAATGTGGCGCACGCGCGCTGATGGCCTTCCGCGCGTGCCCGCGCCAACGGTATTCCACGCGCGGGCACCCGTTGGCCTTCCACGCGCAGGCGCACCAATACTTTTGCGCTCCAATGATCTTGTGCGCGCCGACGGTCTTCTGCGCCCGGGCGCTGATGGTCCGTACGAGCGCACCAGCAGCCTCCACGTACTACTCGCGTCAATGCATCCGCCCTTGCGCAACCAGTGTCACGCTTCAGCGCATTCTAGGGAGAATGCATAAAACTACACAGTGCCTTACTGCGCGCCAGCGCTCGTCCTCACTTTCCTGCACCCTCCTGCGCAGTTACGGTCTCAGATCCAATGCGCTAGCTCTTGCCAAAGAGTCAGGGCTCGCAGATCCAATGCACCAGCTCTTGTTTAAGAGCCAGCACTTGCCCACTCTCCAGGCAGAAATTGAGCACCAGCACATCCTGTGTGCCATCGCAATAGATCTCTCTCTTTTCAG